>NC_069092.1:15400966-15729632 GCF_947172395.1 Bicyclus anynana | reverse complement strand
CCTCGTTGTTGTAAGTATTTAAAAACTAGACTAGAATTATAGTAATATTTATAGTTTTATGACGGCCTCCGTGGCGCAGTGGTATGCGCGGTGGATTTACAAGACGGAGGTCCTGGGTTCGATCCCCGGCTGGGCAGATAGAGATTTTCTTAATTTGTCCAGGTCTGGCTGGTGGGAGGCTTCGGCCGTGGCTATTTACCTTTATTCGACATTAGTTTCCTTATTTTTGTAATCACTTCTGAGTCTGCTAAAAGATATACGTAATAGGGCACGATCAGCTGGCCTAATAAAAGGCCACAGCTCAGCATTTATCGACATACTCCCACATACTCCAAATATGTAAAAGCAAACGCACCGATTAATTAAATATTACAAAAATTATAATGCTTTTAAAACAGGATTACAGTAAATATTTGTTTTTCAGTTCAAACGAACTACCTTCAACGCTTTAATACAAAAGGCAGTATGACTAAACAATCCTAAACCAACATCTGATTGAGGTCCTCTACCGGCTCAAGGTGAGGCTTTACATCCATTAGATCTATCGGGGCGGTGTAAGCCCTCGTATTAACCTATTTGATCCCTTGTTACAAATATAAAGGTTGTTATTGTTACAATACGGATTAAAGCCTCATGTTTCAAAAGTACGTGGGACTAATTACATGTATTATGAGTTTTTTTTATTTTTTTATTATATATCCTTAGTATGCTTACAGCTAAGCCAAAACGCATACAAAGTACAGACTTACAATATAACAATATAAAAGATAAACAAATTACAATATAATCACTATACAATACAAACACATAAATTGCATATTTCTATAAAATTAAAATTAAAATTCACAGCTGTTTACAAATATTACTAAGACGGGCAGCGTGACGTCAGGAATGTGTATTCAGCAATGAAAATCTTCGTGTAGTTCCAACAACGTGTATTATCACCAACAAAGATCGCGCTCGACTGACTACTAGACGACAAAATAATTACCGACTATGACTCAAACAGTTTTACAATTCAAAATGGTTTCTGTATCTTACAACTACTTTTTAATTATACAGTTTTACGGCTTAGTCTAACATTATGAAATTAATATCATTATGATATTTAAATTAATTATAAAATGTAAATAGTTTACTTTAATCTGAGTTTAAATAATAAAGCTAAAGATAGAATCTTTAGGTTTAGTCAAATCAGTATCTTATAAACGAAAAACTGTAATCATGACATTGAAGAATTATTATCAGCAAATAACAGACAATGTTTATAATAACATATAGATAGTTTAGTATATTTATAGTTTGTTAGATGGAACTCGTAACACAATATCAATAAATACATGAAGTTTTATATCAAAAATATCTAGATCTTGGCGCTGAGCAATCAACGAATTGAGCATCGACAGTACCCGATTAGTTGGGGCATTTCGAGCATATTGCGTACGGAACGACTTGATAGCGAAAAAAGGTCGCTTACGACACGACCGAAGCAACTTGCCTGGTTCTCGAACCGACAAGGCACATCGCGACAGTGCGTCCGAGTTATCCACTTTATTGTGTATTAGCAGGAAGTAATGGATGAGAATAGCTCTCTTTCGCCTTAACTCCAGAGTGTCTAGCCCCACCATACCAGACACAAACAAGGAAGGGTACAAATATGGGTAATAACCGTAAATTTTTTTATACAAACCACGTGCGAATTTTTTTTGGACTTTCTCAACGGTAAGTGTATGAGTAGCACATAACGGACTCCAGACAGATGAGTTGTACTCCATCTTACTGCGGACATATGCATTGTACAAAGTATAAAGTATTAACGGATTAGTGAAACGCTTACTCTGCCGCAATACAAATCCTAAAAGCTTATGCGCCTCTTTGCATATTGTGTTAATATGATCGTTAAAAGTTAGCTTGGCGTCGACCGTCAGACCTAAATCTCTGATTTGCGATACCCTCTCCAGACCTCTTTTACCTTAATGGCACAGTATTTAATAACTTCGTTTGTGAATCACGAGTCCAGGTTTGGAGTCATGGAATATTAGGCTTAGTATTAACTAACGGACGGCTACTTTTTCTGCGTGAAACTTGATGCAAACTTGAGATCGAACCCAGGACCTCCGTCTTGTAAATCCACCGCGCATACCACTGCGCCACGGAGGCCGTCATAATAGTCACAATAGACGCTTGTTTATGATATCTTCACTCAAACGTGACGTGAGAACATAGTCATCCAGGATAAACCTTCGCGGGAAGGTGTACCTAAGGTAGAATTGAAAAATAACTGAAAAGGACAGATTTGTATGTCACCTATGTTTGTATGTTATTATACGTTTCACGTATTGGGGCACGGTCAGCCTCGCCTCCCCGTCCATATCCACAACCCCGTCCCGTATGCAGCGACCTTAAGCATGTATTTATTTTGTCCCTTACTTATTATTTCATTTTACATTACGTCTTGTGAAGGTTCATCGTAGATGAATAGATTGTCACGTCGCATTTGATTGAAGATATCACAAACAAGCGTCACGTTTTGCGTAATAGGACACGGTTAGGACGGCTTGTTTTTATCATTTCAGTTCTCGTCGCCTTCTCGTCCACGTCCAAAACCCCGTCCCGTATGCAGCGACCTTAAGCATGTATATATTTTGTCCCTTACTTATTATTTCATTTTACATTACGTCTTGTGAAGGTTCATCGTAGATGAATAGATTGTCACGTCGCATTTGATTGAAGATATCACAAACAAGCGTCACGTTTTGCGTAATAGGACACGGTTAGGACGGCTTGTTTTTATCATTTCAGTTCTCGTCGCCTTCTCGTCCACGTCCAAAACCCCGTCCCGTATGCAGCGACCTTAAGCATGTATATATTTTGTCCCTTACTTATTATTTCATTTTACATTACGTCTTGTGAAGGTTCATCGTAGATGAATAGATTGTCACGTCGCATTTGATTGAAGATATCACAAACAAGCGTCACGTTTTGCGTAATAGGACACGGTTAGGACGGCTTGTTTTTATCATTTCAAATATTGGATAGAAGCAGGCGTTACTTTGCGGAAGTTCATCATGATTATATAATGATTTATTTATTTTGCTTTCATTGCACTTTGCAATTGCACGTTGTAGAGTCAACATCTCCTGAGGATGCTCCGGTTTCGGGGTGAAACGTACGTAGAGAGTATTTTGTCGGACCTGGGTGACGTTGTCGCATGGGTTCGCCGAATTTTCGCGGATGATAGCAAAATAAATAAATCATTATATAATTTTATCATTTCAGTTCTCGTCGCCTTCTCGTCCACGTCCAAAACCCCGTCCCGTATGCAGCGACCTTAAGCATGTATATATTTTGTCCCTTACTTATTATTTCATTCTACATTACGTCCCGTGAAGGTTCATCGTAAATGGGTAGATTGTCACGTCGCATTTGAATGAAGATATCACAAACAAGTGTCTACATTTATTATCGCGACAGCCATATTTTGGTAGTGAATAAAAAAGAATCTGAGAGAGGTCGAGACAGAAATGTGCCCGCCATCACTCAACGTCGAGGCGCGAATTTATCACGAGACACTGAGGTCTGTGGAAAACTTTATTTACAAATATTAGGAATAGGAGAAATAGAAAAGTCTTTTCTTGATTTATGAATTTTTGACAATTCCAAATTACTTTAACCGGGGGGGGGGGGGGGGATATAGTGTCATGTAGAAATATCAACCCATAATAATTCATTTTTAGATTTTATGCCCTTTAGCCTCCTTCCTCAATTATTGAATTACCCAAAACTTAAATAATTAGTAATTACTTCCTGACTTTGGCCTACCCAGCGTTACTTTCAGCGTTTTCTGTTCTGTGGCCTACACTAACCACTTGGCAATTTGCTTATATCTAAAAGTACTTGATAATTCTACACTAATAATGAAAACATTATCAAAAAAAAAACTGCTTTAACGTTTTACTACATTTCCAAATCATCCAGGCAAACATCGTTGACGACTTTTTTGAAGACTTGATTGTCAAGGCAACAGAAAAAAAATATAGTTTCAAATGTTTCTTCGCCATTGGAATCGGCAAACTTTTTAAGCAAAAAAAAAAATATTTTTTTCTTTATGAAACATATTTTTATTACACCAATTAACCAGATTCTCTACATCATAATATCATCTTGATAAGCTTTTATAAGGTGGTATAATATCTGAACGACGTTGTATTGGCGGGTGGGCATTTAAAAACAAATAATGTAGCGTAGTATCGACGGTTGCATTATTTTATGACGACATCATTAATGCTCGGGCGTGTTATCCGGAATTACCATTCGTCGGGATTCGTTAGAACCGGTAATAGTCGTATTCCTTTATTCGGTGGATGCTTGTTTGCTAATGAATATTCGCGCACAATACCGGGGCCGGGTATTGGCCGTTTGCACACACATATCTGGTAACGAATTTGCATACACTATCTGGCTGGCTTAAAACACGCAATGCTAACTGTGGTGTGTAGATTACACTCGATAAATGTTATACGATACCCGATATTTAGGTTTAATGTTGTTCCGATATTGGTTTATTAATTGCTTTTGTAATTGTGTTTCAGATGTAGAAGTTCGTTAATAATTGTAACGATATTAGACGCCTAAGACTTCCAATTCTCTATGGAGTTCTTAATTGAATTTAGATGAATAAAATAAAAAAGTTAAGATAGCAATATCACGGTATTAATAAAACACACACAAACTTGTTTATAATTTTGTGTGTCCGGATGTCTTGTCTGTCTGTTTGTAATTAAGAGCCTCAATAGCTCAACGGTAACAGCGGTCGGAATCATCACCGAGGGGTGGTGGTTTGGTCCCCGCCCCGTTAGTCTATCGTCGTACCCAATCCTAATACAGTCTTTCCCGACTAGTTGGAGCGGAATGGGAATATTGGTCATATTTAAAAGATATGGCAAATAATCTCTTAAAAAAATATTCGGGCTAATCTCTGGAATGGAATTAATCTGAATATTGAGCAACATACAGGTTTATGTATGGTTTATCAGTGGTCCAGTGTTACATTACTGTGGAGGTAAGTAGGTCTTACAAATGCTTCTGAGAAACTCTCAATAGCAGCCCCGAGTAACTTAACTTAGGTAACCTTAGGTAACTTGGTAATATAACTATACCTTAACCTTAGGTAACTTGGTAATATTACTATACTTATTGGCAGCACGTTAACCTATCCATCCCGATTATGGTCAATACTGAATTTGCATTAAACAAAGATACGCAGGTATTATTATTAACAACCCATATTCGGCGCACTTTTGATCACAAGTCTCCTTTCAGAATGAGAGGGGTTAGGCTTATAGTCCACCAAACTAGCCCAATGCGGATTGACAGACTTTACACACGCAGAAATCCTCAGTTATGCAGGTTAACCTTACCGTTTGAAACATGTGATATTTAAATTCGTAAAATGCACACAATTGAAAAGTACATACTACTACAATTACAATCGAACGTGAGAAAAAATTGAGCTGCTTGAAGTTTAAATAAAAGCTTGGAGGTAAAATAGGTCCTTAGCTTGGTCCTGTCTGTCAATTTAGTTCTACCAAAGCTTCGTCCGACCGAATCTCTCCACAATTATGCCGAAGCAATATTTCCCGGCATTATTCGTTGGAGTGACGTCAGAACATTCGAGAAGCTTTCAAGCTTAATCAGCCGTAAAAACGTGAAGTAGTCGGTAATAGCCCCCGGGGGCCTCCAAATCCTCTTACATGATAAAGCGGACCCCATATTGAAAATTAAGGCAACAAAATAGAAAACAGGATGGGCAAACCTAAATAATACTGTGTATATTTCAGTTCGCTTCTTTATAGCGTCCCTTAGGAGTAATCTTCATCGATTCGACGATCCAAATAAATTAAAGTATTGCGAAAGTTTTCTAATTCTATTTTTGTAGGCTTTATGCGTTATTATTTGAACATTTTTTATTGTTTTCATCGTAAATATAAATTCTATCGTTAAATCAATTAAAAGAGACAGGCATGTCAACTTTCTTTCATCATCATCATCATTACTATCAACCCACGTTGGGCTCACTGTTAAGCTCGATTTTCCTCTCAGAATGAGAAGGATTAGGCCATTATAGTCCATCACGCTGGCCCAATGCGGATTGGGAGACTTCACACACGTAGAGAATTAAGAAAATTCTCAGGTATGCAGGTTTCCTCACGATGTTTTTCCTTCACCGTTTGAGACACGTTATGTTTAATTTCTTAAAAGTTGGAGGTGCATGCCCCGGACCGGATTTGGAGGCAGAGGTCATATCCACTGAGCTATCACGGCTCGAACTTTGCCGTTGCCGTTCAAATAGTCATTCAAAACATTTATACATCAGGAGATTACTTGCCATAGGATTATTAATGGGACACCAACTGGTAATAGAAATTATATACCTAACTACTCTTACCAGGAACACAAAAACCCATGATGCAATTTATTTGCTACGCTCGCACCATTATGCTCGGGCCACGGCTATCGCCCCTAGAGAGATTGCTTACGAATTTAGTACAAGTTATTAGGCACCTAACTACAAACACGTAGGCGACGTATTGTCACTAGAGTTGAGTTTATTAAAAACATAAATACTCAAGTAAACTATTTATTTAGCTAATGCATTTGATAGGAGAGTCCCGTGAGATCATTAAAAGGTCTCGTTATAAAATCGAAAATTAAGGAGTTTGGCTTTTTCGCTGAAAGCCTACACCGGAAGCAGATACTAGTTTAAAAGGTAAGCAGCGATTTGGTCATTTCCAGAAATACTGACTGAATTTTGATAAACTCATAGTACATTTTTTGCAGTGCATTTACAAGTTAACAGATTTTTTATGTTCCATGTATAGGTTTTGATGCAATAAAGATACTTGAATAATAAATAAACTGGAGGACTATTGGAACATATTTTATTGATTGAGGAATATTTATATGGATATGCATGTAGGTATGTGTTGGTGAATTAGTGGATGAGTGGCAGCGTAGATTAATAAAAAGCAGCTTAGATTGTTACAGTAGTTGTACTAGTTTCTTTACATCTTTGGTTAAAAAAAATAGACATGTTGGTGAAAAATTTTGACAATGGAATAAAACGACGCGTGCACCGAAGTGACAAGACCGAAACGCGCGGGCACAGATTAATACTTCACAGACCCATAATACATGTAATGTCAGTTAGACGGAGAATTTTGATTGACACCAACACAGAGCGCGAGCGCGAACATCCTCCGGCCCTTGAAATGAAGTTTTCAAGCTGAATCGTCACTTGGCAGCAGGCTTAGGCGATTGAGAGCACGTCTTATGGTCCCCTGGGCGGTAGCGACGTCGGCCACACGTGGTATGCCATCTGATCCAGGGTATAGCCTCGCCACTCTCCCCAGCTGCCAGCAGAGCGGTGGAGCATTAGGCTCTTTTATTAATACAAGATCATCCACCTTCAGATTAGTGCATTTGGTGCGCCACTTCACTCGCTGCTGTAGCTCGGCCACATATTCACTGGACCATCTTCTCCAAAAGTGTTGCCTGGCTCTCTCTAGACGTTGATATCGGTCCAAGCGGCTCTCCTTGACTTCGGCAAATGATGGGCCTGGTAGTGAACTAAGAGGTCTGCCAATTAGAAAGTGTCCCGGGGTTAGGCATTGGAGATCATTAGGAGAAGAGCTGAGAGGACAGAGGGGTCGGCTATTTAGGATGGCTTCAACCTGAGCAAATAGCGAGGATAGTTCCTCGAAGGTCAAATGCGCATTACCCATGACTCTATTTAAATGAAATTTAGCACTTTTTATTCCGGCTTCCCATAAACCGCCAAAATGAGGAGCGTATGCAGGAGAGAACTTAAATTCTATGTTTAACTTGGATGTAAAATCAACAACAGAGTTTTCATACTCCTTAGATGTCAAAAAACTTGTTATTTCACGCGCAGCACCTACATAATTACGGCCCTGATCACTCAGAAGAATATGTGGGATTCCCCTGCGCGAAATCATGCGCCTTAGACTTAAAATATAGGCTTTAGTAGAGAGTTCGCTAACGGCTTCTAGATGCACACACTTATATGTGAAGCATACAAAAATGCACAAATAACATTTACTAATCTTAGCACCCCTACCTTTACGATCAGTAATCAAAAAGGGTCCAGCAAAGTCGGTACCTACTACACTGAAGGGAAAGCTATTTGTGAGACGGTCTTTGGGCAAATTGCCCATGATATTGGTCATAGTCTCTCCTCTGAATCGCCGGCATTTAATACAGCTTCTAGTGGTATTTCTCGCTAGGTTCCTCCCACCTATTGGCCAAAAACGATTTCTAATAGAGGCCAGTAGGTGGGAGGGACCAGCATGCATCAAACGAACATGCTCATATTGAAACAAGATTTTTGTGAGGTGACTACTAGCCTGTAGTAAGATCGGATGTTTTTTATCATAGTCAAAGTCAGATAAGACCAGACGGCCTCCTACTCTCAATATGCCATCAACATCAATAAATGGATTAAGAGAAGACAAAATAGATTTTGGTTTAAGTGGTTCTTTGTTGGATAGTAAGATCAACTCGCTCTGAAAGGATTCCTTTTGTGATATCTTTATCAACAGACGCAAAGAATTCTCACATTCGGAGGCCTGCAGAGGACCTGTAAATTTATCATTGGGATTTCTTGAATTGTGGATAAAACGTAGCAACCATGCATAGGCGCGTTGTAGGTATGTGAATCTAGAAATATTGGTAATGTTAAAAAATGAATCATTAGACTTTTCAACCATATGAACCTTAAGCTCGGGTAACTCTACCATACTTTTGTTATGATCTTGTGAAGGCCAAGATTCCTCTGACCCTAACAAGAAATCAGGCCCGTGCCACCATAGTGGGCAAGGGCTTATGTTGGAGGGATCCACACCACGTGACACTAGATCTGCAGGATTTTGAGTTGTAGGGACGTAACGCCACAAACTAGAGTCTGACAGTTCCTGAATTGCTGTTACTCTATTGGCCACAAACGTTTTTGCTGATTTAGATGTCTGTAGCCATCCCAGAACAACTTTGGAGTCTGTCCAATACACATGGCGATCAATTCGGCATCGCAAAGCCTGAGTAACTGAGTTAGAGAGATCTGAGCTTAAAAGAGCCCCACAAAGCTCTAAGCGGGGGATAGTCTGCCGTTTTATAGGGCTTACTCTTGATTTAGCACAAAGTAGACGAACCTGAACTTCACCTTTAGCATTGCAAGATTTAAGATAAATACAACAACCATATGCAAGCTCAGATGCATCACAGAAGCTATGCATTTCGATTCGAATGGGATTCTCGATTAAAACTTGTCTAGAGATTGATAGATTGGTAATATTTTGAAAACCTTTTACAAATGTACGCCACTCGGACTCAATGTGAAGTGGAACCTTATCATCCCATCCAAGCTTTGTTTCTGACCAAAGCCTTTGGATGATGATCTTGGGTTTTATGGTGCAAAGAGAAAGAAGACCAAGAGGGTCAAAAACCTTGAAGGTGCAAGACAGAATGGTTCTCTTTGTAATTACGCCTGGATCCGAAAACTTAATAGGGAAATTAAGTCGGTCAGACGACGACGTCCAACTTATTCCTAATGTGCTAGCAGCATTACTAATGGAAAGGTCACCTTGCGCGTTAGACAAGGATGAATTTAGTAACGCAGTAGAATTGGAGCGATATTTCCTTAGGTGAAAGCCTCCAGCTGCAAGAGCCCCACTAACAGATTGTTGTACATGAATCAAATCCTCCTCGGTCTGAGCTCCTGTCAACAGATCATCCACATAGAAATCACTTTTAATTATGTCGGCAATCCTAGCCTCAGCACACTCCTGGCCACACTGCCATAGACAACGTGTGCTGAGAAAGCTGGAGCTAGCAAAGCCATACGTAACTGTATTCAATTGTAATGTTTGCAAAGGCTGTGTTGGGTGTTCCCTCCACAGAATTAGCTGCAGGTCGCGATCTGATTCATGTACAATGATGCTCCTGTACATCTTCTCTATGTCTGCTGCTAGTACATATTTATATTGGCGAAAACGAACTAATATATTGAATAATGAATCTTGAACATTAGGTCCAACCATTTGGAGGTCATTGACCGAGAATCCAGAAGTTGTACGGGCAGAAGCATCGTATACAACCCTGATCTTGGTTGATTCGGAATCTAGTTTCAAAACTGGTAGATGAGGAATATAGTAAGCTGTATCAGGTGGGATTTCATTATACACAGATAAATGTCCTAGGTCTGCATATTCCCTCATGAACTCAACATACAACTTTTTTAGTAAAGGTTGCTTAATGAATCGCTTTTCAAGTCTAAAGAATCTTTGCTCGGCTAGTGTGTAGGAGTTCCCTAGACAATCTCTATTGCAACGAAGTGGGATTCTCACCCTGAATTGACCATTGTCATGGCGGCTGGTAGTCTCAAGGAAGTGCTGTTCACACAGTCTTTCTTCCTCAGTATAGCTTGGCTTAGATGGGACCTTTTCAAGTTCCCAGAACTTAGAAATTTGATTAGATAGGTCATCATCACTGCAAGCCAGATTGCAGTGGATGGTTTTGGATGTCTTAGACACAGATGGAACAATACCTATAGGGCCTCCTATTAGCCACCCTAGTAGAGAGCTGCGTAAAGTAGGGCAATGCTCACCAAGGGAATGATGCTCGGTACCTATGATACTCCAAAATAGTTCTGCACCCAGGATCATGTCTGGTTCAGAAGGTATATTGAACGTTGGATCCGCCAACTGGAAATTAGAAATATTGAAATGGTTTATATCAAATGTAACTTTAGGTATATTGCCAGTGAGTTTAGGCAGGACAAGACAGGTAGTAGTCGTAGAAAAGTCACTGCATTTTGACTGAATGCGCACTGAGCAACGTTGTGTATTAACATTTAGCTTTTGGCCGCCTATACCCATAATCTTGGTTGTAGTGCTCTGAGAAGCCAACCTGAGCTTTGTTTTCACTGATGCTGACAAAAATGAACATTGGCTCCCACTGTCAAGAAGAGCTCGCACTACCATTCTTTCATTAGTGGAGGGGTTGATCACATTTACCATGGCAGTGCACAGCAATACCTCAGTTGAAGACAAGGACGACATAGAGACTGTTTCAACAGGAGCGCTCGGCTCATCCACCGACTCAGGGACATGTATAAGGGTGTTGTGGCGCTGCCTACAGATCTTGCAGCCACCTGGCAGCCGACAGTGCTCAACATTGCAGTTGTTGCGAAGACAGTTTCTGCACAAATTTAAAGAGGATACTAGAGATAGCCTGTCCCGTATAGATTTAGCTTTGAATGCTAGACACTCATAGACTCGGTGGTTGGCCTTGCATACCGAGCATGCAATGGCTTTTGTACTAGAAGACGTTGTGGCAAATGATTTAGATGTTTGGAACTTGTGTTTTGGAGAGCACGGCATATCCGCACTGGAGCTGCGTCTGATATTCTTATTTTTATTGATAGTCTCAAATACATCAGCCCGATTTCTCAAAAACTCAAAGAAATCATGCAATGTAGGCAAGTCCCTTATATTACTCCTACACTCCTCCCATTTGAGAGCTGTGGTAGCATCCAGTTTCTGAGAAACTATGAAGATTATGATCATGTCCCAGCTCTCGGTGGGCAACCCTAGTGTGTGGAGGGCACGTAGATTTTTTGAGATATGGTCTATAATAAATCTTAAGGATTTTTCAGATTCCCTAACCGTATCAATGTTAAATAAAGCCTTTAAGTGATTATTTATTAGTTGACGTTTATTATCATATCGTTCGCAGAGAAGCTGCCATGCCTTGACATAATTTTTATCCACGACTTCCAAGTTACTTATTACACGGGCGGCCTCTCCCTCTAAATAGGAATTTAAATAATAAAACTTATGGACATCTTTAATTTTGTTATTATCATGAACTAGGGATGTAAAAATATCTTTGAACTCCAACCACTTATAATATGAACCGTCAAATTTAGTAATTTGTATGGTAGGCAACTTAAATCCCAACAATGATCTGTCCCTATCATCCTCATTAGAGCAGCAAGAGTGCGAGGATTTTCTTGGTGAGGAGTTGTCAGCAATTAATTGTTGGGCAGTAGCAATACAGTAACAGAAATCTTGTTCAAGAATATCTCTAATATTTAATTCGACTTCTTGGCTCTCCACATTTAAAATCTCAATCTGAGTTTGCAATTCATCAAACTCAGTGAATAATCCCTCAAATCTACTTAATTTAATTGATAGCTTACTGATTTCTACTTGTGGGATAGATTTTGAATTACTCAAAATCTCCAAAGTATTTTTAAATTTAGTGAGACGACCTTTAAATGAGCTACGCTTTGACGTTAGTTCTCTAAGGGCAGTATCAAAACTCTCTTTTTCCATTTTAAATGATAAATAAAGTCAACGTTACGGTAGGTACGCTCCTCGTTTCTGGCGATAAACTCGGCGGTCAAGGTTATGAAGCTGATAGTTGACAGCTGAAGTCGCTGCAGGCTCTCGCCGTCGAGCGCGCAGTTAGACGCGAGGCGTGGAGAAGCCGCTGAAATAGATTGTTTGTGCTGGGCTGTATTACAAGTTCAATGACCTTTGGACTAGGTTAAGTTTACGACAAAGTTAAGGTTACTTAAAAACGCTCGCGAAAAGCACGTGGTTGAATACTAGTCACTTGAGACCTTTGGAACAATTGTTGCAACAGTTAGAGCCGGGAACACAGGCGAGAAAAGGATTGATAAGGAACGGGCTCACTTTATCGCTGGGATCGCCGTCGAGCACCGCCGTTGCTCCTTTTTTCTTTGTCTTGATCTTGATCCGGCCGAAGCGCAGTTTATCCAAAGATTGCAAGTCGTGTATCACGGTCGCCAGTTTTGTTGGTGAATTAGTGGATGAGTGGCAGCGTAGATTAATAAAAAGCAGCTTAGATTGTTACAGTAGTTGTACTAGTTTCTTTACATCTTTGGTTAAAAAAAATAGACATGTTGGTGAAAAATTTTGACAATGGAATAAAACGACGCGTGCACCGAAGTGACAAGACCGAAACGCGCGGGCACAGATTAATACTTCACAGACCCATAATACATGTAATGTCAGTTAGACGGAGAATTTTGATTGACACCAACACAGAGCGCGAGCGCGAACAGTATGTAATGTATCTAGAGATTTATACGAAATGTTAAGTTGCACAGAAATATTTGATTGTTTACAACTAACTACATTATCAGCCTATTTAAATGGCTAACAAAACCAACCTACGCTTTTCGCAGTATATTATTTGTAAAAACAGAGCAGAGCCAACGTAATGTCGTGGCCCAAGGGTTAGAATATGGTTAGAGCGTGCTAATGTGACTCTTTATACTATTTTTCTTTTCTCGATATTGTTAATATAGCCAAATTTTGTCATAAGCTTTCTCGGACTGAATTAATCAATTATTTTCCTTGGTATATGTATGCTACATAATTTAACGACCTGATAAAACAGTTTTTATGCCTTAATATGCGTGGAAGACCACTACGATAAAAAGGCAAGGCAAAAAATATCGACCAATAGTGGCGTACGTGTAAGTTTAATATTGTGTCGTGGACCCATGTTAGGCCTAAAATAAGTATGTTACTCCTCTTTGCGTCATTCGACTATGGGTTGAGAAAAAAAAATGCAGCATAATTATAAAATATGAATGATTCATAGTAATTACAGTGAAATACTCGTAATTGTGAATAATTTGAGCAAAAGTACTTAGTCACTCATAAATCATCCATTTGTAACTTTAAATCATAACTTTAAATCATCAATAGTAGAGAAGGGCCCAAAACAACGAAACGGCCTAAATAATGTGGTCAAATATAGGATTAATTTCGGCTGTAATCGAGATGGGTTAACTAAATTACACCTATCGGCCAAATTTGGGTCTTATCTGGTACCCAACTGATTAGATTCTAGCAATAAAATTTAATGCCCTCCCTAGAATGTTCAATGTACATAAATTATACGAATTTAAAATTTGTATTCCACTATTTGCTTAGTGAGAGAAATTATATTAAAATTAGCATACATTTATAACAATAACTATTTTTTGTATATTTTTTATGAAATAAAAATTTGCGCTTGATAATGATCACCTAACTTAAGACTTGGTCGCTAACTATGGGCCTTATTAGAAGGCTCAAAGTCACTCAGCAGGTGGTGGAGTTATGCTTGTAGTTTCTCTGTGTGATCAAATCAGAAATGAGGAGATCCGCAGACAAATCAAAGTCACTGACATAGCTCAGCGAGTCGCGTAGCTGAAGTGGCAATGGGCAGGCCACATAGTTCGAAGAGCCGATGGACGTTGGGGTCCCAAGGTGCTGGAATGGCGACCACGCACCGGAAAGCTATTGTATGATTTTCCAACAAACATCGGTCTCGAGCCGCCAGCATCCAGCGGCTCCCTGCAACCCGCTTGATGTCCTCGGTCCACCTCGAGGCGGGTCAACCAACACTGCACTCTCCGGTGCGGGGTCGCCATTCCGTCTGATAGTGTTGTTATATGTAAACAGAGTATGCTCGCAATCTGTGTTGGAACAGCGTGGTGGGTAAAAGCTCTATATCTCATATGAATGGAGGCCTAGCCCTGTAGTGATAGCTCGGCAAATTCGTTCGTAACACTCCCGATGGTCCGCGCGGGCCGGGAGCGGGGTAGCAATGCCCCGCTCGCAAAACTTCATACCCGCGCAGTCCGTTCCCCCCGTCGCCCGCATATCCTGGGAGTGTCATCAACGAACTTGCCGAGCTATAATGATGCAACAAGTAGTTATCACGCTGATAAGCAAATTTTGTATGAAAATCCTTCATTTCCCAAGAAAGCTATGACAAAGTTTATATCTCCAGCTATATTGTCAAAAGAATTATTCAGCTAATACGAGTATTATTTTCTCGACGCTGAGCAAAACAACGTACAAAAGGCAGCGCGACATCTGTTAAACATTATCGAATCTCTTGGAAAATAAAACAGACATATCGAATATATCCAGTTTTGTTTTTGATATCTCGATATCTTTTGTGATAATAAAAGTTTTAAGCTTTGTATATGAGTAAGTTTTACCATCTGTGACGAAGTTTTTTTCTGTGTTATTTACTTTAAAATCGATACAGTGACTATCAACCTACCACTCATCTGTGGGCTCAATCCAAAGCGGGTTGGCGGGAACGATCAGTGTCAGATATTAAAGATAATAACTGGAAAAATGCTCTTCGAGGTACGGGTATGTAACATGGCAATTTTCCCAATGGACTGCTTTTAAAAGGTTCTCAAGAAAAATACTCAATATTTCTTAGCCCGTTAAGGGGTTGAATCCAGTACCTTATAATTTACATTTCAAATTAAACCTGGATAAAATATAGCTGCTGAGAAGGCACTTCAGCTGTTGGAATTGGAAACGTAGAAGCAAATCATTTGTATCGCAATCCGCGCGGGGTACTCTACTGGACTTGACACCATCCAAGCGCATCACAGTCCTGTTGAGGACTGACCTAAACGACCCAAAGGTCAGAAGGCCTCAGCCCCGAAAGGGGCTTGTAGAACATGTCCGGGAGAGCAAGATCCCCCGCGCCTTACCCGGGCAAGGAGGCTAAACCTCGAGGCCCGTAATCGGATTTTCCTTTGGGAGGAGGTGACCTGTCTACTGCAATCCATTTGGTGCAAGTTGCCTAGAAGTTATCCACCATTCATGACGTCATACTATTATGTAGCTAACGCTTTATCAAAGGAACTGTGTGACTCTAAATCTAATTAGGCCTATAAAATCATGTATCCTTTTGTGGCACATCGATTCTTTTTCTACAAACGCGAACGCTTAGAAAGCTAAAAAAATGCATGAGAATGACAGATACGATCGACAACTTGATCATGTGATTTGTTGTTAAAACAAATGTCATACTGATTTTTTTTATTTCGAAGCGTTTGCGATTGTAGAAAGAGCTACATAGCCAGTACTATTATTTCTTGTCATTCAATTTACATCTCGTAGGTAGGTACACAACAGTAGATTGGTGATTGTCATGAAATATCATAGTATATTACACTTTATCATGGTCAGGAATAGAAAACTTACCTAAGTGAACATCGTCATTTTTCACGCAAAACTGGCCTTTTCCTCAAATGACATGTTTTCCCCAAGCAAGTAATATGTTATTTATTATAATATTTATTACACATCACAGGCTCTCCCAAATGGACTTTTTATTTGTTCGCCAAGACATGATAGCGATTCTACGCAATAATGTATACGAGTAATATTTTCGCGTATTTATTAGAGGACAAATTAGTGTAAGAGCCAGTTATTATATTTTTATTAATTGACTAGCAGACACCACGTGGTTTATTTGCCTAGTTCCCGTTCTCGTAGGAATACGGGGATGAAATATAAAATAGCCTATATCATTCGGGGAGAGTAAAGCTTCCCAACAGTAAGAGAATTTCTTAAATTGGTTCAGTGGTTTTGGAGCCTATTCCATGCAAACAAACAAACAATCAAATATATTCCACACAATGGGATAAACGATAGAAATATCATCCTCACTTTGCATTTGTTTGGAAGGAACCCATTGGGGAATTTTATGCAATTATCATGCTCCGTGTACGTTTTTTAAGTTAATCGAGTATAACACTATAAAATATGGCAATTTAAATTTGCTTATAAGCTAAATTAAGAGTACAGTAAACCTTAATGTTAACCTTATAAATCGAAAAGTAGAGGTAAAAGATCTCCCACTATGAAATAAACAAGTAATAAAAAATTCTTTCCCACTTTACATGAAGGGGATTACATTATTTTACTACTTTGTTAAACTTTATAATGTACATTGTACAAAATCATGCTAAATTACAGCTTTCTTGTAGAATAGTCTCTGTACTAAGCAGCGGAAAATTGAAAGCACAGGCAAACGGACATAACGAAACTATAAGGGTTCCTTCTAGACTAAGGAACCCTAAAAAGGCTTCGTCACAATACGGAACTCTACAAGTATAATATACTAGCAGGTCTAAAGTCCAAATTGTTCACCGGCTCTCGATCTAAATGATGTCCAGTAAATATTTTCAAAGGCTTTCGAGATTAATCAGGCGTAAAAAGTGAAGTAGTTGGTAATAGCCTCAGGCAATTCGCGATAGCCTTTCCCAAACCTATTAAACTAATAAAATGCCATATTGAAAATGACGGCCGCAAAAGAACACAACAAAATGTGTTCAGAAACAACATTTATATAAATAGTGTAACTATTTGTACTACAAATATTTTTGTACCTACAAAATATTTTCTACCTTGGGAAAACAGTTAGTCACTTTGGTTGAGATAACTTGAATATAAATTTTCTAGAGTTATCGCTTGGATTTTTGCGGCTAATAGCAATTATTAATTATTTACTCATCATTAACAATACCGCCGTGAAAGCCCAGTGGATATGACCTCTGACTCCGATTCCGGAGGGTGTGGGTTCGAATCCGGTCCGGGGCATGCACCTCCAACTTTTCAGTTGTGTGCATTTTACGAAATTAAATATCACGTGTCTCAAACGGTAAAGGAAAAACATCGTGAGGAAACCTGCATACCAGAGAATTTTCTTAATTCTCTGCGTTTGTGAAGTCTACCAATCCGCATTGGGCCAGCGTGGTAGACTATTGGCCTAACCCCTCTCATTCTGAGAGGAGACTCGACGTCAACAGTGAGCCGAATATGTGTTGATAATGATGAACAACCCATATTCGGCTCACAGTTGAGCACGAGTCCATTTTCAGAAAGAGAGGGGAGACCTTAGTCCACTGCACTGGCCTAGTGCGGATTGGCAGATTACACACATAGAACATACACCGTTTGAGACACGACACAACAAATTAATCATTCACTTGTTATATAATAGGTATACTAGCCGACGCCCGCGTCTTCGTCCGCGTGAACCCTACCCCTACCCTACTCCTACCTACCCCTACCTTACTTTTCTGGTTGAATTTTTACACCTTGTGTCCGAAAAACTCAAATATCTTACGGAACCCTATTTTTTTCCAAAATAAAATTTAGCCTATGTTACTTGTGGATAATGTAGCTTTCGAATGGTGAAAGAATTTTTAAAATCGGTCTAATAGTTTTTAGCCTATTCATTACAATCAAACAAACATACAAACAAAGTTTTCCTCTTTATAATATTATTATTATATAATATATAAAATTGCCTCATAAAATTTTAATAAACATATTACAAACAAACCGTCTAATTTATTGTCCAGGCAACCATATTTTGTTGTGTATAAACAGAAATCTGAGTAAGGTCGAGACAGAAAATGTGCCCGCCATCGCTCAACGTCTGGCTTCGAATTTATCACGAGACACTGCGATCTCTTCAACTTTATATACAAATATCTTGTGTACAAATGTACTATGTTTTGACGTCATTACCTCTTTTTACTCCACCTTTATAATTTTTACTTCGTCTGCCCGTTTGACAATACGTAAAACGTAAGACAATACATTGTTTTTTCGTTTTTGCGATCATCTAATTGTTGAGTATGCGAGATTGATTGATATTGAGGGCCAGCGTGGTTGACTGTTAGGCAAATCCCTCTCATTCTGATGTCAGCCACTGACCATCCAATTTGTACCGCTAAAAACGAGACTCGTGTTCAACAGTGAGCTGAATATGGGTTGTTAATGAACCTGTAAAAATTTAGTTATTTCATAAAATTTAAATAGTTTATGATAAAATTCCTTTGCTACTGTTTTCCTTCTTTTTTAGCTTGTATTTTTCTTTTTGTGTTTCATTTAAATAACTTTATTTATTTATACACCCCTACTAGGTGTACCGAGGCTATCAAGCGGGTTGCTATTAGGTTTATTCTGACTTTATAATATGGGTCATTGTATTGTGCCCACTCTGGTATAGCGCTGAGACAGATTAGGGTCTGAAATGGCCAATCCTCGTAGACTAATTTATTATGATTTTTTCACATATCATTATTTATGTGGATAAAACTGCAGGGAGGGCGAGTCATACAAATAAAACAAAAGATAATCAGTGAAATAATAGTATAAACATTAGTTTTTTAATATCAAAATTAAAGAATCGATTTAATAAAACAAAAAACAATTATTGGGAAAATCTACTGGCAATATATTACAATATTATGTAACGGTTATTGGTGGATGTGTTACCTAGTACAAACAATTAGACCATTGAATTGATGTTGGACTGTTTATTAAAAAAAGTAAAACCAGGATGACTATTCACTATCTTTGGTATTTAGATTATATGTAACAAATGCCATCAGGTGACTACTGGTAAATATCAATCAGCAGGTAGATGATATTTCTCAATTGTTTTGATATTTACTTTAATACGTTGTTAATAAATACTAAAATAGTGAATAGACCAACCAAGATAGATTGACATGAAAATAACCGTAAACATATACCCTCTTATTCAATAGCCCAATAGAACCTTTGTCGGATTCCATTTGATGGAATGTCGACTTTTCGTCCTCGTATATTTTGTATATAATAGGCATTCACAAAAGGCACAGCGTGCGCGAACATCGCGCATAGACAAGCGATTACGGCAACGTAGAATAACTGCAAATAAACAAATAAATAAATATATTTGACAATGGACACTAGCCCCAAAGTAAATCTTATATAACCATCTAACCGTCTTAATAACCGTCATCTTATATAACCTCTGTTAAAGGTACTAAGAGATTTCATCCTATTAATTTATAGATTCATCATCATCATTATCAACCCATATTTGGCTCACTGCTGAGCTTGAGTCTCCTCTCAGGGTGAAAGGGTTTAGGCCGATAGTCCACCATGCTGGCCCAATGCGGATTGGCAGACTTTACACACGCAGAGCATTAAGAAAATTCTCTGATGTGCAGGTTTCCTCACGATGTTTTTCCTTCACTGTTTGAGACAAGTGATATTTAATTTCTTAAAATGCACACAACTGAAAAGTTGGAGATGCATGCCCCGCACCGGATTCGAACCTACGCCCTCCAGAACCGGATCATATCCACTGGGCTATCACGGCTATAAATTTATAGATTACACAATAAATACTTATCTATACTAATATTATACAGCTGAAGAGTTTGTTTGTTTGGTTGAACCCGCTAATCTCGGAAACTACTGGTCCGATTTACAAAATTCTTTCAGTTTTAGATAGCACATTTATCGAAGAAGGCTATAGACTATATTTTATTCCCGTATTCTTACGGGAACGGGAACCACGCGGGTGAAAATGCGCTGCGTCAACTAGTACGAGTATAATCTATACTTATAATAAATCTGTAGAGAGGTAAATTCTGTATATGAAATATATTTCCAAAATAACTATCAGGGGGTGATTAGTGATTGATATTGATGCCAAAAATGCAATCAGTAAAATTTTTGTCTGTCTGTATGTTCGTTATAGAACTAGGATAGGGGTAGGGTAGAGGTAGGTTAGAGTAGGGTAGGATAGGGGTAGTTAAAAGTTTACATCGACTTTCACGCGGACGAAGTCGCGGGCGTCCGCTAGTAATAAATAAACCCACCCAGTTAGAAATAAAGCCCAAATTAAAATATCCCAGCAGTTATTGTTACAACGGTAACTATGGATACAAAATAAGTAAGGTACATATAATTATAATTAGTACTTATAAAACAATTAAATCTAAAAAAAACTTACAAGTTTCATTGTGACAGTTTGAGACGCACCGGCTTCCTTTTAGAGGAGCGTTTATTTACGTTTATATACGAGTATGATGTAAACCTTATCTATTTCTAATTACTTTGCCCTAAATTGACTTTAAACGTCTAATAAAAGCAATCAATTCCTGATCAACATCATCATCATAATAATCACGTAAGAAATTAAAAATAGATAAGGTATAGTTTATACAAGTACTAGCGGACGCCCGCGACTCCGTCCGCGTGGAATTCAGTTTTTCAAAATCCCGCGGGAACCGTGGTTTTATCCGGGATGAAAAGTAGCCTATGTGTTAATCCAGAGTGAAATTAATTTCCATTCGAAATTTCAGCCAAATCCCTTCAGTACTACTTTAACGTCGCTACTACTGAAGCGATCTGGCTCTGGCTTAACACATAGGCTAACACTTTTCATCCCGGAAAAATCCATGGTTCCCGCGGGATTTTGAAAAACTGAATACCACGCGGACGGAGTCGCAGGCGTCCACTAGTACTTGTATAAACTACACCTTATCTATTTTTAATTACTTACGTGATTATTATGATGATGATGTTGATCAGGAATTGATTGTTTTTATTAGACGTTTAAAGTCAATTTAGGGCAAAGTAATTAGAAATAGATAAGGTTTACATCATACTCGTATATAAACGTAAATAAACGCTCCTCTAAAAGGAAGCCGGTGCGTCTCAAACTGTCACAATGAAACTTGTAAGTTTTTTTTAGATTTAATTGTTTTATAAGTACTAATTATAATTATATGTACCTTACTTATTTTGTATCCATAGTTACCGTTGTAACAATAACTGCTGGGATATTTTAATTTGGGCTTTATTTCTAACTGGGTGCGTTTATTTATTACTAGCGGACGCCCGCGACTTCGTCCGCGTGAAAGTCGATGTAAACTTTTAACTACCCCTTACCTACCCTACTCTAACCTACCTCTACCCTATCCCTATCCTAGTTCTACCCTACCCTACCCCTACCCTATTCCTACTCTACCCCTACCCTATGCCTATTCTACCTCTACTCTACTCCTACCCTACCCCTACCCTAGCCTACCGTACCCCTACCCTACCCTACCCCTACCCCATCCCTACCCAATTCCTACCCTACCCCTACCCTACCCCTGCCCTACCCCTACCCTACCCTACCCTTACCATAACTTAACCCTACCCTACCTTACCCTACCCCTACCCTACCCTACCCTACCCCTACCCTAACCATTAAGGCTGCACTTCTTCATTTATCCGCCTCTTTATTCCTCCCGCTGCGAGTCGCGTCGAGCGCAGCGACTGTTACTCAAAAATAACCCATATAGCATGAATCAGTATTCACGCGCGATGGCCTAGCGTATATACTTCATGTATAACTATGGTGTATTGAATAGGGAATAATGTTATTTATTTTAATTAGGGATGAGTGATGAGTGTTATAAACATAAGAGTAGACAAATATAATTAGAAAGCTCCGAACTGCTAAGCTATCGGGAGTTACACGTGTCATTGTGAGTCAACCATAAAAGATAGACATATATATGCTGCTGTGTTTTTTTAAATAATTTTAAGGAGAACATTTCCGTCATACATGATTTCTATGTAGCCTTAACCATTAAGGCTGTACACGCGACGGAAGCTTAAAAAATGGAGTAACTTCTCCCGTTTTCTCAACTTTTCTGTTCACTGCTCCGCTCCTATTGATTGTAGCGTGATGAAAAGTATACTATAACCTGCCCAGAAGTATGTAAAATAATTGTACCAAGTTTCGTTAAAATCCGTTTAGTAGTTTTTGTTTCTATAACGAACATACAGACAGACAGACAGACAAAAATTTTACTGATTGCATTTTTGGCATCAGTTTTAATCACTAATCACCCCCTGATAGTTATTTTGGAAATATATTTCATATACAGAATTGACGTCTCTACAGATTTATTATAAGTATAGATTATACTTGTACTAGTTGACGCAGCGCATTTTCACCCGCGTGGTTCCCGTTCCCGTAAGAATACGGGAATAAAATATAGTCTATAGCCTTCTTCGATGAATGGGCTATCTAACACTGAAAGAATTTTTTAAATCGGACCAGTAGTTCCCGAGATTAGAGGGTTCAACCAAACAAACAAACTCTTCAGCTGTATAATATTAGTATAGATAAGTATTTATTGTGTAATCTATAAATTTATAGCCGTGATAGCCCAGTGGATATGATCCGGTTCTGGAGGGCGTAGGTTCGAATCCGGTCCGGGGCATGCACCTCCAACTTTTCAGTTGTGTTAATTTTGCATTTTAAGAAATTAAATATCACTTGTCTCAAACGGTGAAGGAAAAACATCGTGAGGAAACCTGCACATCAGAGAATTTTCTTAATGCTCTGCGTGTGTAAAGTCTGCCAATCCTATTATATACAAAATATACGAGGAGGAAAAGTCGACATTCCATCAAATGAAATCCGACAAAGGGTCTATTGGCTTATTGATAATTAGGCGTTTGAAGCGGTTATTTTCATGTCAATCAGTTGGTCTATTCACTATTTTGGTATTTATTATCAACGTATTAAAGTAAATATCAAAACTATTGAGAAATATCATCTACCTGCTGATTGATATCCACCAATAGTCAGCGGATGACTTTTGTTACATATAATCTAAATACCGAAGATAGGGAATAGTCCTCCTGGTTCATTTTACTTTTTTTAATAAACAGTCCAACATCAATTCAATGGTCTAATTGTTTGTACTAGGTAACACATCCACCAATAACCGTTACATAATGTATTGCCAGTAGATTTTCCAAATAATTGTTTTTTGTTTTATTAAATCGATTCTCTAATTTTGATATTAAAAAAATAATGTTTATACTATTATTTCATTGATTATCTTTTGTTTTATTTGTATTACTCGCTCTCCACATGAATATGTAGGTAAGTATATGTGAAAAAATCATGATATGTCATCATAATTAGTCTACGATTACTATATCAGAGTGGGCACAATACAATGACCCATATTATAAAGTCAGAATAAACCTAATAGCAACCCGCTTGATAGCCTCGGTACACCTAGTGGGGGGTGTATAAGTAAATAAAGTTATTTAAAGGTGGAGTAAAAAGAGGTAATGACGTCAAAACATAGTACATTTGTACACAATATATTCAGTGATAATATTATAAAGCGGAAGAGTTTGTTCGTTTGTTTGTTTGTTTGATTGAACGCGCTAATCTCAGGAACTACTGGTCCGATTTGAAAAATTCTTTCAGTGATAGAGAGCCCATTTATCGAGGAAGGCTATTTTATTTTCAAAAAAATTAGGGATCCTTCCTGAAACTCCAATAATGTAACCCACCTTGGGTTACATTATGGGAGTTTCAGGCGTGTGTTCGCGCCTTCCCAAAAGTCTGCTAATTCCCTCAAGCACATTGTCATTGCTATTCAAAACGCCAAGGGGTTGCAAATACAGCAGCGTCATTCACTCGACCGTGAGATGACCATTGACCTCACTCTCAACCAACACGCGCACGAGACGGTTGTAGCTTGCCAATTTGTCATCGGATCTAACCTTACTTACAATAAACTTTTTCAACCTTCTCCAAGTTTTTCTTTACCAGCGTGCGCTGCAAAAACTATGTACAACAACTTGTTAGAATAAAATAATGTACAACAACTTTATAGAACACATCATTTTCTACAAAAAATGTCGCGACAGCATATATCTGTCTATCTATCTATCTATCTATACTATAATAAAAGAGTAGAAATCGAGTGTCTGTACTTTGACTAAATTTAACTAAAATCAAGTCAGCGCGATTAAAAATGAGCAATAGAATACAAAAATATATTTTTTTTTTCTTGCCTGTCTGTCTGTCTGTCTGTCTGTATGTTTGCGCTATTCTGTGGTTCTGCTGAACGGATTTTGACGCGAAATTCACAAATAGATTAAGCAAAGTTCAGGGCAACATGTAGGCTTTGTTTCATTAAAATTGGACAGATAGAAAAAAAGTTATCTTGAAAAAACCGGATTGCTCAAATTGATTCGCAGGCGTTATTTGGAGAAACGAGTTTTCCACTAAAACTGTGAAATATCGATATTGAGGCACATATTCTATACTCAACTGACCAATTTGTTTGTTTATTTGGTTGAACGCGCGAAGCTAATCTCAGGAACTACTTAAAAGTTCAGGTTCAAACTGAATAATTCTTTTTGTGTTTAAATAGTCACATTGTCTACTTTTTTATCGTATAAAAGTATAGATGTTATGCAAGATTTATTACTATTTCAAGCAATAACTACCTATTGGATTGACCTAAAAGGAGATTCATTAATTTTGGGCCTTTATGAAAGTTCCGGCCAACAAACAAAAAGAGCACAAATTTGGCGCAATAGCTAATATATAGTTTATCTATACAAAAATAGTTTATACTTATAATAAAACTGTAACAGGTCAAATTACAGAACTTATTGATTAATTTAAAATGTTTTTTTTTATCATATGGCATTATACAACCGATACTGAGGCCAAAAATATTTTTTTTTCGATTATTTGTTGACCCTATTTTTTGTTGACCGGGCATCACACTGAAACTACTTAATGATTTCAAATGAAACTTAGCACGGTTTGAGAACATAATACGGAGCAGGTTATAGAATACTTTTTATAGCGAAAATAAAATCAGAAGGGGGTGAAATAGGGGTTGAAAGTTTGTATGAAAAGTCCTCCTTTTTTCCTGGTCAATTTACCCAAGCACAAAAAACGCGCAGCCTTCGGCCGCGCACTTTTTTATAGACCGGCCTTCGGCCGGGAACTTATGATGACACAATTCATTGCACGTCGGCCGTCGGCCAGGGGTTGGATAGGGCCTCCTACGATGGCTACGACTGGGCATTTTACCCAAGCAATAAAAAAAAGCGCACTTTATTGTACACTGGCCTTCGGCCGGTGGTTGCGATTTTGTAATTTTTATATATAAAACATACGAAAATATAAATAGAAGGGGCGACGGGGTCGAAAATGTACATCGATTTTCACGCGGACGAAGTCGCGGGCATTTGCTAGTTTGTATATAAATTTGAAGAGATCGCAGTGTCTCGTGATAAATTCGAAGCCAGACGTTGAGCGATGGCGGGCACATTTTCTGTCTCGACTCGACCGAGGCACAATATTATATAATATATCTTTATCTTTACTAATATTATAAAGAGGTAAAGTTTGTAAGTTTGTCACATTTTTTTAATGGGGTAATCTTCGGAACTACTGGTCCGATTTTAAAAATTCTTTCACCAGTAGAATGCTACATTATCGGAGAGTGTATATTTTATATTGGTATCATATATATTAGCCTAATTATCACAGTTTTTGTCATACAGGTCGTACTGAAAATCCTCTTAAACAGACTTATTCGCATGCGCTGCCTTAACTATTGTGTAAAATTGATATTAATGTATGGAGACTTTATGTATCTTTAAAAGTTCTACAAAAAAGTCCGCGACACCATATATCTATCTTCTATATATTAGCAGATATAGTAAGTACCTCTTGAGTTTTAAAAATTATTAATTTTATATACTTAGGTTTACGTCATTATTTTTACAACTAAACCTTAATCCTTATTAAAATAAATTATTTAATAATCACAAGGATATTATGGAGATAAGATTTGCCCTTTACAGTATGTTAATTATTTAAATAGTTTCGGAGATAATACAAAATTTCTAAAAGACGCAGTAATTCCGCTATATGACGCCCGGCGCTTACATTTACGTAGTTCCCGTTCCCGTGTGAATATGGGGATCAAACATAGCCTATGACACTCGCAAATAACGTAGCTTTCTATTGGTAAAACAATTTTCCAAATCGGTCCAGTAGATCCAGAGATTACCTCCTACAACAACACGAACTTTACCTCTTTATATTATTAGCATAGAAGTCTTTATTTCTCTTGGTCATACCACCACTCTCGAAGGACTGGACCGAGTTTGCTAAGGGTAGGAGTAAGATAGAGAAGTTACAGGGTAGGGTAGGGTACGGGTAGGGAGGCGTAGGGGTAGGGTAGGTTTAGGGCCGGGTTTAGTGTAGTGGTAGGGTAGGGGTAGAGGTAGGGTAGTGGTAAGGTACGGGTAGGATAGGGAAGTGGTAGGGTAGGGGTAGGATAGGCGTGAGATAGGGGTACGGGTGGGATAGGGGTAGGAAAGGGATAGGGTACGGGGAGGGTAAGGGTAGGATGGGGGTAGGGTGTAGGTAAGGTTAGGTTAGGTTAGGGTAGGGGTAGGTTTGGGGTAGGGTAGGGATAGGAGGTAGTAGTAAAGTTGACATCGAAATTTACGCGGACGAAGTCGCGGGCGTCCGCTAGTAATATTATAAAGAGGAAAACTTTGTTTGTATGTTTGTTTGGTTGTAATGAATAGGCTCGTAAACTACTGGACCGATTTTAAAAATTCTTTCACCATTCGAAAGCTACATTATCCACAAGTAACATAGGCTAAATTTTATTTTGGAAAAAAAATAGGGTTCCGTAAGATATTTGAATTTTTCGGACACAAGGTGTAACAAATCAACCAGAAAAGTAAGGTAGGGGTAGGTAGGAGTAGTAAATAAAATGCAAGTTGGTAGCAAGTTGGTAGGCACAATATTGAATGATTTGAAAAAGGTAACTTATGCATTTTTTTTTTAATTTAAGGTTTAGTAGTTTCGAGGAAGGGATGGGGGGGGGGATAGACTATCATCTATTTTCTTGAATTATTAAAAAAAACATGAATTTCAACAAAATTAACAACAAATCTGCTGGTCTATTTCCTATTTTGGTCTTTATTATCGACCTATTAAAATAAAAAATAAATCAATTGACAAAATGTCATCTACATACAAATTACAAATAGGGCAGCTGGGCCCAGCAATTTGTGGAAGAATGGAAAACGAACGGCTTCAGTTGAAATAGTAGATTGTTATACAAGGGGCTAAAAAGACCCATTATATACGAGGTATTTTACGCCTAAATAGAAACCGAGTTTATAATGGGTTTAGCCCCACGTGTTACACTCTGCTTTTCACTACGATTGCGAGAAAATAAAATAGTTTAGTACAATATTCAATAATTTATTTTAATTGAAAATTAAATGTACAAAGTCTACAATTTTTAATGTTAAGGGAGATGCTTTTACCCGGTAACATAATTTCCGACTAATGTGAAGATGAATAATGAGTATGTGAGGTAAACGTGGGAGATAATAGTTTAAAAAACTCCTTTCGTAAGTGAATCCATTCGTTGTTGTTTTCTCCACTTATTAAATTTTTCGTAGGTATTCGTAGGTAAGTATTTAAGTAAATGCGTCTCGACTTTGATGGTAACAGATTGAAAATTTTATCCATCTTCAAATTAGTATCACCATTCTCACTAGATGAAGACAACAATAACAATTATTGTTGAAAAATATGTAAGTTACGGTCACAAATTTACAATGAATTTCTTAAAAAAATCAAGTGTGTGCGTACTATTCACGCCAATTGTTTTTTAAATTCTCGCTTTTTAATTTTATTTTTTTCACATGAGTAAAAAGCAAAGCTATTAATTCCTACAGGTCGTTTGCTAATGATCTTTATCACACAGGTAAACCGTGCTACAATGATTTTCTTTTAATTTAAATAGTTACATGGCAATGTCTACATTTAGACTTCTTTATAAAAGACAAAATATAGGAGACCACGCAGAGACTAAATCGAGGAGGCCATGTTCAACGCCAAGTATATATTATTAGCAAGCGCCCGCACTTCATTCGCTCTTAGATATCCTTAATCTGGTCCTCTTGCAAAATCCCTTCTAATCGGACGTCTACTAACTATGAACTACCTCCCTACCGAATTTCAACTTTGTACGTGAAGCAGTTCTCGAAAAATCGTAATGAGTGCGCCTTTCGTTTTTATAAAAATATTTAGATTTACCAAGTTTTTTTAATTCTTTTATTTATTTTATCATCATACGAATGGTATGTGCTGCCCAAGGTGCTGGAATTTGTACTAAACAATTACTTAATATTAAAAAAGAGATGAAAGTTTTAATATCAATTATTTATGTTATATTATATTATAACTAGCGGACTCGCTCAAGCTTCGCTTTGACTTATTAATTTATTTATTTGCACTTCTTCCCTATCCCTACCTTACACTACCATACTCCTACCCCTACCCCTACCCTACCCCTACCCTACCCTACCCTACAACTACCCTACCACTACCCTACCCCTACCCTATCCCTATACCATAAACCTACCCTACCACTACCCTACCCTACCCCTACCCTACCCTACCCCTACCCTACCCCTACCCTACCCCTACCCTACCCCTACCCTACCCCTACCCTACCCCTACCCTACCCCTACCCTACCCCTACCCTACCCCTACCCTACCCCTACCCTACCCCTACCCTAACCCTACCCTACCCCTACCCTACCCCTGCCCTACCCCTACCCTACCCCTGCCCTACCCCTACCCTACCCCTACCCTACCCCTACCCTACCCCTACCCTACCGCTACCCTACCCCTACACTATCCCTATACCATACCCCTACCCTACCACTACCCTATCCTAGGATTTAGGGGTTTGAAAAATAGATGTTGGCCGATTCTCAGACCTACTGAATATGAACAAAAAATTTCATCAAAATCGGTCGAGCCGTTTCGGAGGAGTTCAAGTTCGAACACCGCGACACGAGAATTTTATATATTAGATATATTAGTTGTTATGAAACTAAATTGCATTTAATTATTTGTTTTCAATATTGTTATGGGAATACTTATTACATCATTTACATCATTATGAAATTCGTGTTTTTTTTTGTATTATTAAAGATATATTATTATATATAGGTACGTGTAAGAACTCACAGTTTTCATTATGCCTGGATAAGTTCATATCGCTTCTATTGGACGAGTCTAATTTATATTATTTTCAATATCATTTATAATTACTTTTGATAAAACTAAATAAATGATTTTTAATTATTACTGTTTTTATCATTCACCGTTACGTACAGAACGCTAAAAACTAGCATATTGCCGTGACTTCGTCCGCGTCAAATTCAGTTTTTCACGAATAACAAATGCGGGAATCATGGATTTTTCTGGGATACAAGGTAGTCTATAATTTGCCCAAAACGTTTCTTTATTTTTTGGTGAAAGTCCCACTAAGATCAGTTTAGCCTAAAATAGCAACAAACAAATTATAACATTATATATTTTTTTTAAGTTTGATTATTTTTTAGAGTGTAAAAAACTATGATCACTTGAAAAAAAATAGTTGTTTTAAAATCACAGATAGACATGTCTTATATTCTATTTAAATGTATTGATTTAGAAACGTTTATAGTAAATGTGTCTTAATCCATTAACAAACGATTTTTTGATGATTTTTGTGATATACATCAACAAATGATTTTTTTATGGTTTTTGTAATAATAGGAGGAGGTATAATATTATAGGATATTAAGGGTGCTACAACGGTCAATTACCTTGAAGGATTGTGCGTCTTCATTTGTTTAATGTAGTAGTATCATCTCAAAGCAGCAAAGATAAAAAATACAGACTTACCATAGAGTACTTATGTCGATTATACCTATTATTTCGTCGGCATCGTCCCCTTAGAGTCTGAAGATGATTTTTTTTTAAACAAGTAATTTTGTTTGTTATTTGATCACTTAATTTTATATTACCTTTTTTCTCTCTTATTTAGATATTTACTTATTTGCATTTCTATTAGTTATTTATTTAAACTATAGTGGACGACCGCAACTTCGTCCGCGTGGAAATCAATGTTAACTTTCAACACCTATTTCACCACCTTAGGGTTTGAATTTTAAAAAATTTCTTGAATCACATTATATTTTGTATTTTTTAAACTATAACTCCAAAAATTATGGACTTTCCATACAAACTTTCAACCCAAATTTCCCCTACTTACCCTATTTACCCTTTTTTTATTTATTTTTGGGTTAAAAAGTACCTCATGTTTTGCTATAAGGTCCCATTTACCATTATACTAAAATTCATCTTGATCGGTTTAGCCGTGAAAAGGTAACAGACAGACAGACAGAGTTACTTTCGCATTTATAATATTAGTATAGATTTTTATTATATTATTTTTGATAGTATTTATTTGAAATTATTTGGCTCAGACAATTTTAGTCTACACTATGTTTATAAGAGCACCCTAGTCAACAAGTTATATCGAAATTGCGCAAGGAGAATACCTATAGTATAATATGTTACGATCTGACTATAGACAGAAGCTATGAGAACGGTGGGAAAATTTTCTTATTTTCTCAGCCATATCCATTATTCCCGTTAAAGTGTTTTGTTTTAACCTGTGACGCTGAACTCAGTCCTTTCCGCGATTTGTGTGATTGTCTATTGACACTGTAGTTCTTAAACTAATGATTATTATGATATTTTTAACTCTTAGCCTTACCATAAATTTCAGTCCGTCAATGCAGTGCAGGCTCAGAGACGAGAGTGCTTTTCAAGTCTTTTCTACTTTTATTTTCATTGAAGACTAATCAATCAATTGAATAGTCCAACTTTTGTTTGAAGACCCACTTGTGCAATATAATTACTACGAGTAGGTTTTATCACATCACATTGACACTAATCACACTAATATTTTAGAGGTGAAAGTTTGTGTGTGTAAGTATGTTTGTTCCTCCTTTACGCTGCGGCTACCGAAGCAATTTGGCTGAAATTTGGAATGGAAATAGATTTTTACTCTGGAAATAGATTTTCTCTCTTTTTGACTTATAACTCTTTAGTTATAAGTCAAAAATCGTACCTACCTATCTAAAAAACGACAAAGGTTTAAATTCATAGCCATTAACAAGAGTCTGCTAAAACACCGTTCAGTAACCAAAGACTCACCCGTTAGGAGAGCACTTAACTGAGTCGTGTTAAATTACTGCGAGAAAAAATAAGTTACCGATTGCAAGCCTTTCGTACCTTCCATTTTGACGCATTGAGGTGGATGGTTGGATGGAAGAAATGGGTGGAATAGGCCAAGTGCATTGGAGCGAGTCTTCATAAAAGGCTTTGAAATTTGTATCTCTCTATGTTTATTACATATGCACTTAAAATGAAACTGTTACAAGTCCGATTTTGAACATTGAAGATTTTTTGAAAATTTTTGTTGGAGGGTTTTGTTTGAGGGAGTTGTAATCGATAACTGTAATTTTTTTTTTTTTTTTGGATGTCTGTCTGTCCGTTAACAATAACAAATAATGACAAATTAGGTAATTCAAATCTGCCCCTAAAAGTTTTTAAAAGGGGGTTGAATTGTGTTTGGAAGGTGAGGAAAACCTCTGCTCCCGATTCTGGAGGGTGTGGGTTCGAATCCGGTCCGGGGCATGCACCTCCAACTTTTCAGTTATGTGCATTTTAAGAAATTAAATATCATATGTCTCAAACGGTGAAGGAAAACATCGTGAGGAATCTTGCAAACCTGAGAATTTTCTTAATTCTCTGCGTTAGTGAAGTCTGCTAATCCGTATTGGTTCAGCGTGGTGGACTACTGGCCTAACCCTTCTCGTTCTGAGAGGAGACTCGAGCTCAGCAGTGAGCAGAATTGGGTTAGGTTGTAACAACGATGATAATATGAGTATAACTGGAGAGTTAGTTGGTTTAAACATGGAAGGTACATAATTCTTATTATATTTCACTATAAAATATAGGTATCGACTACTGCCTATTTTCTACTGTGGTATTTCCATACAAATGTAGTGTGGGATTATTCAATAGGCGGAAAAATATGTTAGCTTATCAATGAAGCCCTAATAAAACTGCAAATACCTAACATTAAATTTTTGCTGGTGGGCCGTTCGGCCGTGGCTAGTTACCACCCTGCCGACAAAGACGTATCGCCAAGCGATTTAGTGTTCCGGTAAGTGTGAAACTAAAGGGGGTGTGGATTTTCATCCTCCTCCTAACAAGTTAGCCCGCTTCCATCTTCGATCGCATCACTACTTACCATCAGGTGTAATTGTAGTCAAGGGCTAACTTGTAAAAATAAAAAAATATATAAAAAAGTCTAGACTCGATTTCATAGCAGCTTTGATGATCCGATTAAAATACAAATTATTAATGCCTCGTTGTTGTAGTTACACTGAGAAAAAAATCCTGGTGCGCTGTACTTAAAATACGTAGCAAACCAGACACTATTACGCTTATAAACGATATATATATAATATACAAGCTCCATACGTAACATAGTGTTGCTACTAAACGGGACAGTAAGCTGCATCATTACTAAGTATAGAGCACCTATTAAACCTACGAATGCTGCACCTGTATTAAATAGTAATGTGCAAGTTCCTCACGTATTACGTAAGTAGCTTATTTTTCTCAGTGTAGGCTTTGGATCACGAGGTCTTGGGTTCGGATCTTGGGTCGAGCTGAACTGAGTACTAAGATCAGTTCTTTCTTCAAAGAAGAAGAACCAAGCCAATAGTTAAGTTTGGTGGTTAAAGCATGATCAACCAAAGCCTGCATTAGAGCAGCGTGGCGGGATTAAGCGCCAGATTCCCTCTCCTATAAGGAGGTAGGGGATCCCACTCTTGAACTTGCAGTAACTCGTTAAAATTTGCTTTTAATTACAAATATGAACAACGAGCCGGTGCTCGAAGGTTTCACACGCGTAGTTCCCATTCGTTAGAATACGGGGATAAACCTCTTAAAGCACATGACGCTCACAAATAATATAGATTTTTGTCCTAAAAGGTTTGTTAGATCCTGATAATATAACCCTACAATACCACAAACTTTATCTCTTTAGTATTCTTTACTTGCTATTAAGTAAAGATGATACAAGTACTGCTGGTTCAGAAACAAATAATTTTAAAGCACCGTCAATTTATGAGCTATAAAAATTGCAGATGAGCAATATTCGAAACAGAACCGCTATCAAAGGAAAACAGTTCAGTAAAGTGCTTAAAACTTATCTGACGAATAATAAATTGTTATTATTTGTTTCTGTAATCCATAAGTATGCTTTATTTTGTATTGTATCGAAATATAAAAATCCCTTAAAAGATTCAGTCTTTCACAATTAATACCTGATTCAGGTACTTATTGTGAAAGGGTAAATTTTAAGCGCCCGCAAAAATATTATTCAGTGCGAAAATTTTATTAATGGATATTTGTTTAAAGCGATATAGCTAATTGTTAAAAATTATAAGCCATAATAATAAACAGGGATGTTAGGCAGCTCCGTAACCGTAGCCGAATGCGAAATTAAAGTTTCGGATAATATTGGTTATGATCGGAGCGTAATCGAAACACGTTATGTTAAGTTGTTTTGATCAGCCGTGAGCAGCCGACACACAATTCGCGCGCTTTGTTTGTTTGTTCGTTAAAAATTTAATATCCGTAACCGAAATTATCCGAAACTACCGGATAATCCGAAATAATTTCACATCCGTATCCGTATCCATATCTGGTATAATAATCATCTCTATATCCACATCCAATTCGTATGTATCCCAATTTTCAAATCCTGGTAGAACATACAGTCCTCATCAATACAAATTAATCAAGCCGAAACACAAGGTAATTGCTGTAAATCGTTGAGGAGTTCCCTCATCATCCCTCATTAACAAATCAAACTGTAATCAAAATAAGAGTATAGAGTGGAAGCGAATGACCTTGAGTGGAGTCACGCACTTGTGAACGTTGTGTGTAGGGTTAAACGATCCTTTGATAGTCGACTGACACTCCCCTTTTCCACTCAAGTCACTCTACCCACCTATCCCCATTTATGGAGGGTTGTAAATTGGTATAAAATTTTTGTTATTCTTTGCAGTCGTTTGTAACTTATTATTTAAAAAGTTTCCTACCCACAACCTCGTCAATTTCGAGTTATTATGACATAGGTACTACAAATAGAATATATTTAAATAATATAAATAAGCCATTTATGTTCAAAAAGCTATCTGGCCAATCTATACTCGTACATATAGGTAAAACAGCTGACTCGACGCAGTAATTCCGAACATTTCCACAAGTTAGATAAAAGAGAACCGCCTCTCAAAAGCTCGCCGAGTTTATTTTTAGCTCAAACAATTCTAAGCTAAACTAAACACCGATATACCGTTTCGCTGCCGGCAACTTACGTAAACATTTTCGCTACAACATTTTCTAAACTTTTGTTTTTACAAAGGAAGGAAGCTCAAAAACGAAATGCTTGTAATAATTTTTGTTCTGCAGACCATATTTTATTTATCACTACCCACAGTAAAAACTTAGAAGGTTCTTTGGAAAGGTAGGTACAATGCGCAATGATCATAATTTGCTTATTTCTACTGAAAATATAAGGTTTTTGTATCATGAAATAGGATATTCTATTTTTTCTGTGGCAAGCTTTATTGAATAAGCCGTGATCAATGATATTTTATACTAGAGATAGGGCACTAGCGCATCAAAACTGAGGCGGACAAATGTGCATGATTGTCTTAATTTCAATTAGTCGCTCAACAACGAAAGTTATTTAAACACATAATACCTAAATATTGTCTACAATAAAGAGTTGTGTGCGACGTGAAAAGTAGACTGAATGCGGGATGGATGAAATGGCGACAGGTCTCAGGTGTACTATGCGACCCTCGAATGCCTCTTAGACTTAAGGGTAAAATATACAAAACGGTTGTAAGACCTGTCGTGCTGTATGGATCAGAATGTTAGGCGGTGAAAGAGACGGATAGTAAAAAATCCATGTAAACGAAATGCGTATGTTGAGATGGGTGTGTGGTGTGACAAGAATAGATAAAATAAGGAATGAGTATATAAGAAGAAGTCTGAAAGTGGCGCCAGTGACAGAAAAATTGAGGAGCAGAAGGTTGCCATGGTATGGACATGTAATGCGGAGGGAGGAATATTACTAGAAAAATGTTGAATGTGCAAGTGGAAGGACAGGAGGAGAGGAAGGCCAAAGAAGAGATGGTTGGATGTGTGTAAAAGGAATGGATGATGAGTTGACGAGTAATAGAGGCGAATGGAAAAGATTGACATATTTTTCCGACCCCGCCTAAGTGGGATAAGGGAGAGGAGGTGATGATGATGAAAGAGTTGTGTGCTTAGGATGTGGAAAGCTATATTATAATTACATAAACATAAAATTGTGCATGTGTGTTCTTAGTGGAGTCGCTAATTTTTGATTTTGATTTTATAGACATATTACGTGCCTACAAAATTACCGCAACAAGCGAGACAAATTTAGCTACTCCACGCACACTTGCACAATTTTGTGTTTAATTCCCTCGTAATTATGTACATACTCGGTCAGTTTTTACAGTTCTTAAACACACAACTCTCGACATTGTATTTTGTATTTTTAGTATTATTTGTTTTAATAACTTTCGCTGTTTATCTACCTACTATGCGACTCATTGAAATGCGGTCAATTAGCCGCTTTTGTTCGCCTCGGTTTCTACGCGCTTTTGACGTATCTCTATTAAGTATAAAATCTTGCCTTACAATAATTTTTAGTAAGTTAAATTGAGTTATCCTTAAATAAAAATTAATACAACAAGGTACCTATTTGGTTTGGTAGATAAATAAAACAAAAAAATAATAATTATCACGATCACAGAACAGACTACGCTGCGCATATAATTTTATTATAATTTTTTATTGTACCTATACTGTAGCTGTGTGTTCAGATAAAGTCCGACAAAATTGAAACCTTTCTATTTGTCAAGACCGAGGTATAAGGTCAGGGCAATCAGATTAAACCTGCCACAGACCTAGCATTAGCGAGTATTCTGGCCACCTGATCCCGTGTTTTCCCTTCCAATCTATAATCTGGGACACCATCAAAGTCTTCATCAAACTCAGGCTCAGCTAATACATAGGCCGCAAATACGCAAGCCATGATGATGATGACGAGTAACTGTAATAATGGGAGATGAATATTTTAGCAATCCATGGATTCACCGTGCAGGTGCCGGGTCCATCGCGTGGAGAGAAAATCTGAGCAAAGTCCAGGACTTGTGACCATTGGATGTAGGGTTGAGGAATTCCTTAACAATCGAATATTATTACTCCCCTCCTCCGTTCGTGTTCTCCCTGCCTAACCAAATTTGGTAAGATATTTAGAGCAGCTTTGGATACCCGTTCTAATATAGAACTAGCTGCAGTTCTAGAGGAGCCAAGGTCTTTAAGCAAGCTATAGAGAGATTTTGCTGGTAATCCTGTCGCACCTACTTCTACGGCGTACAAATTACAACTGTATAGCTATATAAATAAAAACGTTTTTTTTTTATTATTTGAATTTGATCTCACGTGATGTTCATTTGCGTTGCAGTCTAGGATGGTAGCGGACTAACTTGCAAGAGAATACACGTCGTTTAATCAATCAAAATCAAATAAAAAATCAAATCAATTCGTCCACAGCTCTTGTTGGATAATTCTTCATGCATTATTTTGGGATAGACGGGGAGAATGACTTGAGTGGAGAAGATTAACTAGTTTCAAAATACGTTTTTAACCTTACATACAACGGTTACAAGTCCGGGACTTCACTCTAGTTTATGCTCTGCCACTCCAGCAGGGTTTATTAGTAACATTATTAGTATAAATCATTTTCTGATGTCAAGCCACTGTGTTTTTGACACACTCATAGGGAAACATAAACTACCATAAAGGGGGGTCTTGCTGAGGAAGTTTTATAGAATAAATAAACTGTTCTTTAAAATTCGAAAGGATAGGGCCTTCCACGCGGTCGAACTTACGGGTGTTAACTAGTATATAGAGGTAGAGTTTGTGATATTTTAGGAGGTAATTTCTAAATTTACTAAACCGTTTTTGAAATTTCTTTTACTACTAGAAAGCCACGTCATTTGTGGGTGTCATGGGCTATATTTTCGCTTCGCGGTTGAAACCGCAGGGCGTTATTATATGCTCCTACTGAAATAAATGTTAGAAAGTACTTACGGTTTTCATTGTGCTTTGATTAAATGCATACACTTATTGGTTGCGTAGGTCTTGCAACGGTAATAAATATAGGTATGAATATATTAACAATACATTAGTACGAGTAGGTATGCCTATTAAAAATCTATTTATAATTGTTTTTTAAATTAAACTGAATTGATAGGATAGTAATTTATAATCAATTTATAGCTGACTAGCGGACGCCAGCGACGTCGTCCGCGTGGATTTCAGTTTTTCACAAATCCCGCGGGAACTTTCGCGGACTTTTTTTTAAACTTTTAAAGGAGACTTGTGGAGGAGAGGAAGGCCAAAGAAGTTATGGTTAGATTGTGTGAAAGAGGAAATGTGTGTAAAAGGAGTAGATGATGAGTTGACTAGTAATAGAGGCGAATGGAAAAGATTAACATATTTTTCCGACCCCACATAAGTGGGATAAGGCTACGGAGATGATGATTTTGTATTAGTTTTATTGCTAGGCTTAGCTATTAAAACAAGCAATAAAACTAATACAAAGCTTCAGTCCATTTATTTGATATCAAAAGGGTAGGGTACCTATAACTTAAGAATAGACCAAGAAATCTCCTAGCAACATGCAGAATAATAATCTGTGTGCCTTTCTGAGTTCAAAAGTGTAAACAGAATGCAGTCCTCGGATTATGCAAAAACTAGTACAAGCATCATAGCGCCTTGCCTTACAAAAAAATTAAAAAAAAAATTCTTTGAAATGAGTACTGTATAACAAGAGAAAAGCTGTGGTTATTATCTTATGTGACTTCGAATTACAAGGTCGTGGGTTCGAGCCCTGGGTCGGGCTACGACATACTGAGATTTTCTTTCATTCAAGAAATTTTCAGTTAAATTCTCGGCCCAAAGTTGGGTCTAGTTGGCGGTATACACCTTCGTGCCTCGAAGAGAATGATAAGCTTTCGGCGCTGGTCATTATTGTTAACATTTAGAGATAAATGAGTTACATACTTACTTATCTCTAAATGTTAAAATTAGAAATAGATAAAGGTACAATTTATTCTAGTATAAATAAACGCGTTTGTAAAAAGCAGCCAGTGTGCATCTCCAACTTCTGCAATGAAATTTGTAAGTGCAAGTGTCAAAGGCTATGTTTTTACCACGTATTCCCACGGGAACGGGAACTACGCAGGTGAAAGCGCGGGGCGTCTTGTAGCGGCATTATTGCGTCTTTTAGAAATTTTGTATTATCTCCGAAACCATATAACTAATTAACATACTGTAAAGGGCAAATCTTATCTCTGTAATATTCTCTTGATGATTAAGTAATTTATTTTGTTAGGGATTTAAGTTTAGTTGTGTAAATAATGACGTAAGCCTTAGTATATAGTTTAAATAATTTATTAAAATACAAAAGGTACTATATCTGCTAAAATATAAAAAATAGATATATGGTATCGCGAACTTTTTTCAAAAAGCCTCCATACATTATTTGAAATTATACACAATGGTTAAGGCAGCGCATGCGAATAAGCAAGTTTTTCGGTCCGACCAGTACGAGAAAACCCGTGATAACTCAGTAGTTATCCTATATCACTCCCCGATAACGCAGCATTCTACTGGTGAAAGAATTTTTAAAATCGGATTAATAGTTCCGAAGATTACCCCTTAAAAAGAATTGTTACAAACATTACCTCTTTAAAATATTAGTATAGATTTTTAATTTTTAGGTATTTGTACTAATTAATTTTGGATCCATCATTTATAATAATAATAGTAGGTATAAATATATTCGGCCACGACGGCCAATATCATGGCGAAACCATGTACGCAGGAGGTAATACGAGTATAGTGCACACGTGTATGCTCAGGCACAGGTGCACTCCCTTTTCCCTCACTTTCATAGTCCGATGGGACGGCAGACTGACACGACCAGTGAAATATCAATCGCAGAACCAAAGGGTGAACCAACACCGCTAACTTCTCAACTCCAAACTGCTATTAAAATTTTTATTGTAATAAATATCCCATTAACGTTTTTTTTTTGTTGGCCTGACCCGGGATTCGAACCCTGTACCTCATTGTATAGCTGAACCAGCTAACCATGGGATCGTAGACTTACCGTTGTTGTTGCCGTGATGCAACCAATGATTTTATTTCATTGGTTATTAAGAACAACGGAAGGGGTATTTTAGTTTAGACTCAACATTGACAACAAACTAGATTTCTATTAAAGGTAATTCAATTTATGATTTTTGCTTTAAAGCAGCATGGTATGTCTTAGCTTTCCTCTCCTGTAAACTGTGTCGTGCACTTCACAGATGCATAAACACAGAGCATACCCTGAGGTTTCATTAGGTACCTATATTGGAGGAGGAATTTTCCATTTTGTACAATTTATACCTATAGTGCATAACCTGGTTTAAAACCTTGTGCACGCCACTGCCTGTAAATAGGAACACCTTTCCCGTCGTGGGCCATTTTCAATACTCCGATAATGGTGATGATTTATCTATTTATTTGCAGTTACTCTACGTTGCCGTAATCGCTTGTGTATGCGCGCCGTTCGCGTATGCTGTGCCTGTTGTGAGTGACGGCTATGATGATCCTACAGCAATCGTTAGAACACGAAGGCAATTGTACGATGGCTTCCACCACAAAACAATCGGCGAAATAGTTGACGAGTTTAACGACATCTTACCTTTGTACCTCCAAGATCCAAACGACAAGGATTACCCCTATATGAAGTTAGGCCTGTTCGACGACGACTAAATTATAAGCAATTAATTCTTAAATTGTTCATTGTTGTTCTATTGGATATTAAAGAATATATTAATTTTTTTCGAGACTTAAATACTTTCAAAATCGGACACGTTTTGGTTAGACGTGTTTAAGTATATTAATACTACTAGCGGACCCCCGCGACTCCGTCCGCGGGAAAAGCTATGTAAACTTTTTAACCCCTATTTCACACTCTTCTATTTATATTTTTGTAAGTTTTAAAAGTATAATAAATAGTCGACCAATATATATAAAATAAATAATAAATTTACAAAATAAATCAGAAGGAATTTCCATACAAACTTTCTACCCCTAAATCACCCCTTTCAGATTTTATTTTCGCGACAAAAAGTATGCTTATCTTTATTACTTATTAATAAGTCAAGCGAAGACTTATTAATAAGTAATAAAGTTACTTTTACTAATGTGCTTATTTTTTGTGGAATTAAAACAGTTGTGCAGTAGTGCCACTAGAGGGCGCTGTTTCAATTTCTTGGAAATACGCGTTAACGTTATCGCGATAGTAACAGTATCAAACTGCCACTCTGATCTCCATTTATTATCTTGCAAGAACCTATGTAAAGAATGAGTGGGGCTTTTTTTATTAAAGCTTTTTTGTTCCTGGAATACAGCTAAAATTTTCCATACCTACTGCTAATATTTTGTGTATGTCATATTAATAAACAAATAAATAATAGTTGTAGATTACAAGCAAATGTAAATAAAACAAAACAAAATGCATCATGACAAATATAATTTAATTTAAAATATTGGTCACTAAGGCAGGCAACCACATTTCCGCATCGAACGCTCTTCCTCCAATTTGAAGTCGGTTAAAAATTCTGTTTGATGCGATGCGCCTGATCTTGTACATATGTTTTCTGTGCCGATAGATAGGTATGTTCGGATGGGGTTGTGGACGCCTACTTTAGGAATTTCAAATTATATTCTGTGGTAGCTGTTAGACATCGTTCTGAGTTTCAAGATAGCAATTGATATCATTGCCACAGGGTCGCCACAGACCTGGCACACGTCCGCCTGCAGCCCTAGGATTAGTTAGCATTCTGGTCACTCGGTTCGGTGCGTTTCCACTCAACCTGTATTCTGGGAGACCTTCGAATCCGCCAAGCTGAGGCGCAGCCAACACGAAGGCCGCGAGCATGCAAGCAATGACGAAGGTGACGAGTAACTGTAATAACAATTTTTAGCAGACTCTGAAGTGATTACAAAAATAAGAAACTAATGTCGTACAAAGGTTATGATTCACAACATTCGTCAGGACAACTTAATTAACAAATCAAACTGTAACTAAAATAGGACCCTAGAATGGCAGAGAATGACTTTGAGTGAAGTCACGTACTTGTAAACGATGTGTGTAGGGTTAAAGGATCCTTTGACTGTTAACAAACACTCCCCTTTTCCACTCAAGTCACTCTCTTTGCCTATCCCAAGTAACCCATAAAGAATTACACAGCAAGAGATGTGGACGGCTCGAACGCCACGAGTACACTGAAGCCGTCCGTACCGCATTTCGTAGTAACGCAGCAATAACACAATAACATGGTATACCATTATTGTTCCAATAGTTGTTTCATTCATAGTTATAGCGAATAGCTTCAAACACCACCTTAAGAAGCTTTCGCTGAACTGTTGGATCTAGGGTCGGATACAGAAGGCAGTGATTCTTGAGACAGCGCGTATTGTGAGTAGGAAGAGGAGGCTCTAGAACCCTGACCTCCGGTTGATTTATGTTTTCTAAATTGGTCCAGGTCTGGCTGGTGAGAGGCTTCGGCCGTGGCTAGTTACCACCCTACCGAAAAAGACGTAGGTACCGCCAAGCGATTTAGCGATCCGGTACGATGTCGTGTAGAAATCGAAAGGAGTGTGGATTTTCATCTTCCTTACAACAACAAGTTAACCCGCTTCCATCTTAGACTTTTTTTTTCTTTCAGGAGGGGAAATCCTCATGGACACCCTAAAGAGTAGTGCCCTAGTAGTAGGGCTAAAACCCCTCCTGTCACCCTGTTAGCCGTGTACCCTTTCAGCTTATAGCACGGTAACACTATTGCCTATTTCTTATGTCGTTGTTGTTGTTTTCCTTCTCCTTTTCCTTTATAATATCTTCAAGGAAGTTAGTAATAGTTTTCCACTTTTTTTGTGATTCTAGCATTTTAGGTACTATGTTATCAACACTTATCGCATCGCCCATTTTGGCAGAAACTTCTCGTCTGTCATTTTCCCCCTTTACTCTGCTGTAGCTCTGACAGTAATTCGCAGGTATCCTGTTACTTTTACAAAATTGCTTTACTACTAGCAGACTCCTATTTTATATACTATTTAAAAAACTGTCATCATCCTTATTTATAGAATAACTAAATTAAATTAAATTTTAAAAGGCACTTACGGTTTTCATTGTTCTATGACTGAATGCGAAGTATCGTCTACTAGCCTTAGAACGAGTGTCTTAAATACACATTATGTGCCTATTAAAAACCTATTTATTTTTCATCTAAAAAAAATTTAATAGATAGTAAAATAAATTACTATAGCTGATGTTAGAATGCTCGTCGTACAGAGTTCTAGAAATGTTTTATTTTGATGATTTTATGTGAATAATTTTATGTTGACGATTATAGCCTAATTGGGACCTCGTTTTCAGAATATATTTGGTATTTAAATGCATGTATAAATACCACTGTTTCAATGTAACTCATGATTATTGAAAATGAACAAATTATAATTATTATATAACCTTTTTTATATAACCTTTTCAAAGCGTGACTGGGTTTTATTTTTTAAATTTTGTGTATGTGTTTATATCATGAATATCACATACCTAGTGTATGTGAGGTTCATTCAGACCGATTATAGATACAAACTATAGATAGAACAAAATTTCATTGTCATTTTCATTGTCATTTTCTGAAGAAAACGAACTTGGATTTGGTATATATCTTATACTAAACTAGAAGTTTTCACCCGTTTGTTACACCATTCAACTACTAAAAGGTATTTTTAAAGAAGGTTGGTTAAAGAACCAACGAACACGATTACAACTATGAAACATCGATACTGTAAAGACAGTTTTTATAATCGCATTAGATCGTTGATCGTATACTTTGACAGAAAAGTAACGTCTAGCGAGGCAGGTCCTATACAATAATTGGTCTGAGGATATTCATGATGACTATAATATATTTAATTTCAGAACTTTGTCGGATGTATGCCGACAAATAGGTACAGTAACAGTAAACAGTATGAGCAGGTAGGCAATAGAGAGAACTATAAATTCCACTCAATGGAAGCTGCAGAGTAAACTACTATAAATTGTACTATAGTAATAAAACGGCATTACGAAATAATTTATTACTTTCAACAGTTTCATGTGCAGTGCGATGATCGATGTTTTGTTTGGGCGACGTTTCACCTCGTTCATTAACGAAAGTAATGAACTAATAAAGAATTAAGGTCACATACCTACTTTGTTTAAGGGTGCCGTATTTTTCAGAAATGCTCTCTCCCATAGGAGAATGAGGCTTGTGCTCCTGATGATTATGTATCAACCTGGAACACGACGTCATATGTAGGTATATCTTATGTAAACATTTTAAAACTGTAAAGGTATATTGTAGGTACACCTATTTTTAAGATTTTTACAGCTTAAAGTGTAATGAATGTCATAATATACTCACTAATTAAGTAAGTTATAAAGACAAGTTATAAAAAGGCTCACAGTCACATAGCAGGCGATAGAACGAGCTATGCTCAGAGTATATCTGCGTGATCGAATCATGAGAGGATCCGAGTCGCGGAGCTGAAGTGGCAATGAGCGGGACACCTAGTTCAAAGAGCCGTTGGCCGTTAAGGTCCTAAGGTGCTGGAATGGCGACCTTACACTAGAAAACGCAGTGTTGATTTACCCCCCACGAGGTGGACTAACGACATCAAGCGAGTCGCAGGAATTCGCTAAATGCAGGCGGCTTTAGATCGTGATGTTTGGAAGTCCCTTCAAAAGGCCTATGTCCTGCAATTTACGTCCATCGGCTACTATAATGATGATAATATAGACACATAGCTATCGTAAATATGATATTAGTTACAACTACGTAGTAGTTTGAGGCACGTGTTATTTATGAATTTAAATATCACGTGTCTCATACGGTGAAGAATAATGAAGAAAACTGCATACCAGATATTTTTCTTAATTCTCTGCTAATTCAATATTTAATAACTATTACCTAATTGTTTTTTCTAAAATACAATTTGTAATCGAATTTAAAAGAAATCATTTACCTACACATAAAACGTTAAATAAATCAAGCTCATAAAAGTATTTAGTTAAACAAAAAATAATTACAGCAACCAAAAATTACTTGAAACAAACAAAATCTATTAGCAGTATTGTGCTATTAGCCTGAATGTGTTTACCAGGAACAATACTAACTAGAAATGAGTGCCAGTATACATTAAAAAGAACCATTTATTAATGCACAATTTAACCGCCATAAGGAATTGCATAATGACAGAATGAAAGTACTACTTCTGAATGTAGGGTGGCAATGCTATCTGAAAAAGAGACGCGGACAGAAAGACTTCTGCGTTCTCAGTAATACTTGGAATTTCATAGCACCGCGCAGATATAGTTAAATAGGTTGTGGTGAATTGTGTAAATAAGTGTTTTCTATTTTAGAATAAACATACACTTATCGTCAGGTAAGATCGTTGCCAAGCGTGAGTTAATTTCATAATAATTGTTATCGGCTTCACTAGCCATGAGACCTATAAATTATCTTTTTTGAACCACTCTGAAAATCAAAAATGTATGCGAATAACATTCGTTTATTTACGAAGCATTAACGATTGTGAAAAAAATCGATATGTAACATCGCTATATTGCGACTGTAGTAACAAGTAGGCCATATAAAAATATACTGATAATAATACCCAATAAAACAGTCAACATTATCCGCCTATTTTAAAAGCCTACTTCAGGGTCAGGCCTTCTTCCTTACATATGGGAATATGAAGCTTAGACCCACCGTGCTGCCTCAATGCGGGTTGGCTCGTTTAGGGTGATAATTTTGAATTCTGCTCTACAAGGTACATGTAACATCACCAACTTCCCAATTTGGGACTGAGAATTATAACTAAAAATTCTAAGAAGAAATAAGACTCGTTAACTTACAGCCCGACCTAGGATTCGAACCTAGATCCTCGTGATCAGAAACCAACAATGCAATAACACAGTAACTCGCTATATTATGCTAGCCACAAACGGTCAATTACTCTCACGTTTCTGTAGCACCCACGACTATAATTGATCGTGTGTTGGTCATTGCGTACATGACTTGTATAGTATGCCGCGTGGGTACTACCGTTTGCTTTTCAGAAACGTGAGAATAATTGACCGTTAATGGCGACCTCTACAGTTAATGCAAGTCCTGTTTTTTCAAAAGAAAATTTGGTTATGCTACTACAATGGAAACAGTGGAACGTTGCCAATCTCTTCAAACATATGCGTCGAGTTAGTTGGCTCAATTTCTATGCAATTTTTCCGCGAGAACCTACAAAGGTGCTTTGTGCCCAAATATTCGCCATTTTTAAGCGCTCGCTGTAGTGTCGATGCAAGTTATTGCTATTGGATTCAAGATTTTTCGTTGAAACTGGTATTTTACTGTACATCCTATCCTGTATACTATAATAAACCCAGCAATATTTAAGGATGAGATTTCACGATCTCATCCAGGTAGTTCTAAGATTAGAGGAGATGATGATGAGATAATTACATGAAGGATAATGAATATATATAGAGTTATGGGAAATACTCCCGAACACCCTGTATATTTGTATCGCCAAACTTGAAATCGCGTTGATTCAAGCAATACTTGTTTATTAAGTATTTTATACTTAAAACCAAGTTTAATCATCACATTACTCAGCGTAGTACGTTTATACGGAAAGTCTGTATTCGTTTGTAAATCTTCCAGAATCATGTGATCAAACTCAAGAATTGACTTGACTTGACTTAACGGCCTCCGTGGCGCAGTGGTATGCGCAGTGGATTTACAAAACGGAGGTCCTGGTTCGATCCTCTACTGGGCCGGTTGAGATCTTCTTAATTGCTGTCTAGCTGGTGGAAGGCTTCGGCCGTGTCTAGTTACCATCCTACCGACAAAGACGTACCGCCAAGTGATTTAGCGTTCTGGTACGATGCCGTGTAGAAACCGAAAGAGGTGTAGATTTTCATCTACCTCATAACAAGTTGGCCCGCTTCCTTCTTAGATTGCACCATTACTTAATCATTACATCATTACATCAGGTGATATTGTAATCAAAACAAGGGCTAACTTGTAATGAATAAAATGAAAAAAAGACATTAAAAGTTTATATTATAATAAAAGTTATGAAGGCTTCCTAATATTCCAAATCTGAGAAGAAGCCCACATCAAATTCAGCCAGATATTTTTTGATACCACCGTAGTAGATTTATTTAGACGTACGAGTATAGAACTAATACCAATTACTTACATCAATTCACATAAGCTTTTTCTTGCGTTTTAAAACAAGTCCTCGTTTTATAAGCTTTCTCTATGAGAACCTTGATCTTGAAGTTATTGCAATTGAACTGAAAATCAGTGCAAGTATGTAGCAAAATGCTGAGTTAGGGCCTTTTTCTAGGTTATGCCACATATTGCAAGGCGTTCTTCTTTTTTTACTCTAGCTATAAGCTATATATTTTAAATTTATTATTGTAATGTGTGGCACTGCCTAAAAATAAAGATATTTCTTTCTTTCTTTCTTTTTTTCTTTCAATTTATGGCATTTTATGGCAGTTTGTTATAGGTAAAGGTAAAAACTCATCACCATCTGCCTATTTGAATTGTCCAGCAAGAGAATAGCTGAAACGAGTACATAGCTCTGTGCTTAATGGGTAGAGAATTTGTAGGGCTTACAGTTGATATGGTAACATAAACAACTTCTCAACGATCAACATTTTATAGCCTATCTCTGGAACCGAGAACATTATTACTAACTACTACTTAATTATTCTAACCACAGGACGAAACGAGGCAGTTGCTCCATCGGTTAGCAAACAGTGGTAAAACAAACGGCTTTAAATTTGAAATTCGAACAAGATATTATAGCAAATACCGTCCATTTTAAAGCAGGTAACTAAATCCTCGCAGCACATTAAGTGAAGGCAAACATTACGACGAGACTCGACCGCGGCCGCTCATGAAGTATGCACCAGAAATGAAATACGGGCGGTGGGAGCGTTCGAGAAATATTCCCTGGAAGTTATATGATTTTCAAGTTAGCCAGTTCGGTGTGCTGATTTATTATTTCATTCTATTTATACTTGTGCTAGCTTCGTCTTCTGACAAGTAGCAGTGCATAACATTATATTTATAAAACATTAACTATATTAGTGTCTTGTTTTTAAGACAAGCGTCTCCCAACATCTTCCAAGAAAGAAGGAAGAAGTCCTGTCTCCGTAATATGAGGGAGAGGACTGGCATAAAGACAGCCGAAAATCTTTTTCGCCTGACCGTCGACCTTAAGTAATGGAGAAGCACTCTTAGAAGAAAAAGAATATCTTCCAACCTTTGCATTTATAAACCTGTCTTTCGAAAGTGTTCTTGTTGAAATTTGAAATTGACTGGCTTACTCTATCTCTTTGGTACAGTGGTCTTTAAGGTACCAACGTTTACTAATAAAGAAGCAATTTAAGAAGAAGAACATCCTCCACCCTTTGCATTTATAAACCTGTCTTTGGAAAGTTTTGTTCTTGAAATTTGAAATTGAATGGCTTACTCTATCTCTTTGGTACAGTGGTTTTTAAGGTACCAAACTTCACTAATAAAGAAGCAATTTAAGAAGTAGAACATCTTCCAACCTTTGCATTTATAAACCTGTCTTTGGAAAGTTTTCTTCTTGAAATTTGAAATTGAATGGCTTACTCTATCTCTTTGGTACAGTGGTTTTTAAGGTACCAACCTTCACTAATAAAGAAGCAATTTAAGAAGAAGAACATCTTCCAACCTTTGCATTTATAAAACTGTCTTTCCAAATGCTTCTTGTTGAAATTTTAAATTGAATGATATAGGGTACACCTATATCATTGGTTCCATGGTACCGTAGTACCCACAGAACAGAGAACGCTAAAAGCTAACGCTGTAGTACCTAATACATCTATGGTGTACCTAGCTTATTTCTGCCACCGACTAGCATTGCTATGTTGCGGTATGATGCGCATAATTTCCGGTGTAACTAAACACGTAGGTACACCCTAGTTTGATACGACACTGGGCGGCTTTTGTTAGCACTTGTCCCTTGTAAGCTCCGCCAAATCCGCAGAAGAATCAAAATCAATCAAAACATAGCTCTGGTTGTCGCGAAGCTGAATTTGCAAAGGGCATGGCACATAGTTCGAAAAGTCGTTGGACGTTAGGGTCATATAGTGCTCGAATTGCGACCCCTCACCGGTAATTGCTGTGTTGGTCGACCCCCAACACATGGACCCACGACATCGACCAGGTTACAAAGAACTGCTGGAAGCTCGACACCTTGGTGTGTGTCCAGCAGCAGACAACCATCGGATGATAATGATGATTATGATAAAACATAGCATAATTACGCCAATGAACCCTTCCAATTATATAATACTAGCTGACGCCGCGCGGTTTCACTTGCGTGGTTCCCGGTCCCGTATGAATACGGAGATAATATATAGCCATAGCCTTTTTCGATAAATGGACTATCTAACAATGGCAGAATTTTTCAAGTCGGACCAGTAGTTCCTGAGATTAGCGCGTTCAATTAAACAAACAAACTTCGTTTCTCAAAATTGTTTCGTTCAGCCTGTATAAACCATCATTTCACGTTTCAGTCAGTGTTATGTATTGAAATACAACCCTCCTCCAGAATACCTACAGTATAAACACAATACGACCCCATGTTACTATAAATAGCAACACCTAAGGATTCCGTGGGCCCATAATAACAATGAATCTCCAGTAAATATGGACATCTAAAACAATTTGCGACACGGCCACTACAACTGCAAACTACGCGTGTGATAAATTTTACATGTCAATCAATATTATCTTCTCATTTTATTTTAATTGTTATCTAAAAATAGTTTCCTAAACTAATACTGAGATCTTCTGTATGCTTTCGACACTGGCGCGGAAAAATCTAGTCCTGCGATGACCAAACCAGCGCGGTCACTTTAGGACAAACTTTTATCAGAGTGCCGCTGGATGCAGGCGGCTCAAAACCGTTTTGTTTGAAAGTCATTTAAAGAGGCCTATGTTTAGCAGTAGAAGTACATCGGCTGATAATGATGATGATGATCTTGATGAGATTTTTCAAATGCCTTACCAACTTGCTTGCTTGGATCAAGGCTTGATTCGTTCAACTCAATACTGAGCACCTTCACTTACCACCTTTACCTTTATAAAGATCGTGTCAAATATTACATCATAATGTAATTAATTGATGATATGAAATCTGGTTTTTGCAAAGCGGCATGATCCAAACTAGTCGGGCATACTCCGACGTGAGTTTTAGCTGTGTTTCATAATCAGTTATGATATAACACTTATGATAGTTTAAATTCTAAAATAATAATGTAATGTTCTGATGTTTATACTACTTTAGTTTTGGTCTTGACATGGTCAAGTTATCGAAGAATTAGACACTACAATAGTAGCCAAGAATGGATATTTTTTTATTTTTCTTTCTTACCATTACCGCCTAAGACATAATGTCATGGCCCTACGGGCTTGAAACTCATATTTTAATATTGATGTCTTGGGCGTGAAATGTCTGTAGAGAAGTGTCGATTGCTATCAGATAATAATGACAGCTATTAAGTTTCCTTATGTTGAAGTTTACAAACCTCTGTGTACAGCACAACAATAGTAGGTATTGCAAGATGTTCACAAAGTCAAAAGTACCTACAAATAATTAAAAATAAAGACTTGTTTTAGTTTTTGTAACTCAAAGGCAAATACCAACTTCTGTGCAACTGAGAACTGAAAATATCTTGAAAGATAGAAAAATTTGACGGCCTCCGTGGCGCAGTGGTATGCGCGGTGGATTTATAAGACGGAGGTCCTGGGTTCGATCCCCAGCTGGGCCGATTGAGGTTTTCTTAATTGGTCCAGGTCTGGTTGATGGGAGGCTTTGGCCGCGGCTAGTTACCACCCTACCAACAAAGACGTACCGCCAAGTGATTTAGCGTTCCGGTACGATGTCGTGTAGAAACCGAAAGGGGTGTGGATCTTCGTCCTCCTCCTAACAAGTTCTTTGTCTGTCTGCCTCTTATGGTAAGTTCTCTCTCACTCTCACACTCTCACACTCTCACAGTGTGTTAGTAAAATAATGAAGAAGCTACGCCGTATGAGATCAAGTAACTCTTGATCACACTAAAATAAATCTTTTTCACAGCACGGCTCTGGAACTAACAAACCAATACCTCACAATCCTTAACTGTTGCATTAATGAAACTAATATTTTTGGATGGTGAGAGGTTACCACCCGGCAAGAACGTACCGCCAAGCGATTTAGCGTGGATTTTCATCCAACTCCTAACAAGTTAACCCGCTTCCATCTTAGATTGCATCATCACTTACCATTAGATGAGAGTTTAGTCAAGGGCTAACTTGTAAAGAATAAAAAAAGAAAAGTCTGCTTAACAAAACAAAATAAGTTGAATTTAATAAAACAACAACCTAGCTAGTTGAACGAGACAACAGCACTTGATAAATAACACACAAAAGCCATTTAGCCCAGTTGCTCTCGAAGACAATAACGTTGAAAAATACTTGAAAAATGTTTTGAAAACAAGAAACATTCCCTTGTTTTCCAGACAAGTATACAGGATGCCGGCTTTAGGCGGAGCCATAACAGACGAGCGCAGACAAAGCCTGGCTCTCGAATACAGCGCAATATAACTCGCGGAGTGGGCCAAGCTTATATAATGACTCATGAAAGACATTCGTCTGATGACGTAGCTCTTTATTCACTTAAAATGTTAACATGGACATGACTTCAAATAATAAAACAATAAATATCAAGATTTTTTGTGTTTAAGAGATGTTTTAGAGAAAATATGTCTCAGATTTATTTCAATGTGTTTGTTCTTTATAAATCAAAATTATAAATCTTATGGTTACTTAATATGTATCATCAAGTCATATTAAAGGGTTCAAAAGGACAATTTTGACTTACAGTATTTGAAATTTAAAAGAATATAATACTTACGAGATTATAAATTATCTAAAAAATGTAATTTGCTAGATGGCGCTTAAAATTAATTCAAGAAAGAAGAACAAAATTTCATCCAAATAGAATTTCATGTTTCTGAGATGGCATCGGTGGTTACTCGAAGGTGATTGTTTTACGGCTAAGTACGCATACCTTGAGGCATTGTAAAAGTCTTAATTAAACTGGAAATATATAATTTCATCATTTTGTATAATGACACACAGTGGCAACTTATCATAATGAATAAATGCAAAAGGTCATGCAAAATCGAGAAATCTCGAATCCACTTGACGTACAAAGATATAATTAGCCAGGGAGTTAGTTTATAGTTGGTAAACGTCGGCTTAGGACGGATTTTGGAAGTGGACCAGATTAAGGTCTAAGGGCGGACGAAGTCGCAGGCGTCCACTATTGAACTATAAAGGTAGCGGACGTCCGCTAGTACATTTATATATATACAATATATATATCTATATCCATTCAAAATTTCAGATAAATCGGTTCAGTAGTTGCGGCGTTAAAGAATAACAAACATCCATACAAACTTTCGCGTTTATGATATTAGTAGGATGATATGGTGACTCCTGTGTAAAAAGTAGTAGCAATAATTATATTATGCTTAACGATATAGTTTTTAGATTACTTTAGTTCTTAGTGTAAATGGTTACAAATGATGAATAAATATATCACTATTTAGTAAAAAAACGTTATAGTTTCTCGTTGCTGATTCGTACTGCGAAGATATTGATATCACTTCCAGCTTCCAATACACCTGCTAGAAGTCGGTCTGCTAGAAGTAAATATATCGGCTGCAATTTTACCATTAGGCATGATTACCAAAATATAATTTAAATGAGAAATCAGCTGAATATTGTTATTATTTTTATTTGCCTAGTGCCAAATTTCATTGTTATTGATTATCACGGAACCTTAAAAATATCGAAATAGAACATTTCAATGCACTTCAAACATGACTATGGACAAATTTGAATAAAATATATTTGAATGATTGATTGAATAAAATATGCCAATTTAAAATGCACAAAATGTTTGAAATTAATCAAATTCGTATTTGATTTTTTGTTTCATTGTTACTATACCGACGTGAGTTCATAATATCGTGAATGAAGTTGAATCTATTGTCTATTATAGAAAATTTCAATGGGCACAATCAAGGCACATTGTTTGATAAATTGGGTCAAACTAATGACACTGGCCGTTAAATGGAACACGAGTTGATTTCTAATTGGACTCAAACACAAAATTAAATGTAGGATTTGTTTCATTTCATGTAGTCATTTACTTTTTGACGTGACAACGTCTGATATATATATTTTTTTATTCTTGACAAGTTAGCCCTTGACTACAATCTCACCTGATGATGCAGTCTAAGATGAAAGCGGGCTAACTTGTTAGGAGGAGGATGAAAATCCACACTCCTTTCGGTTTCTACACGACATCGTACCGGAACGCTAAATCGCTTCGCGGTACGTCTTTGCCGGTAGGGTGGTAACTAGCCACGGCCGAAGCCTCCCACCAGCCAGACCTGGACCAATTAAGAAAATCTCAATCTGCCCAGCTGGGGATCGAACCCAGGACCTCCGTTTTGTAAATCCACCGCGCATACCACTGCGCCACGGAGGCCATCAAAATTTGATGAAGAAAATTCAAAATTCGTTATAATTTGATGAAGCCCGCTACACACTCGAAAAAGATGACGTCATGCGGCGTTCCCTCGCTCTAGGGTTGCCAACTTTTTTTACAAGAAATAAAGTATATTCTGGTCTATGAAGATTATTAACCCAGATAAGCCCACTGTACTGTCCGCAGTATTTTTGAAAAACGAACATTTTCATTTGAAAAATGCAACCATTCCATCAGTATATTCTTATGACGTTGTCACGTTCCACTATTGTAGTTCTTTTTCATAAGGTCGTTCGTATAATAATTACGAAAGTGTGAGTTTCGAGTTTCAAGTTTCTGTTTGTCTGTGTATAATGGACATGTACTATAGAAACATATTGACGGCCTGTATGGCGCAGTGGTATGCGCGGTGGATTTAAAAATCAGAGGCCCTAGGTACGATCCCCGGTTGGGCCGATTGAGATTTTCTTAACTGGTCCAGGTCTGGCTGGTAGGAGACTTCGGCCGTGGCTAGTTACCACCCTACCAACAAAGACGTACCTGCCGCCAAGCGTTCCGGTAGAAACTGAAAAGGGGTGTGGATTTTTATCCTCCTCCTAACATGACATTGCATCATCACTTACCATCAGGTGAGATTGTAGTCAAGGGCTAACTTGTAAAGAATAAAAAAAGAAAGATAGATAGACTGAACTATGGATTCGAAACTCAACCTGTCGAAATATACTTACTGGTTATCTGGATCTGGTCTTTGACTGAAACAGTCGTTTGAGTCTTGGATCCAGGAATTAACATTTCTCTCTCTTTTCTTTCTTTCAATAATTTATAAATAGCAACATCAATAACAGTAGAGTCAACCCCTTTGGTACAATGGTTAGCCTAAGTGGTTTTGCATCACAAGGTCTTAGATTTGAATCCTGGATCAGGCTGTAAGAAAGTGAGTTTTGTTTTTCTAAGAAATATTACGTAAAAATTGTCACCCTGTTGACGTCATCTCGCATTGCAGCAGCGTGGTGGGTTTTTATTTGCTGATGATGATATACAGAACCATTAAGTTATAGTCTTATCAATATAATCCTAATGGTATGAACATGACAAAGAACGTGCAGTTTTAAGACTGTCTGGGGTCTTCAATTCATTTAAAAGACTACAATTATTATAACAATTTTTACATCTTCCGTCAGGAGACTTTTATAAGCTAACGTTTATGATACGACATTAAATCTCATCGTGAAATGTAAATCTAAGTTTATATTATTTATATATGAAAACATGAAGGAGTTTCTCAATGAAAATCGTGTTTTTTTAAAGTTAAGTATGTAACAAAATATAATGACGCAAAGCTTTTTTTATTGTTGTTGGGTTTTAATGGTAACAATTTTTTTCGTTTGAATTAACATCTTTTTCAATTAGCGCGAACATAATGATGCTATTAGGTGGTGTCGCACATAGAACTAATAATACAGTAGATATCAAAGATTATATAGTATTGGATTATCACTAACGCGTCGAAACTGAGGCGGACATAAGTAGCCACTTTCATACTTTCTAACTAAGACAATTAGTCAATTGTCTTAATTTCATTTAGACGCATTGTAAAGTATGAAAGTTATTTAAACAAATAATACATAAATGTTGTCTACAATGTCGATCTGTGTGCTCAGGCAGTGTTCAGAAATTGTCATAAATCTGTACTAATATTATAAAGCTAAAGAGTTTGTTCGTTTGGTTGAACGCGCTAATCTAATCTCAATTATTTATAATTCTACAAAAAAACATATTTAAATTAAGCCTAACCATAGTGCAACACATACCACAATTGGTTTAACTGTGCACTGGTTATTATTACATGTTAGATAGCCCATTGATCGAGGAAGGCATATATAGGCTGTATATTATCCCCGTATTCCTACGGAAACGCACGCGTACGCTCAGTGAAGTAGCTGAATTTGGATCAGTTTTTGCGGTTATTTTGTAGGCACGTAACATGTCTATAGTATTAAATAATCGTTGCTAAATACAGCTAATTTTGTATTTTGTATAATATTATCTGTTCTATTGGGTTAATAATTATTATCAGGTGCTTTCATTGCACGCTTCGCATACACACTTCGCGCCCGAAGCGATAAATACCAGCTCACTAGGAAATTATTTTGGCGATCGGCCAATTTTAATACCGGTATCGATACAAAGTTACCTATAAAACGTGGGTTACGATGTTTTAGAATTATTATGGGTGGCTAGATAAACAAACATTATCAAGAGTCAATAGTTCTACGGTATTAAAAAAAATAACATTATTAGACTATGAATTTAATCGAGCCGTCAGGAATAAGTTGGGATGATGGCAAGAGAGATGCATTGACGCTGGTTCCCTGGGAAATGGGGGCGGGCCCTAATGTGAGACACTACATGCGTTGACACATTAGCACCATGTTATTATTAGTATAAGACATAAGGGACAAGACTATAAGGGAGACAGAAACAAGACCGGGAGCCGCAGCAGAAAAAGCTGAAACCGGTAAGTGGCTCAAGTATGCCAAGTAAGAGTTACATAAATGTACCTTTTGCCGTGGAGACCCTTGGGCCATGGAGTCGCAGCTAGTTGCCTCGACTTGTGACAGAAGCTCTGACTCATTTTTTGTGCAAAGGAATAACCTGGCTGTCCAGCGCGGAAATGCAGCTAGTACTCTTGCCATCATTCCACGTGGGCATGATTTGTATAGTTGTTGGGATAAGTTAGCTTAAGTTCCTTATTGTATTCGTTCTCAATAAAAAAAAAAACTAAAACTATGAGATATCCTTTCCTCTTTATTCTCTAGGTAAATTTCTCAGCTTGGAGTCGAATGCTGATGGTGTAACACACCCGTGCCTCAAAGAGTATTTTTTTTGTTGACACAAACATTCCCACCAATATTAAGGACTAATACAACAACGTTCAAGGTATACTCCCTTATGTTCATCTGCAGCGCTCGAGTAACTACAAAAATTCTCTCTTTGGCTCGCCTACTAATAAAATAAGTCTAGATTGGGTTAGGACCCGAGAGCACTTCGTATATGTCAAAATGCAGTGCATACTTTTTGGGTTTTATACGAATCTGTATTAGACAATTTAAACAAATAACCTTGCCATGTGGGGTATCGGATGAAAGGGCTTTGTCACAAGCATAAACAGATATTTAATTATTTTTTTATGATGACGTATTGCTTTTAAATTAAGACGAAGAATGATTTATATGCGCGTGGTGCAGTGAGCAGTGACTCTGCTCTCTGTATCCACGGCTGTGAGTTTGATTCCCACTACTGGAAATAATTTGTGTGATGTTTTCAGTGTCTGGGTGTATTTATACAATATATAAGTATTTTTTTGAAGTAGGTACCTATATAAAATATTATAAACTCCGCTATATTAGTACCCACAACTATACGCATACTTTGGGGCTAAGTAGTGATGTGTGTATCTTTTCGAGTTAGCCTTTGACTACAATCACACCTGATGGTAAGTGATGATGCAATCTAAGATGGAAGCTAACTTGTTAGGAGTAGGATGAAAATCACTCCCTTTCGGTTTCTACACGACATCGTACCGGAACGCTAAATCGCTTGGCGGTACGTCTTTGCCAATAAGGTAGGGTGGTAATTAGCCACAGCCGAAGCCTTCACCAGCCAAATTTATAAGTAAAAGTAGATATATTTCATATGGAACTATTGGCGAGTCCAACTCGCAGTTGACATGTTTTATTTTTAATAAAAATTTTAATAAAAAAAATTCAACCTGTTCAAAAACAACAATGTATTGATGAGAACTTTCCACCTAGATGGATTGTGACTGTATTAAGGGTCTGATGATGAAGACGAGGTACAGTGAAGAGAACTCCTCGACGGTTCACAGTAGTTACCTTGTGTTTGGAGTTGATAAATTTGTATTGATAAGAACTTTCCACCTAGATGGATTGCGACTGTATTAAGGGTCTGGTGATGAAGACGAAGCACAGTGAAGAGAACTCCTCGACGGCTCACAGTAGCTACCTTGTGTTTGGACTTGATAATTTTGTCCCTCGTCTTCATCACCAGATCCTTAATACAGTCACAATCCATCTAGGTGGTAAGTTCTCATCATTACAAATTTATCAAGTCCAAACACAAGGTAGCTACTGTGAACCGACGAGGAGTTCTCTTCACTGTCCCTCGTCTTCATCACCAGACCCTTAATACAGTCACAACCCATATAGGTGGAAAGTACTCATCAATACAAATTAATCAAGCCCAAACAAAAGGTGACTGCTATAAATCCTTGACGAGTTCCATCGTCTGTGTTTCGGCTCCATCATCAGACCAACTCCAAACCTTCATAAAGTTGTAGTGGTTTAAAATACCTTATGGAAACACTAACAAACGTACTAGCCGTCTCTACAACTTTCGAAAGTTCCCCTCAATTTCTCCAGGATGCCATCATCAGATCCTGACATGAAAAAAATGGGACCACCCTGGAAGTAAACCCTACAAAACAAAAAAAAGAATTTTCAAAATCGGTCCATAATTGACGGAATTATCGCTGGACATACATAAACAAAAAAAACATACATACAGCCGAACGTAGAACCTCCTCCTTTTTGGAAGTCGGTTAACAAATACGAATAATAACTTTACGGTAATGTTATTATTGTTACTCTACATACATGTAGTTACCTACATACGCACGACCATGCGTACGCGAGTGACGTAGATGTCAAACCCACTCGCGCTAGTCCTGGAGCACACAATGCGTTAGATAAAGGTGACGCACCTACTCTACACTCCGTCAGCTAGTGATAGATTGACGTCATAAGGTCACGTATGACCGCCTAGACGATGAATCTGTACAGATAATATAAATAGGAAAAATTTGTATTTTTTATGTAATTAATAAACTCAAAAACGACTGGACCGATTTTGAAAAAATCTTTCACCAATAGAAAGCTACATTATCAGATAGTAACATAGGCTATATTATATCCCCGTATTCCCACGGGAATGGGTACTACGCGGGCAAAACCGCGAAGTTCTGCTAGTTAGTGATAATTTTAGTTGATCATTAATCATCTCGGTTCATTGGTTAGTTTATGCGCATTCAGGTCTATCTTTATTTCGAGACCTGAGTCGGGTTATGAAATACAAGCTGACACCGCGCGGATTCACCCGCGTGGATCCCGTTCCCGTAGGAATACGGGGATAATATAATATAGCCTATAGCCTTCCTCGATAAATGGGTTATTTAACACTGAAAAAATTTTTCAAATCGGACCAGTAGTTCCTGAGATTAGCGCGTTCAATTAAACAAACAAACAAATTCTTCAGCTTTATAATATTAGAATAGATTCAATTTTGATTTTTGTAGGAATGCCCTGAGTGGTGAAATGTTGTATTCGTATGTTAATGAATATCATTTAAGTTGAAAGGGAAAAATTTAACACAATTAATATAAGGTAATTAGTCACTCGCTGTGAGTAGTTAGTTACTCGCTGAAAGGGAGAAGGAAACGGCGGAAGGAAATTTTTGACGGCCTCCGTAGCGCAGTGGTATGCGCGGTCGATTTAAAAGATGGAAGCCCTGGGTCCGATCCCCGTCTGGGCCGATTGAGGTTTCTTAATTGGTCCAGGTCTAACTGGTGGGAGGCTTCGGCCGTGGCCAAGCGATTTAGTGTTCCGGTACGATGTCGTGTAGAAACCGAAAGGAGTGTGGATTTTAGCCTACTCCTACTCCTAACAAGTTAGCTCGCTTCCATCTTAGATTGCATCATCACTTACCATCATGTAAGATTGTAGTCAAGGGCTAACTTGTAGATAGTAAAAAAAAAGAAAAGGAAATCGTTTTGTATCCAATTACACATAACTTCGTTTGTTCTATATTTTACGTTGTCGATGGACGTTGGGGTCTCAAGGTGTTGGAATAGCGACCTCGTACTGGAAAGTGTAAACGGTAGACCAACACTACTCTTTTCGTTGCGGGGTCCCTTTATCATATTGTGGACCGCCCATATCAAGCAGAAAGCAGGAAACTGCTAGAAGATGGGGGCACAAGATCGTAGTGTTTAGAAGTCTATACAAGATACCTATATCCAGCAGTGGACGTCCATTGGTTGATAATAATGATGATTTTAAGTAACTTTTGAAATTGTACACAAACAAAAACCCACTTTAATCTCGGTTTTTGACTGACAATACAAGTAAAGCCAATGTCATTGTTCAAAAGTAATTGAGGGATCTTAAAAACAATCCATTATTGTATAGTGCACAAACATGGAGTTTATCTCGGTTTAGGTGAACTGAAAAGCCATAATAACCACGAATAATAGCATATTATTTTGTTCAAAATAATATTTATAATATACGTGATTTTCTATGTTTTTGAAACTAATTGTCTTGAATGTTTAATATAAGAGTACGTATGACAAATTATTACAATATAATCCGTTCCGAACCGGAGAGAGAGTCTTTACAAATAATCAAACTAGACGTTTCAAAAGTCATCATCATAATCATCATTATATCAGCCGATGGACGTCCACTGCAGGACATAGGCCTTTTGTAGGGACTTCCAAACATCACGATAATGAGCCACCTGCATCCAGCGAATCCCTGCGACTCGCTTGTTGTCGTCAGTCCACCTGGTGGAGGGCGATCAACACTGCGCTTTCTAGTACGGGGTCGCCATTCCAGCACTTTGGGCGCTTTCAACGCCCATCGGCTTTTCAAACTATGTGCCCTGCCCATTGCCACTTTAGCTTCGCAACTCGTTGAGCTATGTCATTCGTCGTCTGAGCTATTAGCAAGAACTGAAACGGAGAAAATTCCAATATTTTAAGGAAATTCTCGACCCTGAACTTGAAACCCTGGACCTAACGATGCATGCGCTAGGCGTATAACCATCGAGGTATTTACAAAGTTATTTAAATTTACGAGTAGGTACCTACATGTTATTCTTACATGTATTTGATTGATTCGAAATCCAGTTTCTAAAGTTTTCGAGTAAATCAGCAAGTAAAATATATCTATTGTGTTTAAAGACCTGACGACCTTTCGCAGTCTGGCACATACCTCGTAACTGAGAGGTACCGACAAAGACTTTAGCGTTCCGGTATGATGTCGTGTAGAAACCGAAAGGGGTGTGGATTTCATCCTTCTCCTAACAGGTTAGCCCGCTTCCATCTTAGACACAATCATCACTTACCATCAGGTGAGATTGTAGTCAAGGGCTAACTTGTAAAGAATAAAAAAAAAAGAGGTCATTATCATTTATTAGCCTTATGGGCCTGACGTCATTTGTAGTTTAGACCCACCACACAGCTCCAGTATAGACAGGTTTAGAGTTAGTGTAACTGTAATGGGATAATAACGATCCGATATTTCAAGGGTGAGCACACGCCCTTTCTAGAAACCGCAGTGTTGGTGGACCCCCCACCAGGTGGACTGACAACATCGAGCGAGTTGTAGGGATTCGCTGTATGGAGGTGGCTCAGTATCGTGATGTTTGGAAGTCCCTACAAAAGGCCTACATCCTGCAGTGGACGTCCATAGTGGATATGATGTATGTCTTCGAATCGGAGGGCGTAGGTTTGAATCCTGTCCGGAGTATGCACCTACAACTTTTCAGCTATGTGCATTTTACGAAATTAAATATCACTTGTTTCAAACGGTGAAAAAACTTCGTGAGGGAACCCAAGAATTTTCTTAATTCTCTACGTGTGTGAAGTCTGCCAATCCGCCAACTGGGCAACAATTGGGCCAACGTAGTGGACTAAAGCCTAACCCCTCTCATTCTTAGAGGAGACTCGTACCCAATAGTAGGACGAATATGGGTCGAGAATGATGATGATATTATAACTTATACAAATTACTCTAGTAGTCTAAGATTTGCAGGAGATACGACGGCTAACCTAAACAGTATAATAGAAAATCCTAATTATTATTAGAAAATCGTCATAAAGTTGAAAAGGTCATTGAACCTATTGAGGTTTCTATAGAGGTCATTGGACCCTACCCTAAATTATCGAGCTAGAGTTGGACTAGATATAGGGCAGTATCATTGCTTATCAGGTGAGATTCCATTCAAGTGGTAATTAAACAGATTTGAAAAAACGTATCACCATTTGTGATATCGATTATCGATACCGTTATTCGCAACTTCCTGTATTGTCCAAGGAGGAAAATTTCACAGTAATCCCATAAGTAATCCATGGCAATCATTAGACTGTACCATAATACACTTTATAATGAAGGTAATAAATTCTATATTGCCGTTCACACAATTTGAATACGTGAAAACAGTACTTCGTATAAATACATGAAATAAAAGTTTAATTCATTATTTGGAGTACACATTACATTATGTATGTGCGCTATTTAAATAGACAAGTGACAGTGGCAAAATATATTATTTAATTTAATTAATTAATTAATTAATTAATTTAATTTAATTTAATAAGTGTGATTTATCCAGAATTCTAGTGCTTTTTTGAGGTTAGTAAAATTTTAACCAACATACAATTGAGTTAGGAGGGCAATTTTAGTTGCATTATTGTAGTAATTATTATTTTTTTAAATTATCCTAGATCTGATCTGATCTAGCAAGGTTCTTGATCTGTTATGTTGCCGACCTAACGTGAACAGTGCCAGTTCGTGTCTACCGCTGGAGATTCAGCGTTTTGTTACGATGCCGCACTGATAAGTGGTCCCTCTGAAACTGAAATTATTTTGAAACTTAAGAAATTATTTTGAAATATTTAAATATACTTAATTTTTTTTTTCTTTTGTTGCACTATCCCGCATTTAATTACATTAATTCCTTTATCCATGGGTTGTCTGGCAGATAATGCTATAAGTAATAAGACCGCCTTTGCACATACTTGTTTTCTATGTTTTCTATGTTTTCTTTGTTGTTGTTTTTGTTTTTTGCAATAAAGTATAAATAAATAAATAAAATAAAAATAAGGATTTATTGAATGCATTCATTAATGAAATCTGTTTTTAAAAACTGGCTTTTGATTGCAATAAAATATGGATTACAATTGGAATACATATTTGCTGGTTTGTTAATAGACAATAGTAACCACTAAACATCAAGGAGTCATTCATAAATATTGGCAGCAAGTGTGTGTGTGTGAGTAATTAGTAGGTGTATAGTAAAAATAGTAAATAGGCGTGTACATAAACAATGCACTTTCCGGTTCACATGATTCATGAGATAAACACGTTGGTCAATAATGAAAAGCGATTATCAGTCCACTGATAGCGATTGTAATGATATCTCTACACGCACGTACACGTTTGTTGTATTGAATTGTGAAATCTTAACCTAAAATAATAATTAATCATTTATATTGTAGTCAATTCCACAAAATTGTGTATTGATTGAATAAAGAATAAATTGAATTTATATTATTCAACAAAATATGTGTATGATAAAATATTTGACATTATTATGTAGGTATAATATACAAGTAAAATAAGAATCCTGAGTGTGAAAACAGCAAAAGAAATTTTCATGCGGTTTCTACAGAAAAGTTTATCTTACATGATATTCAAGCTATTTGTGATTTGCTTTAATGAGATAAAATAATTAAGGCAACTTGATTGTACGTAAAATAAACCCATTGATCTATTAATAAATAGTAATTATGAATTTTGACTCGATGAAATTCTCAGGAATAATATTGACAAAAACTTTTGTTGTGAATAAGACTAGTAACTTACACGATATTTCTTTGTGCGTGTAAATTGACTATATTGAGTTAATATTTGCATTCATAACTTACTTGCCGAGCACGTGTCGTGTAGAGGCAGCTTAAGACAGTACAGAGGTAATGTTTGCACAATAATTCAGTGATGCCGCTACGCGTTTGCAGTACAGTCGATGTCAGTGTTCATTGAAAATTCAGATACGACTTTATTACGAACAACTCGTATAAGTTGGTATGTTATTTTTCTTTTGTAAGCCATATTATAATTTCATCATTTTAATTGTTATCACATTAAATATTAAGTAACACATTAATGAAAAATAAGACTAGTAGGTAGTTTATTGTCTATGTACAATTGTACTTTATTAGCCGACTTCCAAAAAGGAGGAGGTTCTATGTCTGTATGTACGAGTATGATTTCTTTAATGTAGATAAATGTCCAGCGATATTCGTCGTTTGTGAACCGATTTTGAAAATCCTTTTTTTATATACTTTAAATAAATAAATAAAATAAAATAGCCTTTATTAATGAAGATTTTGTACAATTAAATTATGTCCCTAATCTCATTGTGCCTCATGGCAAAGCCCTCCTCCAGCTCTCGCCAGTGCTTCCTGTCCAGAGCTACTCTTCTCCAGAATGGGCCAGCTGTAAGCTTCAGCTCGTCTTCCCACCGTCTATGCTGCCGTCCCTTTTTCCTTTTTTATATACTTTGAATACCTCATAATATTTGGTATATTGTGGACTTGTTTTACCATATTTATTGGATTAATTTGAGTGATTTAATTATTTAAAAAAATCTCGTAACATATTGTTTGTGATTGAACTCTTTCGAAACAACTCGATTTTAATTTTTTTTAATCGACTTAAAAAAACAGGTTCTCAATACGATGCGTATGTTTTTTATTGTGTGTTACCTCATAACTTCGTCATTTATTAACCAATTTTGAATTTTTTTTTTCTTTGAAAGAGTTTGAAAGAGTACGTTCACATTGGTATTTTTTTCATTTTCATGAAAATCGGTTTCGTTATTTTGTATTAAAATCAAAACAACTGAAATACCTACGTCTTTGAAGTCGGTTCTATTTTTATTATGTTAAAAAGATCATTTAATATATGGTAGGTTTGTAGAATGAGTTGGAAAGTATTTTTTACCTTCCTTTCCTTGTTTCTGTTTTTAATAGTATTTTTATATGAATTAAATTTGTATGGTAGAATAACTTTAACTAGTTCAGAAATAATGGAACCAGATTAAGGTACTTTTCACGTAAATTTTCCACCGCTCGTACGTCTTCCGATCTACAAACAATTGAAATGGAGTTAGCACATAGGTCAGTGTATAATGCAAGCAATTTACACTTCTTGAAGTTTTTTATTGCTATTTAAAAACTTAAAATCAACGGAAAGTTATGGGTTTTTATTACATTGTAGTAAATTATTGACGTGATAGCCCAGTGGATATGTTCTCTGTCTTCGATTCGGAGGGCGTAGATTCGAATCCAGTCTGTGACATGCACCTCCAACTTTTCAGTTGTGTGCATTTTAAGAAACTAAATATCACGTGTCTCAAACGTGGACGGTTTTCAGTATCTAGTATTATTTAATATGTATGGTTTTATTACAATGGTTTTATTTGTCAAAATTGAAAGTCCCATGTTGATGAACTCGAGTCATGTTAAGCTTCAGTTGAATTCATTGAATAGTTTTGGAGTGACACATTTTTAAGGAATGTTTGTTTTTTTTTCTTTTTTGTGTTTTTTAATAAACTAGCTGTTACAGTTCGTTTCATGTAGGATGCTGCGGGTTCGTTTCACTCTTGAAAGTTTGCCGCGATTCACGATAGTAGTACGTATTATGAACGTCATACAGGCGACTGTCACCGTACCCATGCTATCTGAAAAACACTTTAATGGAATGAAGTCATAGTGAACCACTGGAGTGTTTCATTGACCGTCTCTGTTCAAAGTCCTCGAATTATGCACATTGCACACCCCATAGCGCCTGGTCTATGTTGTATTTGACATTAACTTCGAAGGCACTGGTGACAGAATAACAGCGCTATTGTAGACAAATTAATCAAGTTCGAAGGAAAGAAATAATTTCTCAACGCTCGGCACAGAATGCTAAGCGCAAGGAACCATTGACAGCTCATTTTTCTAACTTCAGTGTATATAAAATTTAATATTTATTTTGTAAGTCCAAGCTGACGCGTATTAATGTGTTTTCTGAAAAGTTTCCTGTAGTTCAATTTTGTGTTGATTTTGTTTTTATTTTCTATAGTATTTATTTGTTATAATGTTTCCGGTAGTCTACAAAAGTAGACAAACGACTGACAACAAAGTTTCGAGAGAGAGAGAGAGAGAGAGAGATTAAGAGTATACCTAAAGAGATAAAGTTTGTGAATTTGTGAGGTTGTAGAGGGTAATTTCTGGATCTTAAGGGCCGATTTTGAATTAAATTCTTGTACCAATATAAAAACACGTTATGTGAGAGTTTGATATATATATTTATATATTTAAAAAATATATAATATATCCCCGTATTTTCACGGAAATGGGGATAACGCAGGTGAAACCGGGAGCGTTCTGCAAGTTTTAAAATAAAGAAATTATTCTTTAAATATAATGACTATAGTAAGATACTATAAATAACACATTTATATGAGCTATAACTAAGCTATATAATAAGCTATAAACAAGATATACATAAATCATACACTTACCATTAGTAGGATCTTTTAGTTGGAACGTCAATTAATAATAAAAAACTAACACCAAAATTAATATCATGCGAATTTCTTCTTCTCATCATCATATAAGCCGATGGACGTCCACTGCAACACATAGGCCTTTTGTAGGGACTTCCAAACATCACGATAACGAGCCAACTACATCCAGCGAATCCCTGCGACTCGCTTGATGTCGTCAGTCCACTTGGTGGGGGGGTCGACTAACACTGCACTTTCTAGTGCGGGGTCGCCACTCTAGCACTTTGGGATCCCAACGTCTATCAGCTCTTCGAACTATGTGCCTCGCCCATTGCCTCTTCAGCTCCGCAACTCGTTGAGCTATGTCGGTGTCGGTATTTGACGGCCTCCATGGCGCAGTGGTATGCGCGGTGGATTTACAAAACGGAGGTCCTGCGTTCGATTCCCGGCTGGGCCGATTGAGATTTTCTTAATTGATCCAGTTCTGGCTGGTAGGAGGCTTCGGTGGTGGCTAGCTACTACCCTACCGACAAAGACGTACCGCCAAGCGATTTAGCGTTCCGGTACGATGTCGTGTAGAAACTGAAAAGGGGTGTGGATTTTCATCCTCCTCCTAACAAGTTAGCCCGCTTCCATCTCAGACTGCATTATCACTTACCATCAGGTGAGATTGTAGTCAAGGGCTAACTTGTAAAAAAAAAAACTTTGGTTTTTCTGCGGATCTCCGCAGAGATGCTTCTTACATAGCTCGTTCCATCGCCCGCTGTGTGACTCTGAGTCTTCTTATGAGGTCCATAGTTATCGATCAAGTCTCGGAACCATAGGTCATCACTGGCAACATGCACTGTTCGAAGACTTTTCTCTCCAGGCACTGAGGAATTTCGGATGATGATGAAGATGTCTCGCAGTTTCCGGTATTGTACTCTCTGGATATTGTTTTCTCTAAATCTCTGGATCTACAGAACCGATTTTGAAAATTTTTTTACCACAAGAAAGTCAATTTATTTATGAGTATCATATGTTATATTTTATCCCCGTATTCTCATGGGAACGTGAACTACGCAGAAAAAACCGCGGGTCGTCGGCTATTTATAGAAACTGGTACACGTACCTACTTGTTTGCGTTGAAAAAGGTTTTCGGAAAGAACTCAACTTGAGGGGTCAACTAAAGATACCTATTGAGGTACGTTAAATCTTTAAAAAAAAAGCAGCAGCCAACAGCGTACCTACGTATTTTTTTTTAACAAAGTAAGTGAGTTTAGGTAAGTTTAGGTTAGTTTAGGTTAACTGAGTTTAGGTACCTAACTAATTAAAAAAACACATTAACTCAAAGTAAATTTTAAAAATAAATGAAATTCTAGCAAAAAATATTCAAATTAGCTTAAGATTACCAGTAAAGTTTTTTATTCGATGTAAAGTCTCCTTGAATATTTCTGGTAAATAATAATTTGTATACTTACTTTTGATAAAACTTTATTAGAGATTCAAAATATAATTATGTTTGTTGAACATCTAGTACACTCTATCCGGTTGTTTTAATAAATAATTCGTCGTTATCTTAATCGGTAGCATATCTCACAATTACATTGATTTTTTTCAAGATTACAATAAACATAAGACCCTATAATAAATCATATCTAATTGCCTTAAATTATTATCGACATTTTGAAAACTTAATATATATCTTTAACGTTAGTTTTTTATGTTATTTAATTAATTTTAATCCTAATCAAACACATGGTTAGAAGATTTAAATTAAGAACAATTTTTACATTTTACTTATTTATCAGAAAAAAAAAATAGGAAATCGTTGCTGACATATCTATCAACACACAGCTTAAACTACTACTCGTATATTAAGGGAATTCTGTAAAGTTTCAACTCACTGACATCGTTCGTTTCGAAAAAGTATACATATTAATTTTAGCGTCCTTTAAAACAATGATCAAATTCAAATAAGACGTGGTATAGACGAAAAGTTCGTCGACGAGTGTAAAATACCGGAATCGCTCCTCTAAACGGATTGCGTTGATATTTGGCACGCATACGTCATCATCTACTTTAGCTTGGCAACTTCGATCGTAACACTCCCGATGATCCGCGTGGGCTGGGGGGCGTGTAGCGATGAATGAAAAACTCACGACTGATGCACCTCCCTGCACGTACGATTTCACACCCGCGCAGTCTTTCCCCCCGTCGCTCGCTTATCATGGGAGTGTCAACGAACTTGCCAGACTATGCTACTAATACTAATACTAATGTTACGTCATCGCCGCTAACCAAAGTATTTTCTAAACTTGACCCCAAAACCATGCGGACGAAGTGCAAGTTCAGAAAGAGAAATTAATGATCGGTATGGTTAATAGTAAAATATTTCATCAATATCAACCTCTATTTAACGGCCTACTGCATGGAGAGTCCTCTCTCCGCATAAGAGATTATGGGGCTTAGACCCACCACACTGCTCCAGTTGAGAGTTGAAATAAAAATATTAATTCAAAAACCAAATATAAAAAACCAGCTGACGCCGCGCGGTTTCACCCGCGTTGTTCCCGTCCCCGTGGGAATGCGGGAATAATATATAGCCTATAGCCTTCCCCGATAAATGGGCTATCTAACACTGAAAGGATTTTTTAAAGCGGACCAGTAGTTCCTAAGATTAGCGCGTTCAATCAAACAAACAAACAAACTCTTCAGCTTTATAATATTAGTAGATATATTAGCATGTATAATCAACTCGCTCAAAGATAAGATCAAAATACTCTAGAATCCAACAATCACAATAACAGCTATCATACAATCTGTGCTAGTTTGTAATGCCAATTGTGTGACCACGTGCGAGCAAAGTTCATCAACAAGAGCCCGTGAAGGCCAGACCTTCGTCATTACATAAAAAGTCAGTCACTGATCTTTCTATAGGTATATACAGTTATAAGTCTGACCAGTTCGTTGATAACACTCTCATGATATGCGGGCGACAGAGAGAAAGACTGCGCGGGTTTGAAGTCGTGCGTGCGGGGAAGTGAAGTGCATCAGTCGTGGGTTTTTCATACATCGCTACACGCCCCCCGGCCTGCGCGAAACATCGGGAGTGTTACGAACGAAGTTGCCAAGTTATAGCAGTTATGTAGTTTCGATCACCGCTTCTTACAGAGCACAACTTAATACATAGTGATGAAATTTGACAGGGAGGTAGTTTATAGTTAGTAGACATGCGATACAAACGGTTTTTGCAAGAATGACGGATTAAGGAGGTCTACGGGCGGACAAAGTCGCGGGCGTTCGCTAGTATATAATAGGAGGACGGTATCTGGCTGTCAAACAACTAAAGCACCATAATGGCGCCGAGTATCTATGTGTGAGTGTGATTTTATTGCCAGATATCGGAAACCAGCGGACGTCCGCGACTTCGTTCGCGTGGAGTTCAGTTTTTCACAAATCCCGCGGGAACCATGGACTTTCCTGGATAAAAAGTAATCTATGTGTTAATTCAGAGTAAAATCTATTTTCATTCCAAATTTCAGCCAAATCGCTTCAGTTGTTGCAGCGTTAAAGAGTAACAAACATCCATCCAAACAAACTTTCGCGTTTAGAATATTAGTAGGATTAATCTGTGTTGCGTAAAGGAGGAACAAACATACTTACACACACACAAACTTTCACCTATATAATATTACTGTGATAGTGTGAAGTGTGATAAATGGCGGTTTGTCTTCATACGTTCATCTGTGTGCGTGTCTGAGTCTAGGTGTATATATATATATATATATATGTATAATTTGCGAACTGGCAGAATTGGGATTTCTACCTTTTAATTCTGGAGACTTTTTTGTAAATATGTTGTATGATAATACAAAAAAATGTTGCAATATTGTGTCGCCAAATATATATTTTTTATGCGTATTATTCATAAAGAAAGTTCAGTTTATGTTTTTATACTTTTACAATTTAAAAAATGTAAAAATTATATATCTTTGCTAATTGCCGTATAACCTACCATACTGTGCCATGCCTTCGATCCACATATCAAACCAAGTTTCTAAAAATTTTCATTAAATTACTTGAGAATCGAATCTGCAATCTTCTGTGACCTTGAAGTGAGTTCGTTTAATCTATGATTAATTATAACTTTAAGGAAATTTTTCCCTAATTTTCGCTAACTTTCCGCTTAATGAAAACCTTTTAGGAACCACCGTCAGTCCCTTGTAAACACGGCGGAATCTTCTCTAATTAACGCTAATCCGACGTCTAAATAATCTTTCTCGTAACAATGACGTCTTTCTTCGTCTTAAGCCCGTATAATTCCGTACTCATCGCAAACAGGCCTTTGTATGTGTATTATTTGATAGTAGTTCATGCAAGAGGCTTTTTATCTTACGCGTTTACCCTACTAACTAAAAAAGGTTTGTACGTATATTTTAATGAATATTCTGTTAGTCTCAGCCTCTCTTGTTTATTATAAATTCGTGAATCTGACTCGAGCTTGACCGTTTTTTATCATCAAGTAATGTTTGGCATCCTTGCATCTTGATGCAATTAATGGCAATAAAAAACAGCCTTGTGTAAATATTATAGCTTTAAGTTTTTGTAGAAATTGTTTTACTAATTATAAATTTTATTATTTATTTTTGTATCATGTAATTTATGTTCCCGGAGTTCTTTTTATAGTTATAACTAGCGTACGCGCGTGTCTTCGTGTTTTTAATGTTGAAATCATAAAAATCTTGAAAATATATTATCTCAAAGATGATGATGATGACGATGATGATGATGATGATGATGATGATGATGATGATGATGATGATGATAATGATGATGATGAAAATGTCAATCGCAGGCTGTCTTTCAATTGCTGTTTTGGAGGAACTCTGTACCAGGTTTTAGATGTCATTCTTTTCCACACATTGCAGTTTAGTGGAATTTTTTAATTAAAAATTAGTATTATTTACAACACCTTGAAAAAGATGATAATTATAAGCAGCCTAATTATTTAAGTAATTATTAACAGGTATAATATACCTAAATCTCTAATACATATCATTACATGGTAATTATTTATAAACATATTTATATGAAAACTGTAAAAACACATTACGTAAATGAGCTAATTAAATAATATGTAGGTAAAATGTGCCATTTTTTCTGAATATCATCAAATGTTTAAAATTATAATTCATAAAGTAACTACATATTAAGTTTTTGTGCAGTAGATACACAATTCACAAAAACGCTCTGTACCATATTCTAAATAATGATGAGTTTGTAATACCAAAGTTTTATTAAAAAATTATATTTACAGATATTCTAAAAATAATCACCAATTTATGACCATCGGATCGATTTCTAACATACTCGTATTGTATGTATTTGTGACGCGTGTTATCTTTTTTCTTAAAATGCACATAACTGAAAAGTTGGAGGTGCATGCCCAGATCAAATTCGAACCTACATCCTCCGTATCGAAGGCAGAGGTCATATACACTGGGCTCTCACGGCTCTACTCAAAAAATACATAGTCAAACTTATAAAACAGTGCTTTACTGACTCTACTTCCGATTCGGAGGGTTAAAATATACTTTTCACTACTCTTGCTCAAAAACACTGTCATATTACCACTCCACAGCGGAGCTAAACAAACATATTAGCCTCTAGGGGCTAAAGTAATTTTGTTTTTTTAATTATTGTCTGTTACGAGTACTAGCCAAGTACTAGCCTACTATAAAACGAAGGAGGTTTTATTCGAAAATAGAATCATTATAGTGGTACTGGTACAGGCTCTGATTGTTTTGAAAAATAAATAAAAAACTTTAAATTGGAATGAATGCGTTCTTGTCTGTGGGCTGCGTTTATTTTTTTATTTAATTTTTATTGAGTTGCGAATAGAGCGAGATTTGAAGACATGGGACATCCTTTACGGTGTAATACCTTTGCCTTTTTCTCATGTGAAAAAAATAAAATTGAAAGCGAGAAATTAAAAAACAATTGGCGTGAATAATACACACTCGATTTTTTTCCGAAATTCATTGTAAATTTGTGACCGTGACTTACATATTTTTCAACGATAATTGTTATTGTTGTCTTCGTCTAGTGAGAATGGTGATCCTAATTTGGTGATGGATGAAATTTTTAATCTGTTACCATCAAAGTCGAGACGCATTTACTTAAATACTTACCTACGATACCTACGAAAAATGTAATAAGTGAAGAAAACAACAACGAATGGATTCACTTACGAAAGGAGTTTTCTAAACTATTATCTCCCACGTTTACCTCATATTTTCATTATTCATCTTCAAAGTAGTCGGAAATTATGTTACCGGGTAAAAGCATCTCCCTTAATATCCAAAATTGTAGACTTTGTACATTTAATTTTCAATTAAAATAAATCATTGAATATTGTACTAAACAATTTTATTTTCTCGCAATCGTAGTGAAAAGCAGAGTGTAACACGTGAGGCTAAACCCATTATAAACTAGGTTTCTATTTAGGCGGCCCTCGCCTTCGTCTCGGGCCCTAAAAATACCTCGTATATAATGGGTCTTTTTAGCCCCTTGTATAACAATCTACTATAGAACATCCTGTAAGTAATTCAGCAGCTTCTCTTTCAAAAACATTTATAATGATAATATAATAGTAATATAATATAATAATAATAATAGTAATTATTAGTATCCACAAAATATTTTTATTCTCTGTATGAAGGTAAAAGTTAATCCGATTACCGTCAAGCGTCTTTATCATTAAGAAGAAAAATTAATGGATTCGACAGTAAACTCGACTTTTAAAATTTTTTTTAAAACTGATTTTGGGATTCAATACCCAAAGGGCAAAACGGAATGATATTACTAAGACTCCGTCGTCCGTCCATCCATCGCCAGGCCGTATTTCGTAAACCGTGATACAGTTGAAATTTTCACAAATGATGTTTCTCTGTTGCCGTTTTTTTTATTCTTTACAAGTTAGCCCTTGACCACAATCTCACCTGATGATAAGTGATAACAGTCTTAAATGGAAGCAAGCTAACTTGATATGAGGATGATGAAAATGTACACCCCTTTTCGGTTTTTCACGACATCGTACCGGAGCGCTAAATCGCTTGGCTGTTCATCTTTGCCGGTAGCTTCCCACCAGCCAGACCTGGACCAGTTAAGAAAATTATATCGGTCTAGCTGGGGATCGAATCCAGGACCTCCGATATGCAAAACCACCGCGCATACCATTTTTCTTGAATAATATTTAAAATTAGTGATGGGACGCTTTGTGTAGTACTGACTCAAGAATGTATTCGTTTTTAAATTTTGTACACCGTCGTGTTCTGTACGCTCCATCTGTATATTATTGATTAATCTGTGTCTTTGTATTCTGAGGCTTACTATAGGTGCACCTATAGTTAGCCTCAGAATACAAAAATCCATAGAGCATCAATTGCACTTTCTAGCATCTCAAACCAACTTTGTTGTTCTGAAACTTAGCACAATATCCCGGGTACTAGTAAAAGTTGTACAACTCTAACAGCACCTTGATGCGAGACAAGTCCAAACAAGTTCAGGCAAGTTTAAATCCTATTTCTACACCCTAAGTACTAGAGTTGCCTCGATCACAATATCTTCAGAATTTTAACTATATCTTGGATTACAAAATTGAACATGCAAACTAAGAAAGCTACACACGCTCTATGGTTTTGCATTTTATTAAAAACTTCTTGTAAGAATATGGGGATAATATATATAGCCTATAGAATTCCTCGATGAATGGGCTATCTAACACTGAAAGAATTTTTCAAATCGGACCAGTAGTTCCTGAGATTAACGCGTTCAATCAAACAACCAAACAAATTCTTTAGCTTTATAATATTAGTATAGATATAGACTAGAGGTCGTCGTTTTTTAAAATGTAATATCATCATCATCATTAGCAACCCATTCTCGGCTCACTGTTGAGCACTAGTCGCCTCTCAGAATGAGAGGAGTTAGGCCAATCCACCACTGCTGGCCCAATGAGGGTTGGCAGCTTTCACGCACGTAGAGAATTTTTTTCTGTTGTACCTATCCATTTCTTTTGTTTAAAATCTCTCCCACTGCAAGGGTCACTGGCAGAGATCTCTTATAGAGATAAGTGTTTCCTTGTCCACTGTTTTTCTTTTACTTTTGTGTGTTACTAATATTGGTACAAAATAAATTAAAAAAAAAAAAAAAAAAAAAAAAAAAAGAATTCTCAGGTATGTAGGTTTCCTCACGATGTTTTTCCTTAACCGTTTGAGACACGTGATATGATACACGTGCATGCCCCAGACCGGATTCAAATCTAGACCCTCTGAATCATATTCAGAGGTCATATCCACTGGGTTATCACGGCTCTTAGCTTTCTCTGTAATAATATGTAAACCACATATTCATCATGAACCGTCCACTAACAGGCCATAGACCTTTTGTATAGACATAGATTTTTTTTTTTGTTTTTTTTATTCTTTACAAATTAGTCCTTGATTACAATGTCACCTGATAAGTGATGATGCAATCTGAGATGGAAGCGGGCTAACTTCTTAGGAGGAGGATGAAAATTCACACCCCTTTCGGTTTCTACACGACATCGTACCGGAAAGCTAAATCGCTTGGCGGTACGTCTTTGTCAGTAGGGTGGTAACTAGCCACGGCCAAAGCCTCCCACCCGCCAGACCTGGACCAATTAAGAAAACCTCAATCGGCCCAGCTGGGGATCGAACTCAAGACCTCCGTCTTGTAAATCCACCGCGTACACCACTGCGCCACGGAGGCCGTCAAAAATCCCACTATCGTAGGCCGACGGCAACCAGTGATTCCATGTATCTCGCTTAATGTCGTCTGTCGACTCCACAGATTAATCAATAATATACAGATGGAGCGTATGGAACACGACGGTGCCGTAGCCGCTCCAAATACAAAAATCAAAAAGTATTACCTTCTCCATTCAGTAGGTACGACACGAACCGTCGCATCAGTAATTTTAAATTTTATTTAAGAAAAATTACGTAATAAGTTTTAACTATTTTTAAATCTGTTCACAAAAAGTAAAGAAATAAGATGGAGAATTTTTTGTTATTGTCAGTGTTAAGTTTTGAAATACAAATTATGAAAAAGTTTGTATATACGGTTGTCAAGGATACGCGTGACGTTTGTTTTTTTTTTAATGGGTTTCGCCGGCTTCAGACTCGTACTCGATACTCGGCGCCATTATGGTTCTTCAGTTGTTTGACAGCGAGATACCATCTGCCTATTTTATAAGTCTATGTGCACATTATAAACATACATCCTTGTAGATTATGCAAAGCTGAAGGCACGCCGTTCGCCGATAGAGTAAACAAACTTTGCATACTGATAGCTATGGGGGCTACAAATAGGTTACCCTCTTGCTTCAATTAAACCAACCTCAGACCGGGCCTTTATTTACCTGCGCTTCTGTATCATTATGCGTAGCTACTCGTATTATAAAAGGAATAAATGAATAATCACTTTTTTTCTTTTCAATAAAATTCCATTTCAAACGCCGAGACCAATGATATTAAATACTGTTAGATTTGTTACTAGGTCATGAAAATTGAGGCGCTCAAAAGAGGAAATTTATACACAACTCGTTAGTTGTGGTCAACAACGAATGTTATTTAAGCAAATAATACCTAAATATCGTCTACAATGTCGAGTTGAGTGTTCTGAAAGTGTTAAAACTATAGGCTAAGAGGCTAAATCCCGAGATTGGCGAAAACTGATGATTTTGATGTTTGTTACTCTTTCACGCCTCGACTACTGAACCGAATTAGCTAGATTAGAATTAGATTAGAAATTTAGATTAGAATAACCGAAATTTGGTATTGAGATATATTATAGCCTGGATTAAGGCTACTGTTATCCCGAAAAAATCCATGGTTTTGTGAAAAACTAAATTCCTCGCGGACGAAGTCGCGGGCGTCCGGTAGTTTCTCATAAAATTCCATTAAAAAATAGCCAGTTACCACTATGAAAGAATATTAGAAGCTATTTTGTTAATTAATTCTTAAATTAAAATAATCTTGATCTTTTGAACTATAATTAGTTGATCCTTTTCCATCTCATCCAGGCAACAGCTGAGTAGCTTGCTCCAATTTAACAAGCCTACGCACTGATTGCTCCCACTCCACTATTACATCCATTTACTGTAGACACAATATAATAAGACTATATTTTATAGAATAACATACCTAGACACAGAACAATCCTTTTTTTTCTCAAACAATTATTTTTAATTAGAAAAAATATAACAAGAAACTTAATAATTGCTGTACAAATCACGGTCACGTTGGACAGTCAGGCTGATCTTTTCCGCAATTCATTATCCCCCTGTCATTATCAACCCATATTCGGCTCACTGCTGAGCACGAGTATCCTCTTAGAATGAGAGGGGTTAGGACAATAGTCCACCACGCCAAGCCAATGCGAATTGGCAGACTCCACACACGTTAAGAATTAAGAAAATTTTCAGATATGCAGGTTTCCTTACAATGTCTTTCATCGTTTGAGACACGTGATATTTTTATATCTTAAAATGCACACAACTGAAAAGTTGGAGGTGCACGCCCTGGACCAGATTCGATCCCACACCCGCCGGAATCGGAGGCAGAGGTTATATCCACTGGGCTATCACGGCTCTACGCAATTTTCTCAGTGATGTTGTCGTTAAGTAAGGCTGTGATAGATCTCAAAGAGGCTGAAAAGAGCGAGGAAAGAAGCTGTTGATGTTCCTCTCATACAAAGACAGAGCACCTCTTCCCACCTTAATTAGGGCAGACAAAAATCGGAACAAACCTCGGGATATCACAGTAAAATATGCAACGGATCCTGTGATGTCACTGTAGGACGCAGATGAATCCGCTAGGTTTTAATGGATATTCCGAAGTCTCGGCGTGTCTCCCTGTCGGAAGGGATACGTAAATTGCCCAAAAAAGAAGAAAAATAGCTAAAAACTTTGTAATCATAGCGTCTATCTTAGACTACAATGTCAATAAATATTAGATGTCGTGATCGCACTATAGCGTTAATCTGTCGATAATAAAAAAAACAATTCTAGTCTGCATCCTCTATTAGCATTAATTATAATCGTAATCAAACATTCTGCATTTCATCGTCCATGGATTCATATTTAGTAAGATACCTTAAGTCCGTCCACGGCTATCTGAAAGGTTACTGCCAAATGATGTTACGTAAACAATACACCGAAGTCGATTCTAATTGTTTTTTTACAGTTATGTAATAAATCGCTGAGTATTAATTGTCTTGCTACTTCTAGTACCTACTGAAGCATTTTCAGCGCTCGAGTATTAAGTTATACCTACGCCAGGACACTATTACCTATTTATAATATTATACAATACCTACTTATATGATTGTGATTTGTGAATTACACATCACAATATTGTAAGTAGGTATGTGATGATAATATGACAATAACATCAAACCCTTTCTTGTGTTAAATCGAAATAAAAGATTGTTATTTACAATATCAATCATCCGTAATGATAACTTGAGTTTTATTTTGTTTACTTTCGTAATAATCAATAATATCAAAAATATCAATAATTTATTATTAACACGCCTATTAATATTAGCTTTACTTGTAACTATAAGATAAATAAGATAAATATACTTTATTTGCACACCACAAAGACAAAAACAAGTGAAATAAAAAACAAATTAAGAAGAGATCAGCATACAAAAGGCGGCCTTATCGCTAAGTAGCGATTTCTTCCAGGCAACCTTCGGTTTAGGAAAACTTAAGGACATCAGCAGGTAACTATGTATGTAAGAAAATCATGTAATCTTAATTTGACCCACTTTCCGGTCTTCAATTAGGATGAAATTTTACACACGCTCTGAATTCTGATGATATGCTAGAAACGTCATTACAAATACAATATGGCGGCCTCCCCAAGATGGCGGACTGGCTGTTTGAAATCCACCCCCATGATATGGATATCAAATAAAAGGGTTTGCTGTCAGGAATACAAAAAAATAGTCACGTGACTTAAATCCAATATGGCGGAGTCCAAGATGGCGGACAGGCTATTGGAAATGCAAACCCCCGATTGTTTGGTTGTCGTTGGCTTATAATCTATAATGTTTTTTTTATTTATTTACACACAAAAGCTTACTTTTTGTAATTTTATTTCTTAAATATCATATCTTCAATTATGATACACCATCTATCTTCAATATTGGATAAACAGACGGCGTAGTCAAGTAAATCACAGACAAGTGTTAATGTGTAAATATCTTCACATCTTTTGGAAGTTTATTAACGTTTAAGTAAGGACGTCATTTTTTTTTATCACTACTGTGTGGAGCCTCACAGGCATTTTATATGCATATGCAGACACTTTTTTTGAGAAAATTTATATAAGATCGCATTAAAAGTGAGTGAATATTGGAGTTATGGGATTTAGTAATAAAATAATTAAAATTAAAATAAAATCAACTTTTACTTTAAAAATTATAGAAATTTTGAAAATCAAAATGATGGTGCTTTTCAGTCTAAAACTACTTTTTTAGGTATTGAATATAGTCAAACTTATTCCTATAGCAAAATAAGTCTTTTTTTTTTCTCAAAATATATAAGAATCCAAAAACGTAAACTATTAATATGGTAACAAATACAAATTTTGACAACAGTCTAATAACGTAAATTGGCATTAATACTGGCAGTCAGTACATAATGTAAAGGTCTAAGTAGTTTATGGTTTTTACTTACGTGATATTCATCGGAAGATGCAACCTCCTCCCTTTTGGTAGTTTTACAATCAATCGCGAGGAATAGGGAGAATTAGGTAAAACTAAGAAAACGAAAACATCGAGGAGCCTGTGGGACTCCACGTCCATACATAAAGGTTAAAACCCAGATTGTTTTGCCACAGGTCACATGCATAAATCAAGATGGTGGAAATAAGCAAGCATATGTTCGACAGCACGTGCCGTGATGTGCCATGCAACGTGCTGCTCCACCCATGGCACGAACACTGTCTCGCATCCTACGTCCCCACTTACACTCACAGCCTCATTGGAAGCGCGAAATTCTACTTCATCATACATATGGTAAGATAATCATCATCATGGTATCTCATATTTCACGTGCCACGATGTGCCGTGCAATGTGCTATTCCACCTGTGGCACGAACATACGAGAGACAGTGTCTCGTATGTCAGCATTCACGCCAACAACTTCATTGTGCATAATAATATGGTAAGTTAATCATCATTAAAGTATGTATCAGTACGTGCCACGACGTGCCATACAATGTGCTGCGACACCCGTGGCACGAACGCTATCTCTCATCTTACATCATCACTTACGCCAACAGCTTCATTGGAAGCGCGAAGTTCTACATCATTGTGCATAATATGGTAAGTTAATCATCATCATAGTATGGGACAGTACGTGCCGCGATGTGCCATACAATGTGCTGCGACACCCGTGGCACGAACGCTATCTCTCATCTTACGTCATCATTTACGCCAACAGCTTCAATGGCAGCACGAAATCCTACTTCATCGTACATACTCGTACGGTAAGATAATAATCATTATCATGCTATATGTGGTAGTAAGCTGTGATAATATGTCGTCGAACGTACTCGTCCACACATGGCGCGTGCACTGTCGTTCATCCTACGTCGTTTCTACTTACGCGAACAGTTAATTGGCCCAAAGCTCTAGTTCATTGTACATGGTAAGTTAGTAATCCTAGCATCTGTGACAGCACCGACAAAGTGCTCAAAAGGGCTAGAACTCAGAGCCGTAAAGTCAGTTAAAAAAGCCACGGTGTTTACTAGAGTCCTTATCATGGGCTACTAAAATTGACAGCGCCTTACACAAATTACAATAAGGCCACCATCACCACTTAAGAGCACATAAGACATTAGTGCCGCGTCTGGGGGACTTCTTTCATGAAAAGGACTAATACGTATCCGATGTAAAATGTACGTAAAAAGCACACGAAATCACATCACACTAATATTATAAAGGCGAAAGTTTGTGTGTAAGTGTGTAAGTATGTTTGTTCCTCTTTTACGCTGCGGCTCCTGAAGCGATTTGGCTGAAATTTGGAATGGAAATAGATTTTACTCTGGATTAACACTTTTCATCCCGGAAAAATCCATGGTTCCTGCTGGATTTGTGAAAAACTGAATTCCACGCGGACGAAGTTGCGGACGTCCGCTAGTAACATATCATTTGATACTTTTGGGACAAATAAAGTTATAAAGTTTGTTCAAATCCAACTTGTAAATAACTTTAGAGTCTAATAGCGAGTTACTGAATTTCAGGTGCAAAACTTAATGAAAGGTAAGAAAATTCTCAAACGTGAAGAGCTAATGAAGGCAGTGGAGTATTACGCGCGTTCTACTCTCTTCGGAGCTCTAGTGAGTGGCACTTGTGGGACATTTGCGTGTACGATTCGGTGAGTTATAGTGTTTTTCAGATAACATGGGTAGTCGCCTGTATGACGTTCATAATTAGTACTATAGCGTTCGGCAAACTTTCAAGAGTGAAACGAACTGTCACCCGCACCATTTTACATGAAACGAACTGTAATATTGCTTGTAATGTTTAATAATCTGAATATTTGAAGAAAACATAAATAAATGCTTCAAATACTTATAGACTACAAGCCCTTGAACAAAAATCACATGTACCAACATGAATAACGCTCAGAAGGCTGTTACCTACTATATCAGAAAATAACTCTGAGCACTATGCCGTCATTTCTGAGCGGTACAGGTGAGTACGCGAGTGAAGAGTAAGGCTTGCGGCCCTTATATTTCGACTCCTGCGCTGGAAAAATGTACGGCGTACAGTAATAAATGACCTATTTCGCTTCTGCAATTGTCGACAATTAAAAGTTTGTTCTGACTTCCGGCACCACCATTTTAGTACGGCACTAGGATTTTCGACATTTATTTTTAATCATCTTTAACACTATAACAAAGCCGTACAATTATAATTAGTCGTAATTCATCATTTGTACCTGAGAAATTCCATTCACTCGCGTACTCACCACTGTACCGCTCAGAAATTACGGCCTAGTGTTCAGAGTTATTTTCTGATATAGTAACAGCCTTCTAAGCATTATTCACGTTGGGTCATTTCACATGTAATTTTTATTCAAGGGCTTATAGTCTAGTACAACGTCACCAAATAAATTATAACATTTCGCCATGTCGCGGTAAACAAAGGGGCTAATTTTTCTACGTACAAGTTTGAGATTCGAAATTAGAATTTTTTTTCTCTTTGTCGTCACCAGGGGCGTAACATGGCGTTGGGGCTATCGGGCTGGGGTAGCATCGTTTCGTGGGACCGTAGCGTTTCTCCAAATTTGTACATATTATCTCTCACTTAGATCTCCTAACCCAACAATTGAAAAGCGAGCATTGCGCAGTTAGGAAAATCTTCCCATTGACTTGTTTTTTAATTACTTTACTCATTTACGTATTTGTTAATTTTAGGAGGCTTTTAGGTAACAAATTGACGTACTATACGTACATTCTCATACCCAACATGATCAATGGAATCTTTATTCTTCTCGAGCCACCATCAAGAAGAGGGCTTATCGTGGATTTATTCGTTAATTTGGTGAGTATAATGAGTTTTTATAAGAGCCGTTCATTCTGAGAAGAGACTCGAGCTCAGCAGTGAGCCGTATATGGGTTGATAATGATGAATTGTTTTTATCGTTTTTAAATATTGGTTCCTACGTTGGTGAGATACACGATTCACAGATACAGAACCCTAAAGAAGTACTGCCCATCCTCAAGGTCAAGACTAATTACGAAACTGTTTTGAAAAAGGATTTTTTTATTATGTACCTACAATTTTTACGAATATTGCATACCCTTGTTAAAAACCTTGTGCACACCACTGATAAGCAAAACTTATGTAGATACAAAATTTTATCAAAATCGTTTAACCCGTTTCCTAGGGTTTCCGTTTGAGGTGACATTTCAGTTTTAAATTGAATTACAGGAATTAATTGCTTTATTTATTAATAATTTATTTATTATGAGTAAATCGAATTACAGGAATAAATTAATTGTTTATATCATTTTGTTAATTTCAGGTAATAGAATATTGGACAAGGACTTTTGATAGAAAAGGCTACTTTTCAATGACAAAAGGAAAACAAACACTAATGTTTATGGTTGGTAGCGCCCTCCTCTTCTATCTTATGCGATTAGAAGCAGATAGCAATAGAAAGACACCGTTGTTATGGTAAGCGAACTATAATAGTGGCTTAATTAATATAAGTACCATAAATTACAGGTTGATTGGGCACTTTTACATGTCCCGAAGCGGGAGCGTTGAAGTTTTTTTTTTAATTTTTTTTTTGTATTTTTTTATTTTGTATTTTATTAACATTGTTAAGTAAAAAGGTTGAGAGGTTGGAAATGTTGTAAAGAATAATGTTTTAAATAGAGCAACTGTGGAATTTATTGCCGGCTCTTCTCGGCAGAACCTACCTTACGAACCGGAGCGGTTGTGGTCTCTACATATTCCTGGGCAGACTTGTAAAATAAGTTGGCAACCCTAGAGCGAGGGAACGACGCATGACGTCATCTTTTTTCGAGTGTTCAGCCGGGTCCATCGAATTATAAGACGTTGTCACGTCAATAACTATTTTTAAATCGTCGTCTGTTTATTATAAGACAAACCAAACATATTATTTAAGGGTACGAAAATTACAATCTATGACTTTTGTATTTTACCGATTTAAAAAGCGCTAGTTTTATCGCTCGATCCAATTTATGTAAATAATTTTCAGTAGCCCTGTAGCTAATGAGTGATGAAACTCAACTGCTCCACGGTAAAGGAGTCGGACTTAACACTAGAGGAAGTGAGTTCGATTCCCGCCCACTGAACTATTATCGTACTCACTCCTAACACAGTATTTATTACTAATCGGAATAGGAGTGGCAAATATTCTATAAAAAATAAAACAAAAGCCAAGGGTAGTTTCGTGGTACCTATTGAAAAAAAATCGGTTGTCTGTAAAGTCGATTTACTGACGATTGTTGAACGTGACAACGTCATAAGAAAATATTGATGGAATGGTTGCATTTTCAAAAGAAAATGTTCGTTTTTCTAAAATACTGTTTAATAATCTTCATAGACCAGTACATACTTTATCTCTTGTAAAAAAAGCTGGCAACCCTAGGGCGACGGAACGACGCATGACGTCATCTTTTTTCGAGTGTGCAGCCGGGTCCATCGAATTATAAGACGTTGTCACGTCAAAAAGATAACAGTACCAATCTACATTCAAAAAATTTAATTACATGACCTTGCAATAAACTTACCTGCATTATATCAATAGTACCGGAAGCATTACTTAATTATATCATTTTTAGGATTATAGGATTATAATTTTTACTTTCCAACAATACTGTTTCAGAGTAGGTATTTATAGATATCGTTCCGTTGTGACAAACTATATCTAAAGCAAGCTAATTCCAGCAAATCTGTTTGCGTGAAATCTGTTTTGTGAATTTTTTATCATCATCATCATCATTATAATCACCAACATTGCCAGTCGATGGACGTCCACCGCTGGGCATAGGCCTAATGGGCAAGCATCCAACTCTACCCATCGGCCCATCTACGTGTTGTGGAGTTGTGGGTCAGCCAACAGCGCGCATTTCGGACGCCAACATCCAGCTAATTTAACTCATCTAGTTTTCCAATCACTGGCGCTACTCTCAGATTTCCCGTTAGGTAGGTTATTCCAGTCCTTATTAATGTATTCATGCCTTTGACTTCTCAACATTCTGATCCACACAAACACTTGCAATATCAAAAGTACACCTTAGTGCCGTAGCTTGCCTAAGAGGGGCCTTGTATCAAAGTTAGTTGGGGGGCCCCATTAGACTAGCGCTATCTCCCGAAAAATCACTTTAGTTTTTTATTCAACTCTATCACAAAAAAATAAAATCGGTGCCAAAATGTTTGTTGTGACATACTACTTTTTTATCGAGTGTAGGAACATTGAAATAAACTAAGGAAATAACTAAATTTATAATTTTCAAAGGAGATGGTCCTAAATTGTATGGAGCCCAGGTCCAGTCATAGCGGAAATAAAAGAAAATATTTTTTTTATTACTTTAATTCTTTCGAAATAATATTCATTATCTCCCAAGAAATGCAACACTATTATGGGTAATAATGGCGGATTGATGACGTTTTCAATGCAGTAGTCGATTTGACGTTTGCTGTCAATTGTCATGTCATAATTGCTTTAAGGGCGCCATCTTGATATAGCTCAAAACCGAGTTTTTTTTATTTTATTTATTTCTTTTTATTTAGTTACATTTATTCACTTTAATAAATTTGAATAAGATCACAAGAGTGGAGATTTTTGTGAAATTTTTAGGCTTAACCCGAGAAAAAAATGATTGCTCTTTTGACTTTTGTAATTTCTAAAAAGAAACTCTATACGCAATATTTTATATATTTTTTTCGGGAAGCACCTTATACGGGATAAGGGCCCCATATCATTGATACGGCTGATACGGCGGTAGCTACGACCCTGGTATACCTTTAAGATATTCGTAGATATAGTTCGGTAGTCAGCGATAACGAGATATAGGCCAATACGTAAAGTACTGATTCGCTGTATGGACTGTTAACAACGATTTAGTATGATTTGATATCAACTCGACAACCAGTGCAAACTGGTTCTCAAGGCACGTCTATTTATAGTTAGATACTAATAAGAATCAGCAAGCCCTATCTTGTTGAGTTATTAACCGACTTCAAAAAAGGAGGAGGTTCCCAATCCGACGCGTATGTTTTGTTACCGCATAACTTCGTCATTTCTTAACCAATTTTAAAAATTCTTTTTTGTTTGGAAGAGTATACTTCCCAGGTTGGTCCCATTTAATTTACATGAAAATTTTTAATTTCGGTACTAGAGTACGGGAAAATTTGGTATTTTAATTTTAACACAAAATTACTGAACTGATTTCTATGAAAATTAAATGCTAGGACACACTAAAAACAGAAAAATAAAATCTTTTAAGAAACAAAAATTGAACCGACTTCAAAATCACAAAAATAAACTAAAAAGCGAGAAATAACATCGTATGTGCTACTTTCTGATCACTTTGAAGGCGGGGCCAACACAGTGAATATTAACTAAAGCTGATTAAATCATTAACTTATAGGATTTAAAGACAGTTCTATCCCATGGTTCTTTCAGAAACGGCTTTAATTAATACGTCACTGGCTTTGCACCGCCTTCAAAGTTATCAGAAGGTAGCACTTACGATGTTATTATTCGCTTTTTTAGTTTATTTTTGTGATTTTGAAGTCGGTTAAATTTTTTTGTTAAAAAGATTTTATTTTAGTTATTCTTGTTGAGTTTGTTATTGTATATTCTTGTACTCAAAATTTACTTTGTTGCTTCATTGGTTCAGTGCTTAGTATATTTGGCTAAAGATAATGAAGTCCAAGGTTCGAGTCCGAACGATCTAGGTTGTTAATACTGTAGATAAAAACATGATTTTCTATTTCAGGCTTTTCACTCCTGAAAAAGTACGTCGGAAAACGGAAGATTCAAAAACCGTTTGTCCACACGCAGGGCCGTGTAGACCATTTATTTTAAAGGTATTTATATTATAACATTTTAATAGAAAATCCGCCTTAGGAATGACCTTCACCTATCTGTTTATTGGATGAAAAATGTTAATTAAAATTTCGTGTGTTCGTAAAATAAATATTATTTTCTGAACACAAACTTTTATTTAGAGTAGATTGCCAAAGAAACTACTGTTAAATATGGGTTAATAAAATAGTTTGCCCAGTAGGACAAACCAAGAATTTAATGTCGTATAGAGTACAAAATAGTCATAGTTGACCAATGTCGTCCAAGAATATCGCCCTCTCCTTCATCCTCAAAAGATTTTAGGCAACCTACTCTCAATAATTAGACTTTGCAACATATTAAATTAGAAACATAAAAATGTTTTACTTAATTCCTGATTAATATGTAAATTTAATCTATACATATAAATATTATAAAGCTAAAAAATTTGTTTGTTTGCTTGAACGCGCTAATCTCAGAAACTACTGACCCGATTTGAAAAATTCTTTCAGTGTTAGATAGCCCATTTACCGAGGAAGGCTATAGGCTATATATTATCCCCGTAATCCTACTGGGACAGAAACCATACGGCTGAAGCCACGTGGCGTCAGCTAGTAAAAAATAAACTTGTAACAATTATTTTCAGGGTTTCCTAAAATACTTCGGCATAGGGTTCGGGTTCACCATGCTGCGAGTGTTGGGCCCACGGCTGGGCACGCCGTTGAAGGCGCTGTCTCAACTGAGGTGGAGGCACTTGGATATGGGGCTGTTCTTCGGCAGTTATATCGGTATTTACAGAGTACGATAATTATGTTTCATTAATTAATATTATTTTTTAAGAGTTCATTAGTTAGCTCGTTAAAAAGTCAGTGTTATTAGTGAGTAATAAATCGCGAAACAGTTTCTAATAAGTACTTGATACTTTAGCCTCATCAAAGTGACGGTTTATAGGCAATAGACATTGTAAGAGTGTCTAAATAACTTCATGAACTTAGTCTCTGTTTTTATTGTTGTCACAGAAGATCAATGATATTAAATACTGTTAGATGTGTTATTAGGTCATGAAAAATTAGGTTCAAAAAAGAAATTTTTTTACATCTCAATGTTAACAACGAACGTTATTTAAGCAAATAATACCTAAATATCGTCTACAATGTCGAGTTGTGTGTTCAGGAAGTGTAAAAACTATATAATACATAAATAAATAATGGAATTAAAGACAAAATTGTGCATGTGTGCGCTCAGTTTTGTAGCCTATTATTCTTTTTATTTAAAAAAAAAAGAATATTTGCCATATTTTTTTTATGACCAATATTCCCATTCCCCTCCAACTAGTCGGGAAAGATTGTGCTAGGAGTGGGTACGACAATAAACCAACGGGGCGGGGATTGAACCACCACCCCTTGGTGATGAGTCCAACCGCTCTTACCGTTGAGCTATTGTGGCTTTTATTCGGATCACTTTCTGCGGTCATTTTGTAGGGACGTAACCGATCTATAATATGAAACTATCATTGCAGGAAATGTATTTTTAAAACAGGTACATCTATACTAATATTATAAAGCTAAAGAGTTTGTTTGTTTGATTGATTGATTTATTGAACGCGCTAGTCTCAGGAACTAATGGTCCGATTTGAAAAATTCTTTCAGTGTTAGATAGCCCATTTATCGAGAAAGACTATAGGCTATATATTATCCCCGTATTCCTACGGAAACGGAAACCACGCGGGTGAAACCGCGCGGCGTCAGCTAGTACTTAATAAATAAAATAATCAAATCGGCCTCTGATTACTTTAAACGTTTATTACATAACTTTCAATCTAAAAAAAACTCTTTGTTAAGTAACACCACACTATTCACTACTTCGTCTTCCTTAAGTAACTAAACTTATTTCCAAATACCTCTATTCCGATACATAGCTAAACAAAATATTTCATGTATAAAAAACCATTTCATTATCCATTCCAGGCTGTGATATGTTACTTGTGCAAGACGCATGGTGCTGATTCCGCAATGTATGCATTGCCTGCGGGGTGCCTCGCTGGATTATCGTTCAACTTCAAACCATCCCTCGGGTTTGCGATAGCTTCATTGACAGGAGCTTTTAAGGTGAGATCTTGTTAAGGAAGCATTAGTGTTTGTGTGTGTGTGCATTATATAAATGTATAAAATGTATAATTGTGTACTGCAGTTTATCTATTATTATGATTTCAATACGTAATTAGTAATATCTCCTGCTTCGATGATATAAAGTGGTAAAATTATTATTAGTTATTATTTACGAGTACAAACATAAAATTGAGGAAGAAAACAAATTAATTGTTAAATACAAATTACTTTGTTACTCATATTTAGAAGATGGTGATTGACATTTTTTTAATTAAGTCATGTTACTAGAAAAATGTTGAATGGGCAAGTGGAAGGATATAAGAAGGCCAAAGAAGAGATGGTTGGGTTGTGTGAAAGAGGACATGTGTGTAAAAGGAGTGGATGATGAGTTGACGAGTAATAGAGACAAATGGAAAAGATATATCTCCGACCCCACTTAAGTGGGATAAGGGTAAGGAGATGATGACACTTTTTTTGAGGTTAATTGAGGTTTTTAAGACATTTATTTACAGTAAAACAATCATGATATCTTATTTTGTTACAGCTGTATTCAACGATACTGTACGAAAGGAAAATAATTCCTGATAATATTCCAATATCTGTGATTCTGTACTGCATCAGCCAGGGGGTACTGTTCCACGCCCGGTTCCTCCACCCCCAGGACTGTCCGGGGTACGTCGTGAAGCTCACCAATAGTGTTACCAATGGAATGTGAGTACCTACCTCATCATCATCATCAATAGCAACCCATATTTGGCGCACTGCTGAGCTTGATTCTCCTCTCAGAATGAGAGGGGTAAGGCCAATAGTCCACCACGTTGGCCCAATGCGGATGGGCAGACTTCACATGCGTAGAGAATTAAAAAAACTCTCAGGTATGCAGATCCCCCACGATGTTTTTCCTTCACCGTTTGAGACACGTGATATTTAATTTTTTAAAATGCACATAACTGAATAGTTGGAGGTGCATGCCCGGAATCGAAGGCAGCGGTCATATCCACTGGGCTATCACGGCTCTCTTTGATCTACTAATCAAATTATAGAGTAGGTAATGACTCTACCACCAGTTCTTATAGCTTAGCTATTGGTAGAAGATGCGAATTGGAAAAGACCTCCATCAATCTGTTTAACTAATGGATACAGTGTTTTATATGGAATTAATTATGTTTACAAAAACTCTTGAAAATTAAAAAATGCACAGTTTTATACAAACAGTAATTGCGTCATTGATTAAACAGATTGGTGAAGGTCGTTTCTAATTGGGATCTAATTGAGCATATTAGTTGTTATAGCGCCATCTATTGATGAGAGGACTGAAACATCTTATAAAGTCGATGCTAGTTTATCACTGAACTAAAAAAGATATGAAAAAAGTTTTTGTTCGCATAATAAATCAATCATTATTTTCTGTAAAATAATAATTCTCCCTGTATGAGAAAACACTTTTAAAATGTGTTTTCTCTTTACTGACGATGGATGGCGCCACTAGTTCTTTCAGTCGCGCTATCGATGTTACATTCGAATAGAGGTATATACGTTGTTTTTTAGTCGTTGATTTGTGAATAGGCATTATTCTAGGTATTTTTGAATTGCTTTCCCCGATATGTAATCATGGGTGTAGCATTGGAAATTAAATTAAAGTGGTAAAGAAAGTGAAAGACGTCAAGTAGTAATAGTAATGATTATTTACTTGACCTTGACGTAGACTAGTGAAGTGATCAAGTGAGTCATAGTCATACTCTACAAAGTACAAACACAAAGTACGAGTATAGTTACAGCTTACGTAATACGTATTACGTAGTTATTAAATTATGTACGTTGTGCAACTGTACTTTTTTATCTTGGATACTTGGATAGACTTGCGCTTGACTACAAGTACAATCATGCCTGATGGTGAGCAATGATGAGGTCTAAGATGAAGACGCGTTTGCCTAGAAGATGCCTATTCGTTCTTGCCTTGAAGGTGCACAAACTGTATTACAAAGAACTTATTAGTATTGCATAGTTAGTTACTAAAATATATGATTCCAGGATTAAGTATTAAATATATTATTACTTGATTTATTGATTGGTCATTTATTTGTCTCCCGACCTCTATACTGGTTCAGTCTAAGTTCAAATACAATCAATCGGTTCAGTCGTTCTAGAGACAGACAGTATAGTTTTTAAAACTAATTTTATTTGTTTTACTTTCTTTCTTGTTGGTGTCTTTCGAAGGGTTGCCATGAAGTAAGTGAGTGATGATTGAGGACATGATTCCTAGACTGTTAAATAAAAAATAAAAAAGCCATTTATTCTCAAATCTCTTCAAGTTTAATTTTTGTTAGAAAGAAAAAATATACTTAATTAATGCTAGTTGGTTAGCATGTTGTCCTGAACCCTTAAAACCTGCTACATTCCGAGACCACTATAGTTCAAACTCCTTAATTGACTACCGTATACTTACCTACTTTTAGTAGAACCTCAGTAGAACCATAGACTTACAAATTTTTCAGTCTTCCTAAAATGAAGGACGGCTGTCGCAGACTCTCTGTGTTATAAAAAGGAAATTAAGCGTCTTATTTGTACATGACAGACTCATATTATCGTGTAGTCCTACTAATATTATAAACGCGATAGTTTGCATAGATTTTTATTTGAATAAGACTCTAGATTGACATATAGGCTACTTTTCATCCCGGAAATATCCACGGTTCCCAAGGGATTTGGAAAAACTAAATTTCACGCGGACGAAGGCGCGGGCGTCCGCTACTGGTAATATAACATCATATAAAGTGTGTAATTTTCTTTTTTTACAGGGATAAAGTCATAGAGGCGAGCTTGAGGCAAATGGTCAAAAGTGTAGCTTAGGAAGATTATCAAGAAATGGAGAAACTACCTCTAAAAGAATAAACAATAATATTACATATAATAAAAATCAAAACTTTATATTATTTTAAGATATATTTATTTTTAAATGCGTATATTTCATGAATTTGTTTATATGTTTGATTGTTTATAATATCTACTACTACTGAATTTCGTAGGTTTTTTAAGGCTAAGTATTTTGGATAAATTATGGTTTTGTGTAAATTGTAATCAAGGCAACAGCTTTATTTTAAAAGACGTCGTCGGAAAAAATTGTACCGACTGAATTTCGAGTGATAGCTTTAACTATCAAATGAAAATTGTATGAAAATTCGTTTCTTTTAGCTTTTTGAATATAGTAAGTAAGTAAGTTCCAAAGTGTGAGACTAGATGGCGCCACGGGTAACTTGTATTGCGCTATCGATAATTCAACGGTAAAAGAGTCGGATTCGACCGGAAGACGATTGAATATTTTTTTTATTTTTTATATTATTAAGAGGGAAATGGGAATTTAGGTCATATTAAAAAATATATGCCAAAAATCCACGTAAGTATTTGGGTACCTACTCGAAATTTAGTATATACACCAAAAATACAGTAACAGAGTGCACAAAAATAAATAAACATAGGAACATGTTTTTTTTTTGTCTAATTTTTATTAGTTACTTTTGAAGTGATGGTAATCGTTTATTACATCATTATTTTTTTAATGATTTATTAGGTAATTAAGTGTATGAACTGTGATGTTATAAACTTGTGATCAGTCGCTAAATAATTAATGCATTAATGTTAAAACATTTTGTATTATGTATGTGACAATAAATAAAGTAATAATGTTGTTAATTTTAATTATAAATTATCATTTTAAGTATAGATAATATATTTTTGTTATTTTCATTGTGACATATTTTTATTTTATTCCAAGCTTACCTACTTCGGCTATCTCAATAAACGATTGTTACACAAGGGGTTAAAATTATCTGTAATATAATTATAATACTAGGTACTTTGAAATAATAAATAAATAAAATCGAAGATATGAATAATAAACAAAATTTTTAGCGCCCAGTGTCGAGTGTGCTACCGGCGCCGATGTATTTAAAGACATTTTTTTGTTCCGAAACTAACTTACTTACAGACGGCATTTCGGTTTTTCCAAATGTACCAAAACCGTTATCTAATTTGTAGTTACTATTAATAAAATTGCGAAAAACCGAATTATAACGATAAAAAAGTCATCTTAAGTAATCTCTGTTGTCATATTTTTTTTCCAATTTCATTTGTCTCTTACCATCTAATTACCTAATGACTTAGTAAATAGCTACGCAATGTTTTCAGTACAGTACAGTACAGACAGTTAACAGATTATTAAGATTTGGTGTCGTAAGTTATTACTTGGATAAATAATTTTAAACTATATATTATGCATTCATATATGTAAGTACGTAGGAGTTAAAGTATACAATAATTAAATAAATTATTTAGAAAGTCATTTGCTGTTTATTTTAATTTACTTTAATTAGTTGTGTGTAGCTCTTTACTGCGGTCTCATCTGATAACTTTATCTTAGATCCAAGTTATCTCAATAGACGATTGTTAGACAAAGGGCTAAAATGATATAATAATGTCGGAGGATTAGTTAATAATAGCGCTATCTTACATTAATTAGAGTAACTAATTAGTAGAAACCTAGTCGAGACATAATTATTACGATAGCAGTGCACAGTATACCTACAATATCAGTGCATGGGAAACGAGATTCTGGTATTCGTCTCGTAGAGTTTAGTATCCCAGAAATCAGTGCGTGAGATTATTTGCACTTCTTCCCTACCCTTCCTTACACTGCCCTACTCCTACCCCTACCCGTACCCTACCTCTACTCTACCCCTACCCTACCCTACCCTACAACTACCCTACCCCTACCCTATCCCTATACCATAAACCTACCCTGCCACTACCATACCCTACCCCTACCCCTACCCCTACCTTACCGCTACCCTACCTCTACCATATCCCTATACCATACCCCTACCCTACCACTACCCTACCCTAGGATTTAGGGGTTTGAAAAATAGATGTTGGCCTGGATTATTGGCCACGAGAATTTTATATAGGTATTAGATGTTTTAATACAAAGCAATTTAAATAATTTCACATGTAACACACGTCTTTATGTAACAAAACGACAATGTTGCATTTAAATATAAATACATCATTATTTTAAGGATGCGTTTAAGGCACACATTGTATAATACTTTTAAATTAAAAATAAAAATAAAATCGAAAATTTAAATATAAACAGAGTTTCCAGTGTACTACACTCGACGATGGAAGCTTATTAAGACGAAATTTTATTTATTCCGACTCTAAAATAATCATGCATACGACGTGACTGAAAAAAAAACAAATATATTTTAAAGTATTTATTTCTTTGTAAACCCCGTTTTATGTCTTCAGTGGATCATATAACTTATTTTAGTCTTCTTTCTTCACTGTGCTTCAGTGTTCTTTGTCTGTGGGTGTGATAATGTCCATACCTACTGAGTCATCAAACTCATCATCTGTTGTCTCTCTGTGAAATAAAAAAAAATTAAATTGTTTTTAGAGAATTTTCTTAATTCTCTGCGTGTGTGAAGTCTGCCAATCCGCAATGGGTCAGCGTGGTGGACTATTGGCCTAACCCCTCTCATTCTGAGATGAGACTCGTGTTCAGCAGTGAGCCGATTATGGGTTGATAATGATGATGATAATGAATCTGGAAGTACTAAGTTGGATTAACAGCATACATCATAACAACATTGCGTTGGGACGAAAGAGTAAGCGGTGTCTCAACCCCGCCGCTATTGGTCGGCAATTTCTTTTTATCTTCAAGAGATATCTCGCAACCTAGGTTTCACCCGCTTAGTTTTCTTTTTTTTTTAAAAAGAATATTTGCCATATCTTTTTTAAATATTATGACCAATATTCCTAGTGCCCTCCAATTAGTCGGGAAAGACTGTGTGCGGGGATCGAACCACCATCCCTCGGTGATGAGTACGACCACTCGTACAGTTGAGCTATTAAGGCTATTAGTTCCCCTTCTCATTGGAATACGGATATAAATAGCCTTACTTAGTGATGTAACGTTGAAATGGTTAAATATTTTGTGTTATGGTAACACAAAAAGTAGGTAAATCTCTATAAAATACTAGCAGACGCCCGCGACTCCGTCCGCGTGAAACTCGATGTAAAGTTTCAATTACCCCTTCCCAACTCTACCCCTACCCTACCCCTACGCTACCCCTACCCTAACCCCTACCCTACCTCTACCTTTTCCTGAATTTTCTTTGCTATAAACCTCACGGAGCCCGAGACCTTTCCAACGAATGCAAAACCGTGGAAATCGATTCGTGCGTTCTGGAGTTATAGTGTCAGGAAGGAAAACCCGACTTATTTTTATATAGTAGATTAGTATAGAAAAAGAATTTAAATAAGAAACACTTACCCGTAGCTCCCATGGTTAAGTCTCCCTAAACAAGTCAATTCACACATCTGTGGTGATCTGAACCTGTTTGCGTTGCCGCCGCATCCCCCATAGCTGAATTCGATGCATTTGCTTTGTTCATGAGAGAAATAGAACCTGGGGAAGTCCCCATAGCAGAAACCAGGTTTAGGTTTCAGCAAACAGGGGTGGGTTCTTACTGAAATTGGTTATAGGAATAAGTAAATAAAATAAAATTGAAAATTTTGAAAAACCCCTGTAGGTCATTAAGTTATTAATTACACTCTCGTTCAAGTCCTTAATATTCCCTTTCGGTGCTTTCATTTGAGACCCCCCCTCGAGTATATTTGCAGACATTCAGTTGTTCTTCCCCACTTTCACCTCAACCGATTTTCATCAAATATGTCTAAGAACACTCTCATATGGAGTTGAGTGTGCGTAATAATATGAGGACCGCATTCTGTAGTGCTAACATGCGACCAAGAGAAATAGATCAAACAATGGCGGTGCAACCAGAAATACTGCTATCTCTTTCATTGCGTTGGGACGAAAGAGATGGGACTGGGACTGCTCCACTGCCATTGAACGATATTTTGTCTTTCTTTTCACGTTTTGTGCTAACATGTGATCAACAAGATAATCTCGTGAAGAGAAATAGACATAGTGCAACCAGAATTAACGCTATCTCTTTTATTGCGTTGGGACGAATGAGATGGGACTGGGATTACTCTACCGCTATTGGAATACATTTTGTCTATTTCTCTTCACTTTTAGTGCTAACATGCGATCAACGTCATATCTCGGTAAGAGAAATAGACAAATTTCAAACAATGGCAACGCAACAGGAAGTACCACTATCTCTTTTATTGCGTTGGGACGAAAGAGAAGGGGCTGGAAAACTTTTGAAAAGCAAAAAATAAGTTTACTTACTGTTCTTAGAAAGGTTAGGTTTCGCTAAACAGGTCCTCTCACACTCGTCTACGGTTTCAAACTTGTTTGCATTCCCTCCGCAGCCTCCGTAGATGAAGCGAAAACATTGTTTATGTTTTTTCGAGTAGTAGTATCTATTAAAGTGACCAATGCAGGAACCAGGTTCTCGTTTGAGCAGACAGATTCCAGGAATAACTAAAATTGAACAAAAATGTTAAAAATCATTTACTAAGTCGAGTGAGGAAACCTGTCCGAGAATTTTTCATAATTCTCTACGTATGTGGAGTCTGCCAATCCGCATTTGGCTGGCGTGATAGACTATTGGCCTAACCCATCTCATTCTGAGAGGACTCGTATCGAGAATATAAGTTGATACTTAATGATAAAGTCGAGGTTAGAATTCCTTCTTGATAAAGATGTTTGAAGGTCATTGCATCCCCATAGTTCTACCTTTACACAGTAAATGTTAATAGGAAGCAATAAATTTTTTATTTACTTATTATTGAGTCCTTACTCGTACGTACAAGTTAGCCCTTGACTACAATCTCACCTATGGTAATTAATGCAATCTAAGATGAAGTTTCTACACTCGGCCTCCGTGGCGCAGTGTTATTCGCGGTGGATTTACAAAAAGGAGTTTCTGGGTTCGATCCCCGGCTAGGCCGATTGAGGTTTTCTTAATTGATCTAGGTCTGGCTGGTGGGAGGCTTCGACTAGTTACCACCCTACCGACAAAGACGTGCCGCCATCTTAGACTGCATCATCACTTAATAGGTGAGATTGTAGTCAAGCTACAGTACAATGGCGTGCACATCATAGATGCAAAAATGCAATGACTACCCCGATTACTGATTGCAAACCTATAAGGTAGGTAGGGTATTGAATAAGGAATTATCTGTTTTTTACCATTTGTACTTATAGTGCCTACCTTAGTAAAACCATTATGCACGCCATTGCTGAGTAACATGGGCTATTTTATTCCAACAATGCGGGTGAAACTGCGTGATTCTGCTATAGCTTGCCAACTTTGTTCGTAACACTCCTGATAGTCCGCGCGGGCCGAGTGTGTAGCGATGAATGAAAAACCCACGACTAATGCACCTCACTTCCCCGCACGCACGATATCACACCCGCGCAGTCTTTCCCCCCGTCACACGCATATCAATGAACTTGCCAGACTTATAGCATAAGGTCAGAGAGGTACCTTCGTTCTTTTCGCTCACGAACTGACTCTCCGACTGAACTGAAGCGATCCGCTCACCCCAGTCGAACGCCGCACAAACGCTCGCGATTACAGTCAAGTAGAATAACTGTAAGTACCCAAATACATAAATTGGATATAGAGTCCTTTTCATGAAAGAAGTCCCACGACTTAAACCTGAACTAAAATTGACAGCACCTTACACTAATGACAATAAGACTATTACCAAATGACAATGAGCATTAAGACATTAGCGCCGCGTCTGGTGGACTTCTTTCATGAATAGGACTTTACTTAATGGTATAAAATAAGTGTAAAATATAAGTGATCCATAATAGCCCAGAGGATATGACCTCTGCCTCTACTCTCTGACTATTCCGGAGGGCGTAGGTTCGAATCCGGTCCGGCGATGCTACTCCGATTTTTCAGTTGTGTAAGAGAAATTAAATATCACGTGTCTCAAACGGTCAATGAAAAAGATCGTGAGGAAACCAGAGAATTTTATTAATTCTCTACGTGTGTAAAGTCTGCCAATCCGCATTGGGCCAGTGTGGTGGACTATTGACCTAACCCCTCTCATTCTTAGAGGAGACTCGTGCTCAGCAGTGAGCCGAACATGGGTTGATAATGATGATGATAAAAATATAAATTTGTCTTTCACTCAAAGTCACTTAGCGGTAGATGGAGCGAGCTATGCTTAGAGTTTTTCTGCGTGATCAAATCAGAAATAAAGAGACAAAGTCACTGACATAGCTCAGCGAGTAGCAAAGCTGCAGTGGCAATGGGCAGGCCACATAGTTCGAAGAGCCGATAAACGTTGGGATTCCAAGGTGCTGGAATGGTGACCCCGCACCGGAAAGCGCAGTGCTGGTAGAGGTTAGGTGGACCGAGGAATTCAAGCGGGTTGCAGGGAGCCGCTGGATGCTAGGGGGTCGAGATCGTTGTGCTTGGAAGTCCATGCAAGAGGTCTATGTCAAGCAGTAAACGTTCATCGGCTGATGATGATGATGATATAAATTTGTTTACACATAATCTACAAAATTATTTAATTGTGTGTAAAAAGCCTTTATTACCACTGCAGATACAGTAAATGCCAAGCACTTCACTAAAAACATATATGGAAATTGCTATTGAGAAATAATTTTCATAAATAACTTAATATTAAACAAGAGAATTAGAATTTACTTACGATTTCCATAGTGTTTGACAAGATAGGTGGTGGTAGAAACGGTAGAGTGATAATAATTTTATAACGGAGTTCATTTGTACTTTATACAGAATTATCGAGTTATAATTATTATTAATAATTGACTAATTAAGTACTTAGGTAAAACCAAATTGGCAGATTTATTTCGATATTTATAGTTATTTTTTCCTAATAAAAATACTATCGCACTTTACTCTTTATAAAGCCCAAGTACGATAACGTTGAAGTTTACTTTATTGCAAAGATATTTTTAAATTACGTATGCGTTAGGTATTAGCACCATTATTTTACCTAATATTAAAGGGAAAAAAATATCCATTTTTTGTTCGCTAGATGGATGTAGTGATCTGTAACTCGTAAATATCCATTAATGATTTTCATATCTATGCTCATTGAATCAAGGTGACATTTCTCGCTGTTTTTTATTTGGTTTATTTAGTTTTGTTGTACAGGGTGTTCAAATTCATACCAGGCGTCTGAAATTATGAATGGTGTGTATGGTCCCGTTAACGTTGCAAACCAAAAATGTCAAAAACATGATGAGTCAAACATTATGAAAAAAATTATCTTTGAAGCAAAAATTATGAAATTGACCCATTTTTTAAACGGGTAGTGACTGGAAATGACAAATGGGTCGCACAAAAGATTGTCTATAAAAGACCATAGTTAAAGCACAGAAACGGCCAGAACCGGCCATGAGTGTTGACCCGGTCATGTTTTTCTTGCATTGCAGGACTTTCTTAGTGGTAAAAAATTGGCATCAAGAGACGACTATGCAAATCAATCTCTAGAGATTTTTACCAATAGTCAAGACTTATATGAGAAAGATATCTAAAAATGCCAACAGATTATTAAACAAAATGGCGTTTATTTGATCTAAATCGGACAATCTAAACAACGAGTTTAGAAGTCAAAAAGTACCCTATATTTTGCTTCAAGGTCCCATTTACAATTGCACCAAAATTCATCTTGATCGGTTTAGCCGTTAAAAGGTAACAGACAGACAGACAGACTTAATTTCGCATGTATAATATTAGTATAGATAGGTCTGTGAATTCGTTGTCGGTATTTTAGGTTAGCAGACGGCTCGCGGTTTCACCCGCTTTTCCGTAATCGGTTCGTTTAAAAATCGGTTCAGTAGATTCATAGTTTGCCCCCTACAACCTCACACACTTTACTCGTAGATATAAAGTATTGTAGATATTAGTAAATAATTATAGATTTAAGCGTGGTAAAAGTAAAACAAATAAATATTGAATTGTTTTTTTTTATTTCTTAGAATAGTGGATGCATTCCGTGAATTAACGATCATATTTTCTTTTCAAGCCTCTGTTCTATTTCGCTGTGTGTTGATTACGATTATTCCAAACGGAATCTCTCTGTAAATAACAAAAAAATAAATGTTAGTTAAAAAAACGAAACTGCAGTCAAACAAATGGGAACAGTGTGGATAGTGGGATTTTTCAATATTTTCTTAATGTTACTATCACGTTGACGTAAACGCAAATTTATATGGAATTGAAACAGTTGTGCAGTAGTGCCACTAGATGGATTCAATTCCTTAGAAATTTGCGTTTACGCCACTAGGCCCTCTGGTTTTTTATCCAGGTACCTATGTATCTAATTGAAAGTTTTTTTTTAATCCTATATTCCTATAAGCATTAGTGAATTGATAATAATAATAATTAGCCAATACTGGTTGTATCTATAGCTTGTATCAAGAATTTACCAACTTAGACTCATCATGAGCATCAGACTTTTTTCGTCTACCGATTTAAGCGTTTTATTTCGTATCCTATTAGTATGTAGTCTAAAATACGTCGTTGATGTTTCTATTCCTACCAGATATAATACAAATACAGAATATATAATACAGTATTATACTAAAAACAAATACGCTTACGAATCGTGGAACTGGAGCGGTCTGGTATTTTTCACAATTTCTTCTTTCACAAGTCCTTTCACATTCTTCTTTATTACTGAACCTGTTTCCGTTCCCTCCGCAGCCTCCGTACGTGAATTCGATGCATTTGTTTTGTGCGTGCGAGTAGTAGAACCTCCGGGAGAACGCATGGCAGCGACCGGGGTTAGGCTTCAGCAGACAGATGTTGGTACCTTCTGAAATTAGACATTTGAAGTGTGATATTATCCTTATGAGCCTATTTTAATGGCCTACTACAGGGCCAGGCCTACCTCCTTTTAGAGGAGGGGGTATGGAGCTTAGTTTAAGCCCGTCGCGCTGCTCGAATGCGTGTTGGCGGGTTTAGAGTGATATTATTTCTTTAACAGCCACTATCAGATGTTAATGATAAGGTCCGGGGCTGACGGTTTAACGTGCTTTCCAAGACACAAGGGTGTAACATACACCAACTATGAAGTACCTAATGTAAAAAATTTAGACACGTAAACAACGACGTATATAGATTGACAAGTTCGTTGATGACACTCCCATGATATGCGGGTGACGGGGGGAAGGACTGCGCGGGTGTGAAGACGTGCGTGCGGGGAACTGAGGTGCATCAGTCGTGGGTTTTTCTTCATCGATATACGTCCCCGGCCCGCGTGTACTAATGGGAGTGTTACGAACGAAGTTGCCAAGCTATACTGTAGTGGCATTGCAATAGTGTATCTGGTGATATTAAGGGTATAGATTATGATGGTCACATAACATTGTGGCAATTATCCGACGCTATTGCAACGCTGAAAGTAAATAACAGTGCCTTTATTATAAACAGTCCTTCAAATTATAATATACTAGCTAACGCGGCGCGGTTTCACCAGCGTGGTTCCCGTTCCCGTAAAATATATAGCCTACAGCCTTCCTCGATAAATGGGCTATCTAACACTGAAAGAATTTTTCAAATCGGACCAGTAGTTCCTGAGATTAGCGTGTTCAAGCAAACAAACACTACAGCTTTATAATATTAATATAGATTACAACAAAAACACTAACTTGTAGGTCTGTTTGAACAAGTTCTTTCACACTCTTCTATGGATTTGAAATTGTTCCCGTAATTTACACATCCTACGTAGCGTAGGGTTAAACATCGCTTACGTTTAGGCGAGTAATAGTACTTGGGTTCGGCGTGAAAGCAGTGACGCGTGCTATCATCCTGCAGACAGATTCCGGGAATTCCTAAAAATGATCGAAGTTAGCACAAACAAATAAATTAAACTACTCGTAGATAGTCAGGGATCCCTAGAACATTTTACTATAACTGTAATCTTCAATCAAGAATTTTCCTAAATAAAAAAGTTGATCGTCTCCTCGAGATGAAGCTACTCACAAAAATTAATTCGTTAATCAGTTGTAAAAATGTTCTACGGATCCCGGACTAAGATAATTTCTTAGTCCGGTAGTGAGTTTTAATTGTAGAGAGAGAGTTAGGTAAGATAGAAGTGATGAACTTTTTTTATGAGCAAACAGACTTGCGCTTGACGGAATCATGGCAGAAGTATTTTTAAATTATTTATATTTATATATTTTGAATATTAGCAATAATCCCATTCGCTTCCAACTAGTCGGAAAAACTGTGATGAAAGCAGGTACGACATTAATCAGCGGGTGGGAATCGAACTACCACCACCCCTCGGTGATGAGTCCAACCGCTTCAGCGTTGAGCTAATAAAACTCGTGATATCGTGGGACGCTAATAGAAAGAGTCCATTTTCTCTAGCCTTGAAAGTGGCAGGAAACAGACGCCGGAAGGTTATCCGCAGTTTAGCAGTTCAAATAAGGTTATTATTAAACAAGGTACCTTCTGTCTCCTCACTCTCTTCCTCCGAATGAAACGCATCGCTCCATTTGGGCAACTCTCTCCTCTCGCTCCACTCTCCTATCTCGCCCCACTCTCCACTCTCGCCCCGCTCCCCCCACTCGCCTCGCTCTCCCCTCTCGTCCCACTCGTGCTGCGCGTAAACGCAAGCTATCACAGCCAAGTAGAATAACTGTAACAATCAATGTTATTATTAAAATGAACCTATACTAATAATATAAAGCTGAAGAGTTTGTTTGATTGAACGCGCTAATCTTAGGAACTACGGTCCGATTTGAAAAATTCTTTCAGTGTTAGATAGCCCATTTATCGAGGAAGGCTATAGGCTATATTTTATTCCCGTATTCCTACGGCAACGGGAACCACGCGGGTGAAACCGCGCGGCGTCTACTAGTATTAAAATATGGATGCAATATGGTACAAAAGTATGTGGGTACTTTATTAAAAGTACCTTTAGATACACTACTCTCAACAAATTAATAGTACTTATGTCTTTTGAAATAAGCCCCCGCATTCTCATTTCACTCATTATAGTAAAAGATCCGTGTTAGAAACGACATTCACCCATCTGTTTGAAGAATGTAAAGTATTTTATATCAAATTTAGTACTTATTACGTACAACTGCAACAGATACTCTGATTTTAGGCGTAAAGTAATTGACTTTCTCAATAAATAAATAAAACTTTTACGCATGTGGTTCATGCCTTTGAAAATATAAACTTAAAGCACAAGCACAGGAGCACAAGCACAGGATACATAAAAGGCAAATGTAAAAGGCATTTTCTAGGCAAACCCGAGTCTATGCATCAATACATTAGTCTTCATCGTAGTTATGTGTTATCGCTTGCGCTTGACTACAGTCGCGATAGCTTCGATAATAAACAGGGGATTGCCATTTCTTAAAACAATTTCACAATTATTTATACGTGAATCAGAATATACTTACGGTTTTCATTGTGTTTGATGAGAAAGGTTGCTAGGTGCCGGTAAGCAATGTACTGATTGTTAACAATGGTTTCCATTTATATTAATGCTATAAACTCGTACATAAATATATAGATTATTAGTCGTATTTCCCAACTTAGGTAAAACCAAATAGTTAATTATAATAATTAACATTATTCAATTTATTTCGATATTGATAGTTAACTTTTCCAAATAAAAAAAACCGGCCAAGTGCGTGTTGGCTCACGGGTAGTGTAGGGTTCCGTTGATACCGTGGCATAACGTTTGTTGTACATTCTGTACATTAAAGATATTTTGAAATTTTTGTTGCGTGGCATTATATAATCGATAGTGAAGCTAAAAATATTTTTTTTCGATTTTTTGTCTGTCTGTCTGTCTGTCCATGTTTTTTTGTTATTCGGGTATCACGCTGAAACTACCAAATGAATTCAAATGAAACTTGCCACGGTTGAAGACCATAATACGACCATAATACATAATACGGCTATAAGATACTTTTTATTGCGAAAATCAAATGAGAAGGGGGTGAAAAAGGGGTTAAAAGTTTGTATAGAAAGTCCTTCATTTTTAGAGTTACAGTTATAAAAACTTGTTCATAAATCATGAAAAAAATACGAAATATAATGTTCTTTAAAAATTTTTAACTTTCAACCCCTAAAGTGTTGAAATAGGGTTTGAAAGTTTACATTGATTTCCACGCGGACGAAGTCGCGGCAATCCGCTAGTATAATAATATAACCAGACAGTTCTATATCAGCTAAAAGTAAAAGCAAAGCTTGACCGTGTCCGTCAGTTTATTATAATAAGTTAGCTTAAGTTACTTATTTATTTCTCAACAAAACAAAATTATAGATTTAACCGTTGTAAAAATGATACAAAATAATATTATCATTTTTTATTTCTTAGTACAGTGGTAACGTTCTGTAAACAATCATTATTTATTTTTAGGCCACTGTTCTATTTCGCTGCGTGTTTGATTATGTCTGTTTCAAAACGGTATCATTCTGTAAATAATAAAAAAACATAATTTAGTTAAAAATACAAAACTGCAGAAACAAATTAAAACTAATTTTTATACATGAATTTATACAATAGACAGTTTTTTTTAATCCCGTATGCATTGGTTAATTGATAATAATTAATTGGATAATACTGGGTTGGATTTATTGCTTGTATGAAGAATTTACCAACTCAGACATCACATGCATCGGGCTTTAAAGTCAAGGACAAATATAATGATCCTCTAAAATTTAAAATTTACTGGAACGAAACTCTTGTAGAAGAAATTCATAATTAAAGACGTCCTTCACCCATTTGTTATTGGATGTTAATGTTTTATATGATAACTAGCAGACCCGGTCAGGCTTCGCTTTGACGAAAATGCACTTCTTTCCTACTCCCACCCTACACTTACCCTTCCCTAATCCTACCCTACCCTAACCCTACCCTACTTCCACCTTCCCTTCCCTAATCCTACCCTACCCTACCCTACCCTACCCTACCCTACCCTACCCTACCCTACCTCTACCCTATCCCTACCCATAACTATTTTTATAATGTTTTATTGAAGAGTATATATATAAAACACTTACCTACTGCTATTGTCTTAAACAAGTACTTTCACATTGGGCTTTGGTTTCGAACCGGTTCCCATTTCCCTTGCATCCTCCGTAGATAAAACGCAAACATCTATTAAGTCTCGAACAGAAATAGTACTTGGGCATGTACGCAAAGCAGACTCCAGGGTCATGATGTAGTAGACAAATTCTGGGAATTTCTGAAATTAATTACAGGAAGAAAGAACTAATAAAATATATCTATTTCTTTACATATAAACATATGTATAAAAAAATATTGACATTAAGTTCTTGTGCCACCTTTGCCGTTCTATCACAGGACTGCTAGGCATCGCAGAGATCTGCACCGCTATGTCGTCGAATTCCCTCGGACGCGTACTAAGCGGTTTAGTTCCTCTTTCCTTATACGCACTGCAAAGATGTGGAATGCTCTCCCAGCTTCAGTTTTCCCCACCACCTACAATATGGGTATCAAGTCAAGAGTGAATAGGCATCTTCTAGGCAAGCGTGTTCCACCATAGGCTGAATCATCGCTTACCATCAGGCGTGATTGTAGCTAAGCTTGCTTCCTTTTGCTACAAAAAAAATATCGACTACTAGCGGTGTAGTTCTATATCATAAATGTCGCTCTCTTTTTCGTCCCAATGCACCGAAAGACAGTGCATTGTTTTCGATTCGATCGAAAGAACAAGCTATTTTGGGTCTATTTTAGAGCCGTGATAGACTAGTGGATATGACCTCTGATTTTGCCATTCACAATTTTGCCAGTCAAAAGTTTCATTGTTATTATTATAGTACAAAACTGTTAATTAAAAAATGCGCAAATAAAAATAAAACTCGCAATATAGCTACTAGCGGACGCCCGCCACTTTGTAAGCGTGAAATTTTTCAAAAAACCCACAGGAACCTTGGATGTATTCCGGAATATTGTTGTACAACAGCCTTCTCAAGCTTGCAGTAAGATTTAAATTTAAATTGGTCAAGCCGTTCCAAAGATTAGCCCGAAACAAACAAACAGACACAGAGCCAAAAATTAAAAAAAAATACAGTTATTTTGAAATCACAGACGCACTTATTAGCAATAGTCTCAGACCAATTATTGTCTTGGACCTGCCTCGCTAGACGTTACTTTTCTGTCAAAGTATATGATCAACGATCTAATGCGATTATAAAAACTGTCTCTACAGAATCGATATTAAATAGTTGTAATTGTATTTGTCGACTAAAGAGCTCCTTAAAAATGTTTTTGTGTAGTTGAATGGTGTAAAAAACGGGCAAAAACTGCTAGTTTAGTATAAGATATATACCAAATCGAAGCTCGTCTTCTCAGAAAATGACAGTAAATTTTGCTCGTGACTATGAGTAACGACCATCAACGACCGGTACCTACCGGTCATACTTTGGCTACCTTCGTTGTCCTCCGGCTGAAATCCATGGTCCCGATCGTACAGCGCGCAAACGCTCCCTACGGCAGCCAAGTAGAATAACTGTTTGTATTCAAAGATATAATGGATATAATAACGGTATGTTAATTGTATATTAATTGATTATGAAACAACGGCTAAAACCCACGTGATATTAGGTCGGAGTATGACCGACTAGTTTCGAACCCATACGGGGCCCTTAGTCATGAGCTGGTTCTTGCATCGCGGCACGATCTAAACATTTTGGATAACGCTCTCGATAGTTTAAATTCTAAAATCTGTATATTACTAAGCCTAGGTAATGTAAAGAATACTGAAGGCGTCCCTCAATTTATGAAATACTAGCAGACGCCGCGCGGTTTCACTCACATGGTTCCTGTTTCAATTTCATATAAATTCGCGTTTACGTCAACGCGATCGTAACAGTATGAAAATATTGAAAACTCCCACTAGGCACACAGAAGGCACTTACGATTTTCATTGTTTTTGATGAGAAAGGTGGCGTACGAAACACAATGGAGTGATCGTTAACAATGGTTTCCATTTATATATTAATGCTTTTTGCATAATTATTATAGTACAAACATAATTCATATTGCCAACTTAGGTGAAACCAATTGTCCAATTAATATTCAATGTATTCGTAATATTCGATTACGTTAAATTTTACCACCATGATTGCAATGCGCTGCTCGAATTTGTAGCAAATTCTAGATTATTCAACGTTAGAGAAATAAAAAATGTAAAAATCTTGTATATTTTACTAGATTATCATTAGAATCTTTTTCGTCATAATTTCCGTTTTACTCATGTTCATATTCGGCCCACTTGTTGAGAATGTCTCCTGAGGTCATTGATCTGATTAAAACTATATATGTCTTATGACCTCATTATACATATAGTTTTTATTTATATTCGATACCTTTCGTGTTAAAAGGCAAACAGACTGACAGACAGACAACAAAGTATTTGTTAAAAAAGTATAAAGTCTAACAAAGATGCAAATGATGCAAAAGATGATTATGCAAAAATAAAACAAAATACTTTCACATTTTAATTTATTTAATTTAATGTATTTAACTCTTAAAATTACAATGGGTTTCGAAATTACAGCTTGCGTATTGGAAAATACGGATTTTCATCAATAACAAACATAAAGTTCTGAGTCTTCGATGTGTTAAAATAATATACCTACGCTGTTTGGAGTACGAAGGTCTTATTTACTCTATATTTTGACGGGTTCGAGGATTGGTTCGTATCCGCTTATATCGGTCAACTTGCCCCAAGACCTTTTTTTATCAGTCCAAAAATTATAACTACTGTAACTAATTGGCGCTGTAATAAAATAAAATTGTAATTATTTTACATGTAATGAATAAAGTTTGTTTATGTAAAAACCGGACATGTGCAAGTCGGAATCGCCTTTTACAGCCGAACGTAGAACCTCCTCCTTTTTGGAAGTCAGTTAGACTTCCAAAAAGGAGGAGGTTCTACGTTCGGCTGTATGTATGTATGTATGTTTTTTTTTTTAGTTTATAATTAAACCCTCAGATTAAACATGCGCAATGAGCCTTTTTCCTATAAAGGCACTATCAATTCCAATGATTTTTTCAACATTCCTTTTGCAATGCATTTTTTTTATTTTTCTTTAGGTACATCATCTTCCGTAAATTATATTTTAATAATTAAGTGTATTACTTGTCCTTGTTGTCAATGGAGAATTAAAAACAAATAGACCATTAACCGATGGATTGCCGTAACCGACAAAAACCAAAGTACAGAAAAAGAATTCTTAAACTCAACATTACCGCATTGATATTTGATCATATTTTTTTTAATTATCCAAGAAAATCGTTAAAAACGTTTTTACGTTTGCTTACAATTAAAAACGACTTTTAATTACTTTACTTTTATCTAAAATACTATTTTAATTAAAAATACAATTCTATAAACTAATGTCACTTCACTAAAAAATATCAAATCATTTAACACTTCATCATCATCATCATCATTTAATAATCCTATCCCTATGTTCCTTTAGAAATAAAGAACCTTCAAAACATAAATACTTACCATTATTAAAATAGTCAGGTTTTTTTAAACACGTCGATTCACACGCTTCTACGCTTCTGAATCGGTTACTGTTCCCTCCACATCCTCCGTAGATGAATTCTAAGCATCTATTGTCTCTGTCAGAGAAATAGTACCTGGGGAAGTACGCATTGCAGAATCCAGGTTCATAATCCAGATGACAAAATCTGGGAATTTCTGAAATGAATCACAGAAAACATGAAGTACTAACATAAATAAATAAATAATACATAACAAAAAAAATTCTCATTTTTCTTTTTTTTTCTTTTACACAAGGTAGCTTCGTAAACCGTTGAGGATTTTGTGTTTCTGTTCTATAATCAAGGCGACTCCAGAAATTAATTACGTTGTTATGCTTTAAAATACTTAATCAAAAGGTAACAAAGGTACAAGTAATTTCTATGATTTTTTCAGTTCCCCTCAATTTCTCCAGGATCCCATTATTAGATCCTGACATTATGGTAATGAGACCACCTCTATCAAACAAAAATAAATCCAGGCATATATGACTAGTCACGTAACATACATGCAACTTTATTTTAGTTACCTTTCTCATCTAATACCTGCCGTGACTTAGAGCAATACATCACAGCATCTCTACAAACACACAGGTATTCAACGAACAGGAGCTGCTATTGAAAACAGGTTTCATCTGTTTGAAAATAAAATGTGTCACATTGCTCTGGGATCTTGGTCTAAAAGGTCGAAAGACAAATCACATTTTGTTTTTGTGGAGACTGGTGCGTGTGTCGTCCCTTGTATTGCGACGATGCAACGCAATGAGGAGTCCAAGATAGTCTAGTACTAAGTCAAAGTCAAAGTCAAAATTCCTTTACTTCAAATAGGCTTAGTTTACAAGCTCTTTCGAAACGTCAGGTAATATAATAATAATATTAAACTTAAGATAATGGTGATAGTAATTATTCGAAAACCTAAAATTAAAGTTACGAGGGTTTCAATAACGACGTACCTTCTTTCTGCTCGATCTGCTGGCCCCAATCGTACTGCGCGCAAACGCAGCCGACTACAGCCAAGTAGAATAACTGTTTGTAACCAAAAATATAACTTGTAATAATTATAATAATTAACCACCTTGGAGCAGGCCGAAGCTATTCCCCTTACCTCCTCCAGAGGTCTGGCTCTGTAGTAAGCCTTCCAAATAGGATCATAATGATGAATATAACAAAATTATGTAAAGAACCATGCTTAAATGTTTATTAACTTTATATCTAAAATAGAGCTGTTTCAACATAGTTACTTTTTAGGGTTCCGTAATTCAAAACAAACCCTTATAGTCAAATATCTAACTTTGTTTCATAAATTTTCTACAGGGTTAGAAAGGTAAGATTAATAAAATACCTAATAATAAAAGGTTTGTTTAAAAATACTGTGTGACAAGCAAATATATTTTTAAATTGTTTTCATAACTAATCCGCCCTAAAACTAATAAATTGAGTACCCCCATTATTTCCAGAAATAAACAAAATATTTTTCATTTCTCTTATTTATTCTATACTAATTCAATAAAAAACAAGTTTAAAAAAAATACGAGCGGTTTTATTTTGAAATTGAAATCTCTTCTATACCTCAACCTTGTACATATGTTTTTGTACCTCGAGTACCACTACCCGTAAAGAGCTAGCTTGTTTATTTATTTTTGTAATTTATTAATTAATTTTTGTTATTTATTTTCTCCTTCGCCTTTTATTTAAATGTAATTTTTAAAATTTATTTGCGAAAACTTGTAAATGGCTGTATTCTTTTTTCTTGTTATTTTTATTGTTTATGTATTTGTCTGTAAGTTTTCTTTTTTAAATTATCTGTATAACCTATTATTTGTGCCTATAGTGAAGCAGCGCTAATAATACATATCATATGGAAATAAATATATATTTTTGTAATATTTTTTTTATTTATAAGAAGTGAATCAGAGTACACTTACGATTTTCATTGTGTTACAATTTGGTGTTCAACTAATTGGCGGTACGTAAGGCAGACTAATGGAAAATGTACTGTTTGTTCTACAATTTATACAAATACAAAATTATCATACCATATTTATTATAATTTCCAACTTAGGTAAAACCAATTGTGTAGTATGAAGTTCAAAGATTAGTGGCTTTTGACCGGTGGACAATTTGGATTTATTGATGGAAGAGTATACAACTATTTATAATTATAAAATGTAACAGATAATTTTGTTGTACAAACCTAAATGTTTTTATGGTTGATATTTTTAATTATTGACAAAGATTTTAGTTACGATTTTAAGTTAATAGATAAAACATATTTTTATGTTATACTAGGGAACGACCGCGACTTCGTCTGCGTGAAATTTAGTTTTTCACAAATCCCGCGGGAACCAGGGACTTTTCCGGGATGAAAAGTAGCTTATGTGTTAATCCAGAGTGAATTTTATTCTTGCATGAATACATGAGTTATTAAATTATAAATAACTCTAAAAAGGTACCTATTCCGGCTTTTCAAAATATAATGTGTCTCATGATGTAGATTGAAACGTGTAAAAATAAAACGAAAAATATTATAATAAAAAAATATATTTATTTTGAAATCCTAGTTGTGACGTTCAGTGAATTACCGATCATAATTTTTTCATCTGTAATGTTAGCTTTGAGTTTGATAAGTACCTCATGGTTGACCCTGTAAATTAATAAATACGTATACATATTAAATATAGTTAATAAAAAAACACATATCTCTAGAAACTGAAAAGGAGAATTGGGCCACTTTTCAGAAAGATACAGGAATAAAAAATGTACTAAAAATCTTGTATATTTTACTAGATTACTCCATCTCATCATCATCATCAGAATCTTAACTGAATAACGAATTCAGCTAAGATTCTAATGATGAAGATGAGATGGAGTAATCTAGTAAAATATACAAGATTTTTAGTAGGAAAAATAAGCTGTTTATTATTTTTACACTGATCCAGCTTTGCAATTTGCATACCGTAGTGATTTATTTAACCTCTTTGATGCATCGATCGTTAGATGGGCCCCTCCATACTAAAGAACGCACAATTATGTGTCATTACCCAAAGACGTGCACACACATCTTATCTTAGTACGTAACAAGCGCATGCCTTGAGTGGATGTGGACTTAAAAAAATATTTACTGTTTTTGTTTTTATTTTAATCCTATAATATTATGCCTTCGTATTCTTTTTGACCACAACATGAATAAAGAGAAATGTGTTACGAATGATGACGTACTCAATGTGCGAAACCAATGACAATTCCGCGACGCTTTGAGGCCCATCTAACGATCGATGCTTTGATGCATATTTCACTGATTGTCAGTTTTCTTTGCAAGCGAAGCTGTCAATGTCAAAGTCAAACAATGAATGAGATGGCATTGTCAAATATTTATGTCAAATGTTCAGCTTAGAAAACTGACAGTTTACCTAGGGATTTGATATATTTCTTCTATTTTGACTAAATGTGTCTAGTTATTATTAGTATCAAATCTTTATTGCAACATATTTGGATGGTGGGAGGCTTCGGCCGTGGCTAGTTACCACCCTACCGACAAAGACGTACCGCCAAGCAATTTAGCGTTCCGGTACAATGTCGTGTAGAATCCAAAAAGAGGTGTGGATTTTCAACCTCCTCCTAACAAGTTAGCTGGCTTCCATCTTAGTCTGCATCATCACTTACCATCATGTGCGATTGTAGTCAAGGGCTGCGCCACGGAGGCCGTCAAATAAGGAACGGTCAAAGGTTTGTAGATTAACAAACAAATATATACTTACACTTAGGTATCTCCATAAACAAACCATTTCACACCTCTCTTTGGAATAAAACTTGTTTTCGTTTCCATCGCAGCCTCCGTAGAGGAAGGGGAAACATTCTTTATGTGTAGGCGAGTAGTAGTACCTTATGACGAAATCATGACAGCTGCGACCAGGCTTAGGATCCAGGTAACAGAATGGAGGAATTTCTGAAAATTGTAGAGGGCATGAATCAAATAAAATATTGGTAATTTACCTTAATATATAAAGGAGAGGGTCCATTATTCAAGTGAATAAATATACCTAAATAAAAAGAAATAAATGAAATTAAAATCCAAGTTTTTGAGTTAAATCAAGAGCAACTATGACATGACAATTGACAGCAAACGTCAAATCGATGCCGCCACCATTATTAGTGTTGCATTTCTTGGGAGACAATGAATGTTATTTCGAAAGAATTAAAGTAAATTCGTAGATTTGTATAATCAAAAATAGTTAAAAAAAATATTTTCTTTTATTTCCGCTAGAGTACAATCACTGGACCTGGGTTCCATACAATTTTGGACCATCTCCTTTACTAAAACACTTAGACTAAAGATCCTATAGACACACCTAAAAATTATAATTTCAAAGTTCCAAGCCACTTGACTGGCTATGACTAAGAGCTAAGCTAATTATTATTGCCGACATAATAATATCTATTAATAGTAATAATTTATTTAATTCAAGTTATACAACTATTTAAAATATACAAAAATACAGACAATTAAAAATAATAATTAAATAATAAATCTATATACATTTTCTTTAAGAGAGCAAACATTTTTCATTTCTTGTTCTTGTCACGATGCACGGTAAGATAATACTTTAGAATAGGGTTTTCAGGGCACTCGGAGCAACCACTGAGGATTTCATTTTGTCTACAAAAGTCTACAAAATAATAATACCTTTTACTTAATAATACTTATTATAATAACTTAATAATAATACCGTTTTCTTCGATCCCTGCATCCGGCTGAACTTCAGCCGAGGTATGCGCCGCGCAAACACAAGCGATTACGACGAAAAAGAATAACTGTGGAGAATCAAAAACAAATTCAATAACCAAAAAATTATTAGGTGTAACCGAAATAAATCAATTTTTAAGAGTAGCTGACCCAAAAACATCCTGCCCCAGACCACTTCTACGCATATTGTAATACAAAGTCCTCCGCCACCACTATCTGGTGATTTGCAAAAACTCGAGGACTACTGTGAGCCTAGTGGGAGTTTTCAATATTTTTATACTGTAACTATCGCGTTGACGTAAACGCGAATTTATATGGAATTGAAACAGTTGTGCAGCAGTGCCACTAGATGGCGCTGTTTAAATTTCTAAGAAATTCGCGTTTTCGTTATCGCAATTTAATGGAAAATGGATTAAACGGATTTTCATGCAAAATTTGCGACATCAGAAAGGAATTTAAAAAATCCAATATCATGGAGGTACTTATGTATTGTATAGTCTGCCAATACGCATTTGGCCAGCATGGTGAACTATTAGCCTAACCTTTCTTAGTGTTAGAAGAGACTCGTGCTTAGAAAATAGCCGAATATAATTGATGGTGATGTATAACAAAACATGCATGGTAGAATATTCCTCATTTTTAGATCTAAAAAATCCATCCACATACCATGTTTAATAGGATTTTTTTTTTAAATCCCGTGATTAAGACATAACGATTTGGGGTAAAAAATATAATATACTTGTAGGTAGGTACGACTTAAATATAACAAGCAAAAAATCATTAAAACCGATTGTAGAGGTTTCGTTAGAAACTTGTGTTATTAAATTTTTTGGGTATTAAGATTTTTATTAGACAAGAAAATTTAATTGTATGTACTTACGATTTTCATAGTGTTTGACAATAGACAGTGCAATGTTTCTACTAAAGCGGAGTTTCGACATATTAATACTTTATTCATGCCCAAAATGACTTTGTAATTACTTAGATAGAACCAAATCGACAATAATTAATAATCAATTAATATATTGATAGTTAAATAACTCGAAAATAATAATTATTGTTATCGCCGTTTAGTGCTGGAAATAGTAGTCTATGACGGATATGACGTCGCTCGATCTCGTGTTGGCTTCAGTGTGCTCGTGGCGTTCGAGGCGTCCACAACTCTTGTTGTGTAATTCTTTATGGGTTACTTAGGATAGGCGGGGAGAGTGACTTGAGTGGAAAAGGGGAGTGTTTGTTAACAGTCAAAGGTACCTTGAACCCTACACACATCGTTCACAAGTGCGTGACTCCACTCAAGCTCATTCTCTGCCATTCTAGGGTATTATTTTGGTTACAGTTCGATTCGTTAATTAAGTTGTCCTGACAAGTGTTGTGTATCATAACCTTTGTTCGACATTAATTTTCTTATATTTGTAATCACTTTTGAGTCCTATAATATTATGTTTAGGCATTTACTAAATTCAGCATCACACGGATACTTGTAGTAAACTTTAGTAAACACTATATTTAGCACTGTTGCTATGCGCACTAAACTATTATCATCATCATTTTTATCAACCCATATTCGGCTCACTGCTGAGCTCGAGTCAAAATGAGAGGGGTTAGACCAATAGCCACGCTGGCCCAATGCGGATTGGCAGACTTCACACACGCAGAGAATTAAGAAAATTCTCTGGTATGCAGGTTTCCTCACGATGTTTTTCCTTCACCGTTTGAGACACGTGATATTTAATTTACAATCCACACAACTGAAAAGTTGGAGGTACATGCCGCGGACCGGATTCGAACCCACACCCTCCGGAATCGGAGGCAGAGGTCATATTCACGGGGCTATCACGGTTCACTATTATACTTGAGTGCAACTAGTACTTTAGGTATGTTGACTATTTTGTGCCGTCGAGCGACCTAAAAAACTAATAACTAATTTTCTAAAAATACAAGCATGGTCATTGGTCATTATGTTTATTTATTTACTTTGCTTAATTCTTAAAATTCTCCATCTGCCATTCCATTTTATCCAAGGTCTCTACTTCTTGTAGTGGTAGAGTTTAATGAATTTATGATTAAAACTTTTTTCGTATCACTTTTGTTTGATACTGCGGATTTGAGAACGCCTGTACCCAATCGGCATATCGAGTCACACTGCGAAAGACACAAGAAATATATTATTATATATACTAATTATATAAAGCTGAAGAGTTTGTTTGTTTGTTTGAACGCGCTAATCTCAGGAAGTAGGTCCGATTTAAAATTCTTTAACTGTTATATAGTTATTGAGGAAGGCTATAGGTTATATTATATTATCCCGGTATTCCTACGAGAGCGGGCACTATCCGTGTAAAACCGTGCGGCGTCAGCTAGCAACAAATAGTTTTATAAAAAAAAGATAAATAACAACCTGACTACGACTAACAAACGCATGACCAATATTGGAATATTGGTCATGTGTTTGTTAGTCGTGCAAAGAGGTGCAATCAAATGGAGAATGTAAGTACCTGCTCCTGACTATAGAAGTTATTCTTGTTGCCTCCACATCCAGAATATATCCTCTGCTTGCACACCTTCCATAGTGGATCGTAATACCACCTGTTTAGTGCGCCGAAGCAAAAGCCATAGTCGAAGTTCAAGCTGCACCATTTCGGCCTCGTTTCTATATGAGAAGGTAAATTAAATTAAATGTATCTGTTTTCATTTATTTTGTTACTAGAGGACCCCTGCAATAATTGTCCGTGTGCTAAACAATTCATCAAACCATCCTACTAATATTATAAACGCGAAAGTTTGTATGGATGTTTGGATGTTTGTTACTCTTTAACGCCGCTAATACTGAAGCGATTTAGCTGAAATTTGGAGATTTTACTCTGGATTAACACATAGGCTACTTTTTATCCCAAAAAAATCCATGGTTTCCCGAGATTTTTTGTTTGAAAAAATTTTGTTTTTTGTTTGAATGATAGCTTTGTTTGAAAACTATGCTTTTCTTTTCGTGTTGAGTAAGTGCCGATGGCTCCATGTGGGACCACTACGGCGTCATCGGGGGTTTGGGCGAGAGCAGAAGCATCGCCTGATGGGATCCGAAGGCTGAAATAAAGATAGAGGACGGAACGACTCTCTAAGGGCGTCTCCTATGAGACTCGGACCTCGGCTTAGAGGGCCATTCGGGATGGTGTAACCGTGACCTGAGTGAATCAGTCCAGACGCCCCCAAGATCTTGAGTTACAAAACCCACGTCCGGGTGACGTTAGATATCGGAAACCTTGTCTTCGCCGGCGAAAACGCTGTGTTGCTTGTGATTGTGTTGCCCGGGAAGCATTGTCTATCGTCATGTCATCGTCTGCATCATAAAGGACGTTTTTGGGACGCCTCTGCTAGAAGTTAGCCTTAAGATTGGGAGTGTACCTCAACTACTAGTTGGTTGGGATGGATGGCAGCTCTGTCGAAATAGTTTCGAGAGAGCTGTTTCATGTAACTAGCTATGTTACGACTCTAAAAAGATTATTAAATGCGAGTAAAACCAAATAAATAACTTGGCTCAAGTATGCCTCTCTGACAGAGAGTTACATATTTGTACCTTTTGCCGTGGAGACCCTTGGGCCATGGAGTCTCATCATGGCATTTCATCGAATAATTTCACCGCGGCTAGTTGCCCGACTGGTGACAGAAGGGCTGGCTCATTTTTTGCGCAAAGGATCAGCCTGGCTGTCCAGCGCGGAAATGCAGCCAGTATTCTTGCCACCATTCCACGTGGGCATATTTTGTATAGTTTTTAGGATAAGTTAGCTTAAGTTCCATATTGTATTCTTTCCTAATAACTCACTAGGATGGTTAGGTTTGCTTAAACAAGTCGTGAGACACTCTTGCAATGTGTCAAACCGGTTGCCGTTCCCTTGGCATCCTCCCCAGTTGAAGATGGAGCAAGTTTTGTTTTCCGGAACGAAGTAGTACATGGCCATATCCGCCCTGCAGGGACCATGCAAAGGCCTCAACTGACAGGTTTTGGCAAGGACTGAAATTGAGAAGGTTTTGAGGAGTATAATCTATACTATCCCTACTAATATTATAAATGCGAAAGTAACTCTGTCTGTCTGTTACCTTTTCACGGCTAAACGGCTGAACCGATCAAGATGAATTTTGATATAATGCTAAATGGGATCTTGGAGCAAAACATAGAGTACTTTTTGACCCTAAAATATAAATAGAAGGGGGCAATATAGGGCTTGAACGTTTGTATGGAAAGTTTTTAATTTTTAGAGTTACAGTCATAAAAAAATGTGCATAAATCATGAAAGAAATACGAAATGTTATGTGATTCAAGAATTTTCAAAATTCAACCCTTAAGGGGTTGAATGATGACACTCACAAATAACGTGGCTTTCTAGTGAACATGGTTATGACGGTCTCTGTGGCGCAGTGGCATGCGCTGTGAATTTACAAAACGGAGGTCCTGGGTTCGATCCCCGGCTGAGCCGACTGAGATTTTCTTAATTGGTCCAGGTCTGGCTGGTGGGATGCTTCGACTCTGGCTAGTTACCACCTTACCGGCAAAGACGTACCGCCATGCGATTTAGCGTTCCGGTGCAATGTCGTGTAGAAGCCGTAAAGAGTGTGAATTTCATCCTACTCCTAACAAGTTAGCCCGCTTCCATCTTAGACTGCATCATCACTTACCATCAGGTGAGATTGTAGTCAAGAGCAAACTTGTAAAGAATAAAAAAAAACAAATTTTCAAATTCGGTACAGTAGATCCAAATATTACCCCATAAAACATCACTAACTTTACCTCTTTATATTATTGGTATAGAAGTATAGACAATTTACCGAATGGTCGATACGGGGTTGCTCTGCTAATGGCACTACGATAAGTTGCATAAGAAATTTTTGTTTCGACAAATAAATTTTTATAAACAATAAAATAAACAACGCAAATCAATGCAGCGGCCGTGAACATTTTTATAACTAATATTTTTATTATATAAAATATATAACACACAGAAATTCATATCTCAAAATATCAAACGCGATCATAAAACGGTTGTACAGAAAATCAGTTTGTGAATTTTTATGGCGTTGTATTTTACTTGCGTCGTTGGTCTATTGGTTAGCCTGTTTAGATTATGATTCTGGTCCCAAGTTTAAATTTAAAAAAAAAATCGGTTGTCTGTAAAGTCGGTTTACTGACGATAGTTGAACTATCATAAGAAACTACAATGGTTGCGATTTTCAAAAGCAAATGTTCGTTTTTCTAAAATACTGTTTAATAATCTTCAAAGACCAGAATATACTTTATTTCTGGTAAAAAAAGTTGGCAACCCTAGAGCGAGGGTACGATGCATGACGTCATCTTTTTTCGAATGTGCAGCCGACTCCATCGAATTATAAGTCGTTGTCTCGTCAAAAAAAAAAGATATTGTCTCTTTCAAATAGGTACAGCACAAAAAAGTATGTGCCATGATATCTAAAATTCCATAACCCTCCAACTAGTCGTACTGTCCGTGATAGAAATGGATACGACAATAGACCAACGGGCGGCACTTGAATCTTGACCTTTCGGTGTTTAGTGCGACCCCTTAATACGTTCACTGCGGCACTGATTTTTCTGTACATTTCCCTGGTGCGAAACGAGGTTTTTTGACCTCGTGCTAAACCTTTCTGTGGTGCGGAAGTAGGTTTATTGACCTCGCGACTCTTGAAGACGCAACTAGGCTTAAGCAAAAATTACGTGTTACGTTTGTTTGTAGGAAAATGTAACAGAGGTGAAGTCTTATTTTCTTATTTAATTAATATTCTTAATCATCATCATCATTATCAACCCATATTCAGACTTCAGACACGTTATATTTAATTTAAATGATTAACATATTATTTATTGTGGTGTGCAAATAAGTGTAATCAAATAAATTAGGGAGGAAGTAAGGACAAGGATTTATATTTTCAATAGAATATCAGGGCCCGTCTCTCATCTCCACGGCTAATATAACTAAATCCGCACTGCGCAACTGCGCGACGAATCGGTTTGTGTACCGCCGGTAACTGTGCAAACGGTTTATTTAAATCTACCTCCCTGATATATTATTCATGCGATCTATAAAATAGAATTACAATTGAAATACTGTGTCACTTGTTAAAACGGTGCCTGTTCGAAAAAATCGCGATTTCGTTTAAGTGGACTTCTATTCTAGAAAACTTTTTTATGTCCCTCCGATTTTCTGGCCCAAAGATATGACTTGAGCAGAACTACTAAGCTCACTTAATGCCTCTAGTAATACGGTCCTGTTATAGAGCCTGAGGCAACTAGGCATTCAATAAAAATACGGTCTTTACTCTTTACGTTTAATTGAAGAGGAAGTGGAAAAAACATAAAACGATTCAAACTATAAACAATAAAAAAAACAATATTTTATGTGCCCGTCAATTACACTATTATCCTATTTTGGGCCCAGTACAGGGACCAGCCTACCAACCTGCGTCTTGTAAGCGAAGACCTAAGTAATCTTTATAGCACGGCGGCGTTATTCCACCAACTTCTCAATTCGTTGAGATTTTTTACGGAGAATAGAATATGAATAAAGAATAGCTTGTATTGTAGGCTAAACAAGGATTCGGCCGCAGGAATTCGTGATCTTAAAACAGGCTAACCTTTAAACAAGAGCTGTTATTTTCCAAAAACCACCGCCACTACAAAATTATCATTTATATTTTCCTCTTTAAATGTCATTACGGTCAAATGACCCGTTGCAGTATAAATAAAGTGGTACAAACAAAATGAAGCAGCGAATAAAACGTAAAGTCTGTCGATGTTGAAAGGCACTCCGACCTAAATAGTTGACGCGTTCCATGCAGACAGCAGTACACCCGGGCACACCCGGGCGCCGGATAAATCCCTAATCCCGGCCCGCGCAATCACAACCCGGGCAAAGTGGAACCGTGTGCAGTCAGGTGACTGTGAAAACGTTTTACATGTTTTATTTGAACGTATTCTCTCAATATAACTCTATATAAAATCGGTTTGTTCTAACCGTATGTGTCGCAGTTTGCTATACATATGCAGCGATTTTTTTTTGTGTTTTATTTTATTTGTTGAAGTTTGACTCTTTTGGCGCGTTCGGTGGATTTGATCGACGAGTTTTTACTGAGCTTTGTTTTATCTTGCAACGTTTGCAACTCAAGGTCAAATCTAGCAATAGGTATCTATTGAAAATAGTTGTTCTAAATATTATATTGAGCAAAAACTTTTGTATAATTCAAATTCAATTCAAAATTCATTTATTTGAATTAGGCTCAGTTTACAAGCACTTTTGAAAGGTCAGGTTTATGTCATAATTTAATTTAGTCTAATGGTGGTAATAATAGTCGAAAATTTAAAATTAAAGTCACGAGGGTTCCAAACATACATTTTAGATTATTTTAATATGTCATCTGAGAGACTGCAATTTAGTAGGGTTTCGGTTTCAGAAATGTGAAGGTAAACTACGCTGGTGAAACCATGAGGTTAAGACATAAAATAAAAATCTTTCAGGAAATCTTTCAGGCAAAGACAAAAAATAGTAAAAGGTTTGTTTGTGCTTTATTATCGTGTAAATATTTTACAGAGATACTTCGATTTTCATTTTACCATTCATATGTATGGATGAAGATGACCTTCAACATGGTCTATAGCAAATGCAAAAAGATTACATTAGCATCATAAAATACTATGTTTAAGATACTTGTATGTTTAGATAAATGCAACAATATTCTTATACCGAGTATTCCGAGCTAAATGGTTGGAAGCTCATTTTGTTATGCAGACGCGTGTCTACCCGGATATCTGAACAAATCCGGACTCAAAAGCGGGATATACAAGGAGGCGACTGCCTTTTAGTTCTTACATACACAAATAATGTGAAATACAAAAAATACTTATTTATTCATGATCATACTGTCCAAACTTTGTGTAGGTGTCATATTCATGGCGAATCGGACTTCACAAACCATAGTGTTGGACGTTTTCCTTTCAAGCCATCTCCAGAGTTCAAAGTCAAAATTCATTTATTTCAATTAGGCTTACTTTACAAACACTTTCGAAACGTCAACGTAATATTATTACTGTGTGATAATATAATTAACCGAAAAATTAAAGTTTCGAGGGTTCCAAAGGCGCCTTGGTTTGAGAAGAGCCCACAACAAACTCGGCCAGGTTTACGTCAATCTATACTAATATTATAAAGCTGAAGAGTTTGTTTGATTGATTGAACGCGCTAATCTCAGGAACTACTGGTCCGATTTGAAAAATTCTTTCAGTGTTAGATAGCCCATTTATCGAGGAAGGCTATAGGCTATATTTTATATATATTATCCCCGTATTCCTACGGGAACGGGAACCACGCGGGTGAAACCGTGCGGCGTCAGCTAGTAACATATATGCCCCCTGAAAAGTTCACCTATCACTTGATGAGTCCTCAACGTCAGAACAAAGCAAAAACGTCTCATTAAATCAATACCAACATCAATACTTGTTTTTTTTATTTCTTAAGGGAAATTATAAGATATCTTATGTCCAATCCATCCAATCCAAGTCGTCATGCATTTTTTGTCATGATTGTGTAAGAGCCGTAGGCAGTAGGCTCCTCAATAGGAACTTAGCGGCGGCACAGAGAATTCGGGCGAGCGCAGAAGCATCGCCTGATGGGGCCCGAAGGCAGAAGCTGATGGGTGGAACGACTCTCTAAGAGCGTCTCCCCTGAGACTCAGACCTCGGCTTGGAGGGCCGTTCTGGAAGGCTATTTTGGCACGAGTGTATCAGTCTCACTAGGTGGATAGAAGACATCAAACGGGTTGCAGGGAGCCGCTGGATGCTGGCGATTCGAGACCATTTTTTTTTGGAAGTCCATGCAAAAGGTCTATTTCCAGCAATGGACGTCCATCGGCTGATAATGAGTCCCTCAAGGTGGCCTGAGTGTATCAGAGAACCCTTTTGTAGCAAACCTTCGCTAAAAGTCATCCTTAAAGTCTGATATTTAATGATGATATGATCAAGATCACAAAATAAGGTCTAAATACCGCTTTTAATCCATTATGTTGAAGGGAAAATGATGAATACAAAAAGGTGCGTTAATTTACGCATCACGTAACATTACGCGTTCGCTTCAGAAACCTCGCGAGTCTTTGTTCTACTCTGACGAAGCTCTAAGCATACAGCAATAATAGTAACTGTTTCTGCAATCATATTACAGTATGCAGGGAAGAAAATTACTTTATAATTTTGTTGGGCAAGTTTCTGCGATGCAATTTGTATGGTGATGTAGTCGTGTGTAATGTGGAAAATTTATATAGCGTCTTAGTTCGTATAGTAACTAACTCATACGGGTCGTGAGATGTTAGGCTTAAAGCTGCAACTTTTGGCGGCCTTCGTAGCGCTTTGGCTTACGCGGTGGATTTACAAGATGGAGGTCCTGGGTTCGATCCCTGGCTGGGTCGACTGAGGTCTTCTTAATTGGGATCTGGCTGGTGGGAGGCTCCGACCGTAGCTACCTCTCTACCAGCAAAGATTTAGCGTTCCGGTACGTGTAGAAACCCGGTTTTACCCACGTCTCATAGAAACGGGGGTAACATATAGCATGCATAGGTACCAACTTGAGAATTTTCATAATTCTCTACATGTGTGAAGTCTGCCAATCCGCATTGGGCCAGCGTAGTGGGCTTAACCTCTCTCATTCTGAGAGGAGACTCGTGAACAACAGTGAGCCAAATATGGCTAGTTAATGATTTTTTTGAAAGCTTGACTTGAACAAAAATATCGAAATTAATTTAATAAACAAAGCAGACATAAGAGATGTAGCGCAAACACACGCCTTGGAGAATTATTCAAATTCTTACGAATAAAGTCCCACGTTCAAAGCTAAGAGTCTTAACTTTACAATACACCCATAAATTAGCTGCGGCGACAAAATACTAATGAACTTCTCGAAACTTCCACAGAAGAGAATTCTCGACGTGATTACGTAGATAACATACATAGATGAACATACGTGATGTTAACTTTGTTTTAGCATTTGCTTTACTATGAATTTAGCTTACATACGTATAGTATATTCGTATCATAGGACGAAATTTTTTGACGGCCTCCGTGGTATGTTCGTTTTTCCGGTTGAGGTTTCTTAATTGGTCTAGGTCTGGCTAGTGGCAGGCTTCGGCTGTGGCTATTTATCACCCAAGAAATTTAGCGTTCCAGTACGATGTCGTGTAGAAACCGCAAAGAGGTGTTGATTTTCATCGTACTCGTAACAAGTTAGCCCGCTTTTATCTAAGATCGCATCATCACTTATCATCAACAGTAGCAATTAAAAAATATAAGTAACAATTACTTTGAATTCACAGTTGAAGCTGTGAATAGAAAGAACTATAGTTTTTAACACATTACTTGTTCTTTGTTCGTCACCTAAAGAGATTTTAACGTTAAAACTACGTAACTTGAGTCTATTTTACTGTAACAAACGCATACTAAGGTTACTTCCCAACGAACAGAACCCTATCAAAGTTGTTTTTCTAGCGCTAAAACTCAATTTCCATATGTATTCGCGGTATGAAATTCAGAATGGCGCCGGCGAAAATTTGCATTGTTAATTGTGGCTTCAGATAACTTTGGAGACAAGACCGTGAGTTATACTTTCGCAGATACGAATATTGGACTGTTTATTTTGTGTTCAAACATTTAGTACCAATTTATATTTTAATCACCTAAAAAATTTGAATTATATTTTTTTTATAGAACCTTCAGACCTGAATTTATATACTTCAGTTGAATTGTGAAATGAGCATTAGCAAAATCATTTAGTTACCAATTTGGACTGACAGACATTTTTCCTCGATGGTGTTGCAAAAGTTATTTTTCCCCACTCCCACTACTTCCCAGTTGACCTCTGGTACAAATACTAGTAGAAAGAAAGAAAGAAAGAAAAAAGCTTTATTAGTGAATTAGTAGTAAATAACCCGGCTGGTTATTGGCTTAAAATGCTGTAAAAAACGTGAAGGACAATGTCGCGCGAACCGTATTAGTTTACAGGAACTTTTGAAATGTGTCGTTCTCACGGTTCAAAAGATATTCTATTGAAGAGAGCCATAAATAAACCTAAATAAACAGTATTTTGATGTGAAACATCTATAGCCGCACGTAAAACCGATTTCAGTATGATGGTATATATTATAAACAGTCTATATGCAGTAGTGTGTACGGTGTGGCGACGAGTCGCCATGCGCAATCGACTGTGATTCTCTCCCACTCGATCCGGCGTTAAGCCATCTCTCTCGCTACACTTAGCTTGGACACCTATAGTGTATACAGTGTTGTTTAACGTTTACTAAATAATGTCGATGAAATTGCTGGGAGACTTCGGTGCGACTAGTAGAGCAGTTTATTACTGTCTAAAAATAAACGGGGCTGTTTTCCAGAAACCCGCAATATGATATCAAAAGATATCGTAGAAAATTAGCGGGCAATTATTCAATCAATCATACTACGAAGTTTGAATGGTGATAAATTATCATAATCGCCTCAACGTATGTGTTCTCGTAAAAGTTAAGCGTAAAAAGATGCCTCAAGCATACAGTGACCGCCGAGTATAAAACCCTAAGCGCAAAATGCAATCCCGCTCTAACGGAAACCGCTGAGACAAACTATGCGACGGGAAGAAGCTCTAGATAACTAGACAGAGTAACTCTGATCTAGAGATTACATTTAAATTGGTATATGTTCCAATTTTATTAGTATTACAGCTTCATTTGACGAAGTTCGTTCGATAATGTACCGCTATGCTTTTTTTGTCGCAAAGCATGGATGTGATTTCGTCTGAAAGTATGATTTTGTGTTGAGGACAAAATCATGGGGACTGACATATATTATATGACGAGATTACGGCAGATTATGGGGATGATAACTATCATAAACAAATCTAACGATCATTATGTACCTACGACGTCATTCATTCGTACCATTTTGTATGAGGCGTTTTTCAGGGATCCGCGCCGAAAATCTGACCCTTTAAATCTCTGTAGCTACGCAAATAATGATAGTAGATATCCTGTTACTTTTACAAAATTGCTTTACTATTAGTATACTCTTAATTTATATACAATTTAAAAATTATTCATCCCTAATTATAAGGACAGATTCTATGGTTTTCCAAGCTTGCCCTACAAAGAGTTACTCTTTCATAAGCATTAGCTTAGAATCTCAAACCTTAGGCCCGAGAACATAATATTTATATGATATTTCGAGCAGAATATACATAAATAATAATTTTGAAAAGTGACTCAAATTTTGAGCACGGTGATTTTGACAAAATTATTAACGTAATGAATCATGGTTGTGCCCTGCTTTCGTTCCATCATTCGGTTTCAATCAAGCCATCCACCAGATTTTGGTGCAAACAGTAACAAATGTACCCCTTGAAAATTAACCTAGATCGAGATTATCAATATTTATATTTCTTCATCTTCTGCAAAAATCAACTCATAGGTTGTAATGCGGCAATCTGCGATTCTGTTAATGCCCAGCAGATTTATAGATCAGTGTTTTCTCACTCAACTACTGGCTAACCGACGCCCCGCATTTTCGTCATAGTTCTCGTTCCCGTAAGAATACGAGGATTATATATAGCCAATGACAGTCACAAATAACGTAACATTCTAGTATTTTCAAAATCGGTTCAGTATATCCAGAGGTTATCCCTTCAACACCACGAACTTTACCTCTTTTTAATATTAGTATAGACAACTCGTCGTCATCAACCTATATTCAGCTCACTGCTGAGCTCGAGTCTCCTCTCAGAATGAGAGGGGTTAGGCAAATAATCCACCACGCTGGCCCAATGCGGATTGGCAGACTTAACACACGCAGAGAATTAAGATAATTCTCTGGTATGCAGGTTTCCTCACGATGTTTTCCTTCACCGATTGAAACACGTGATATTTAATTTCTTAAAATGTACACAGCTGAAAAGTAGGAGGTGCATGCCCTGGACCGGATTCGAACCTACACCCTCCGGATTCGGAGGCAGAGGTCATACCCACTGGGCTATCACGGCTTTAGACAACTGACTGGTATAAATTAAAGTGACTTCTGTACAAAGCTACTCTACGTGCCCTACGGGGAACTAACTCGTGGACTATGTTTGTTCATTAGAGGTTTAATTTGATTTTTCTAGCGCGTCCCTAATTGCGTTGCTTTTATAATCCCCTCTCATTTATGCGGCGGCGCGGCAACAATTAGTTCACTCTATTTGTATTTCAGTTGCTTAGTGACCTTTTTATTTGCAGTTGCCTACTCTTGGAGGACTGTTTTATATTAGACACGTCCAGTTTTGCGCTAGACTTACTTGTTAGAGTATCTGTGATGGTTAGAACTTCGGCATTGTACAAAATCTGATTCATTCAGTCATTCATTATACACACACAAAGAGTACAAATATATGGAATGCTCTGGCAGCATCTGTTTTTCTTATCCGTTATCACATACCTACAATAAACAATCTTCAAATCAAGAGTGAACACTATGATCTTCTAAGTAAGCGTGATTTCGTCTATTAGACTACAAGGACTTTAAAAGTTATTTTTTTTCAAGGGCTTGTAGTCTATATGCGCTTGCTTATTTAAGTATGACAATGAATGGTGTACCTACGATTCTGTGTTGGCATAAGCTATTTGAGCTCGTACGAAAGTTTCAATCGCGATGCTATCCCTTTGTCATTGATATCCCTAGAACCCCTATGAAGCGTTTTGTCTTAGTTTCATATATGGCATGGTATTGAATTCTCTCCCGAAGTCAATGTTTTCTAATTATTACAACGACATATTTATGATATGAGTGATGGCTTCTAGGAAAACGCGTTCCATCTTCTTACCTCGTCTATCTTTACATCCGGCGAGCTTATTTGTGAGGTCCTGGGTTACTGCTAGAGTAATAAGATTTAGCAATTAGAAGTTCTATATTGACTTTGGTTTAGTGATAAGGCAATATCGTTGACTAGCTAAAAAATTACCTCAATAAACCCTTCCACGCCAATCTCAGACTTCGAGTATATAAATCGTCTTACTGGAATTATTGAGCATATTATATTAATGTTTTATACAAATAAGTGCAAATTCATGAATTTATTTACACTTTTTATAATTTAAAGAAACTTTTAATATATAATTTACACATACATTTATAAAGTAATACGGTCCACTCGCTTTTGGGTAGATCTCTCCACCTACCGTACGTACCGTATTAATTGTTGGTCAAAATTTTATAATACTGAAAAAAGTATATCAAAGCTGTACTATTATTCTTTGACGTACTATTGCAAGCAGCTACCTACCAACTTAGATAAAAAAAATCAAGTTTTTTTAGAGTTGGAAATTTGAGTCTGAATTTTAGGATTTACAAAACGGAGGTCCTGGGTTCGATCCCGGCTGGGCCGATTGAGATTTTCTTAATTGGTCCAGATCTGGATGGTGGGATGCTTCGGCCGTGGTATTTGTGACTGTCATAATATGCTATATTTTATCTCCGTTTTCCCACGGGAACAGGAACTACGCGGGTGAAACCGCGGTGTGTCGGCTAGTTATAAATATAAAAAAGAAATTGCGGAAGGATCCAATGAGCAACCCCAAACCTCATGTTCATATAATTTCATTAGAATTATAACTTTAAAAGAAAACGGAGCAATGGCAAGTTGGCAATTTTTTATTTATTATGAAAAAATAAAAATATATGAAAACATTCATATATTTTTATTTTGTGTCCTTAAATAAAACAAAAGAATACCGTATCGAATTTTGGTGTAATAACATTAAATATTTACATCTTTGCTTACAGTAACTTTCTGCTTATTATTAGCTTAAAATATTTGAAACATTTTAAAATTAACATAATTTCTTGAATTAATTATAAAAGATACAAAATTAATATTCTAACAAGTATAGATTGCATACAGAGTGGGTTTATTTAACAAGAATTCTATCGGAATCGAATAGTATTATACATTAATAATAATTTTTGGAAAAATTGGACATGCCATGGTTTGTTGCTTGACTTTTACCCTACTGTATGTTTTTTTAATGTCTTAGTGCTGTGTAAGGATCTACTAAGTAGACTCAGAGTCAATGGAGCGATGGAGCAATGGAGCAAGCCATGCTCGGAGTATTTTTTTTTTATAAAATAATATTTGCCATATTTTTTTTATGACCAATATTTCCATTCCTCTCCAACTATTCGGGAAAGACTGTATTAAGAGTGGATACAACAATAGACCAACAGGTCGGGGATCGAACCATCACCCCTCCGACCACTCGTTGAACTATTGAGACTCTAAAAATCGAATCAGAAATGAGGAGATCCGCAGAAGAATCAAAGTTACCAACTTTGCTCAACAGTAGCAGAGCTGAAGTAAAGTGGCAATGGGCGGGGAACATAGTTCGAAGAACCAGATGACCAGGACACCAGATTCTGGCGAATGGCGAATATACGAGCGTACTCGTACGGAAATATACGAGCTATGCGTAGGCCATCAATTTTTAAAGATCGAGATAGATACCACGCGTGTCGCGTCACCACACATGCTCTAAAATAGCGCGCTAAAAACGTGCTATTAAGTATGCTCCATACGAGCATGCTTATCATCAGTTTACATTTGCCAGCAATTAGCATGCTATTTTTAAGTATACTCCGGAATAAGCATGCTCAAAGCAAACATTCCAATTACACATGCTAATTTGTATCTATCGCTATCTGTCTATAGTATCGTGTATTAGACAGGGAGAGCTGAAGGTGAAGAGAATGCCGAATACCAGTGCTGATCGACTAGCATACTCAATAAGCAAACTTGTTCAGACGCGCTAAAAGCACGCCCCCTTCCACCCGCGCAGCAAGTAGCATGCTCATAAATCGCACGACTGTTGATTCTAGAGCAAGCTCGAAATAGGCATGCTCATTATTAGCAATGCTAATAAGTAGCAACTGCTCAATAGTAGCATGCTTTCGTGCTTGAAATGAGCATGTGTAACAGTAGCTTAATTCGTCGAGCCTTCAATCATTCCCCTACGTTATAATTATTAAAGTTTATGCCTCATGACGCAGTTGATAACGCGCTGCTATAGTTAAGCACTGAACGTTTAGAAGTACAAGTATAAACCGTTCAGATAAACGTGTATACTACACGTCTTGTATTACTAAACGCTTGTATTAAATATCGGTATTTAATAATCTTTACAACGAAAAATGAAACCAAGTTAAAAAAACGTATTTCAATTGTTTTGATTAACACAAAAATTAAATGGGACCTACAAGTATCTGGAAATATACTCTTTCACCCAAAAAAAAAATCATATGTAGTTAATAAATGAAGATAAGAGGTAACAAACATTACAGATCTGGAACAAAGATACGCGTCGAATTCAAAATAGATCTGCCCAGGTTAGAACCTCGTCTCGTGATGCGGCAAGTTAAAGTGGCATAAGCGTTTCCCAAGCTTTATTCTTCTGCGATTCGGTAAAGGAGATGGTCCAAAATAGTATGGAGCCCAGGATCAGTCATTGTACCCTAGCGGAAATAAAAGAAGATATTTTTTGATTATACAAATCTACGATTTTACTTTAATTCTTTCGAAATAATATTCATTACCTCTCAAGAAATGCAACATTATTAAGGGTATTATTAATGGCGGATAGATGACATTTTCAATGCAGTAATCGATTTGACGTTTGCTGTCAATTGTCATGTCATATTTACTCTATAGGCGCCATCTTGATATAACTCAAAAACTTGTGTTTTTATTTTGTTTATTTCTTTTTATTTAGTTAGATTTATTCACTTTAATAATTTTTAATAAAATCCTTGTATTTTGTAAATTTTAATGATACGGGGTACAAGAGTGGACCTGAAATGGACCATCTCCTTTCATACTCCTCCATCGTGACCCACTTGAGTTCATGGACCCATAATACCTACAATACGCCCATCGAGCGATCATTATTGTCTCGTTAGTCAAGAAATAAAATCGACCCTCTCCTAGTACTTATTTAAAGTCGCAGCATTGCCTCCATAAAGCTGCATCCCGGTATTTATTTTTTTTGACGACCCGTTGCCGTGTCGCGACTCACCTGATGGGAAACGCTGGCATAAGCTACTATTTTAACGAATGGCAAAGGTATTGTTTTCAAAACATACATAAATCGATCACCATTGTTACAGAATAGTTATTAATACTTTTAATACAAAATAAAATTTACCTGTGTACTTTATAATTAATTAAAAAATATTTTAGTTTAGCAGTCGTATTAGGTAACTAACGTTTGCCCTCGGCTTCGCCTGTGTGGAATTCTGATCGTATTTTTAACTTAATATCTAAAAGCTACAATGGTTTTACTAGAGCATCATGTCAAACTTTGTTAGCTTTTTTAAATAATTATTGCCATCTTTTTAAATATGACCAATACTCCCATTCCTCACCAATTCACCGGCCCTTTGACCGCCGAGCTGTGGCTATTGAGGATTCTATACAAATTCTAAAAAGTCTGAAAGCCCATGTTCATACTATAGGTGCCTATGCTACACAACTATGGAGTTTGTACCATGGTAGCTTTGTGAGGTACCAGTAGAAGTTAATAAAGATTTTTTTAACCTGACCTAGGACCTCAGCATACAACTGCGCCACGGAGGACGTCAGATCTAGAGTAATTTCTTCTAAAATATTTGTCATTTCTTTTAATAATGATCAATATTTCATTCCCATACCATTCCCCTCCAACTAATCGCGAAAGACTGTATTAGGAATGAATACGACAATAGACCAACGGGGTGGAAAATCATTACCCCGCGGTGATGTCCGACCGCTTTTTGCGTAGAGCTAATGAGGCACAAAAATTTTCTTCATAAAATGAAATAAGTCTGGTTACCGTATGCTCTTAGACAATGAATAGAATTCCGCGCTGCCGAAGTCGCGAACAACAGTCAGACAAATAAAATTATAAGTTCCATAATGATTGTGGCGGCACTGTTGCTTTACTAGGAGTCGCCGATTTAACTTACTTAGTAGTTACCTAACCTAAAGATAGATGGCGTTAAAATTGACGATCGAGTAAAACATAGTTATCGTTGAGACTAAATAGTCTTTGAGCACAGTAACTACATAATCATGGTTGTTGGTTCATTTATAAAATCATAAATACTAAAAACTCAAACGGAATTTTGCAAAATAATAAAGAAAGATATTTAAAATAAGTGGACCAAGGACAATTAAATTTTTTTTGACTTTGTTGGACTATTTTCAGGGGGAGTATTTATCCACGCACCAATGTCTGGAAAATGCTTCTAAGGAAACACCCCACCACCGTGATAAGTCACAACGTAAATTATTTTGTCCGAGACGCCATGAATATCAAATACACAATATAAAATTTTGAGCAGCACGGTCATGAATATAATATCTTGTTCCTGGGCCCAAAGACTAAAACATAAAGTTGAAATATGTGCATGACCGTTACAAACTTTACTGTCTTTCTTACATATTGAATATTTCTTTCATCAAAACTTAATAGATCTTATTTAGGAGGAAACAAAAAGTTATCATGACATCTACTCTTCGTAATAAAATCACCTGTGATGTTTCAATTTACATATACGAGTATAATTATAACGAGAGTCAGTGTGTTAACCTTTGGCTGATGATGGGAACAAAATATTCAATACCTGGTATGGAAAATCAGTAAAATGTATACGCTGGTATACATTCAATAGAAAACAGACCATAGAACACCAAGTAAAATATAAGAAAACTTAAATATTTCAACATTAATTAGTCACAAATCGCAATTCTCGGAGAATAAAATGGTAACTGCCATTACATGTATTAGTATTATTTTAATTTTGTGATCTATAAGTATTAATACATATGCTCAATTTCTTTTCGTACATTTCATGCAGTTAACGAAGTTACAAAATATTGCAATAGTATTCCAAGATATAGTCACTGGCATAAAGGTATGAGAATAAAATGGTAATACAATATTACCATAATGGTTTTTTTTTTCGTGTTGAGTAAGTGCCGATGGCTCCATGTGGGACCACTACGGCGTCACCGGGGGGTTTGGGCGAGCGCAGAAGCATCGCCTGATGAGACCCGAAGGCTGAAATAAAGATAGAGGACGGAACGACTCTCCTATGAGACTCGGACCTCGGCTTAGAGGGCCATTCGGAAGCTTAGAGGGCCATTCGGATACAATTGTCTTCCGGTACTCAAAATATAAGACTTGATTATGATAAAATACCAGTTACCATTTTATTCTCGTTCAAAATCTTCCGGTACGTGCGCGTAAATTCATCATCACTCGCCGGTTTAAAAGTAAGATAAAAACGGTAAGTGCAGAGACAATATTGGATTCTGGTTAGACTGTACGGCGAATAAAATGGTAATGGATATTACAATATGAAATTGAAAATACAATGATGATTTATTTTCGGTAACATTTCTTTTTTTAATTTATGGCTTTTATTGTTGTGGTATTTATTGTATGTTTTTGTCGATTAAGCTTAACAAAAGCTATAAAAATAGTTTTCATTCGAGCTTTCCCGCTTTTATGTAAGTTTATTACTTTGGCAACATTCGCTAAATCAAATATATTTTCCGGAAACGGTGAAATGTATGTAATGGTAATAATTAATAATCTATACAGCAGGTGTAAAAGACAAAGTCCAAATAAGAAATCTTGAAAAATTTCCACTTATTAATCAGTAGGTAATATAGTTACACCCATCATAATGAAAATAAACATAGAACCATAATTCGATATAAAAGAGCATTTGAAGTATAAAAAAATCCTGACTTTACATTACACAATAATTTAAGTGCAGAATATGATCGCCTCTAGCCCCATCTGAGATTGAGAATTAGGGTATGCGCACACACACACATCATGCGTTTTGAGTTCTCCGATTGACGCCGCTTATACTGTATATCACTATAAAGTGCCATAAACTTACAAAAGTCTAGCTAAGGGTGAGGACAAACGAGCGTAATTTCTGCTGCATTTGGTTTCATACAAAAGTCCAGTTCTTGCCACACGGCGTCGCAAAGTGAGTTGTGTTCCGACTTACACGAGAATTTCTGCAACTTCATCATCATTATCAACCCATATTCGGCTGCTGAGCTCGAGTCTCCTATCAGAATGAGAGGGGTTAGGCCAATAGTCCACCACGCTGGCCCAATGCGGATTGGCAGACTTCACACACGCAGAGAATTAAGATAATTCTCTGGTATGCAGGTTTCCTCACGATGTTTTCCTTCACCGATTGAGACACGTGATATTTAATTTCTTAAAATGCACACAAATGAAAAGTTGGAGGTGCATGCCCCGGACCGGATTCGAACCAACACCCTCCGAAATCGGAGGCAGAAGTCATATCCACAGGGTTATCACGGCTCAACCGAAATTACGCGACAGAAAACTCACAGAATTGCGCTCGTTTAGCGTCACCATTCACCATAAACGTAGAACTGAAAATCAGCAGAACAATATATATATTGTTTTGCGCGGGCTCTGAACGTCGCGTAATTTAATTTCAACAATAATCTTACTGACAGTTAGAGTGTGCAATATGTAATTTGGTGGTTACAAATGGTTCTGGATCTCAGATTCTGGAAAGTTAGGAGCCTCATATTTGGGTAAATGATATTTCAAAGTGTTAGCTTCGTTATGACTATACAAAATACACAATTTGTAAAACTTTTCTCGATAGTTTATGTTTTTGAAAAATAAATGTTTCGCTCACATTTTGCTTCCAATCTCAGGAAAAGCAAACTTATTTTCTTAAATTTTTGTTTTGTATAAAGAATTAAGTATATATCTTGAACATAGCCATTTTGTTTTTCGTTATATTGTTTAATTTACTTACAATTGGGTAAAAATGGTTTTGGCGCTCACGTCATAACATTTGCGTCGCGCGTCAATCGCTCCGTGCTTTTCACTCACGTGAAAGTCATAATTCGGCGTCGTTTGCGCTTCGAATTTCATCCATATCGTACCGACATGCTGCGCGCTCTTAAGAGTTAATGTAAACGTGCCTGTGTTGAGGCGAAATCTTCCAATCTCACCAGGTGAAATCTTAACCTTCCATGGATTTATTATGCGGATCATTGGGTCAGCGTGGTGGACTATACGACTATGGTTCCTTCTCAGTCTGAGAGGAAACTCGAGCAGTGAGCCGGGTATGGGTTGATAATGATTATGCGGATGCCGGGTCCATCGCGTGGCAGATAGAAAACCTCCGAGCAAAGCCGGGTCACTACCCTTGTTCGCTTGTACACCACACCACACACTCATGCTTGTATTGTTTTTCCTGTACGCCCCAGTAGGTATAACAAAGTATAACAAAAGAGTACTACTAAAGCAAGATTTTGCTGATATTCCTTTTGCACCCACTTGTATAGCATAATTAAAACTAACTACTCTAACACAATATAGCCATTTTAGTTTAGTTTCATTTAGTTTATATATTTTTTGTGGTCTTTGTGGTTTTTTATTTGTGGTTTTTGGGACGTTATAATTAAAAAACTATCTGAGTATTTATATGCTTGCAGCTGTTGCACTGAAATACGAAAATCTGAAAGACAGTGCCAATGCAAATTTAAACGATTATAGAAATGACCACAGAAACTTAAAGTCTACCAAGACAAAGTAAGAACAATGTGCATCAAAAAACCAATCATATTGTTAGGAAATAACGTGATAGAGTTATCACAGCATTAACATCACGTAATTTCTAAATAAAGTGATTGGTCATTACAAACTCTTTCTCAGGATGTACTAAAGGCGACCTGAATTATGTTTAAGTACATTTAATTATATCAACAGATTGGATTCACTTCATCGCGGACAAAATTCGTATTTAGTATTAACTAACTATAGTCTAGTCTATTCTAAGTTCACCCTCCAACTAGAGAGATGATGGCTTTCTGTTCACTCTCCTCATCGTAGTATGTGAAGGGTATGTCTAAGAAGTCATCACTTAGAAGTCCATAGTCATCTCCCATCACCATCATTGGTAGGAAGATCAGGAGAAGAAGAAGAAACCAGTTGAGAACACATTTCGATGTGCCGCCTCCGAGGGTTACTGAAAAAACCAAATCGTCTTTTAAGGAAATGCATCCTCACACTAAAAGTAGTGATAATAATAAATATTTAAGAAGAATACCATTAAAATCATAAAATCTGATAAAAGTATCAGATACTTTCAGACCATAAATAGAATAAAGATACTTGGAAGTCATTAGATCAGTATCTACCTACCTACACAGGAAGTAAAAATAAAAGAAATTAACTATTTTAAATTATTATAATGTATGATTTTATTTAATGTGATAGCCCAGTGAATATGACCTTTACCTCCAATTTTAGAGGGTGTGGGTTCGATTCCGGTCCAGGGCATGCACCTCCAACTTTTCAGTTGTGTGCATTTTAAGAAATTAAATATCAGGTGTCTCAAACGGTGAAGGAAAGACAACGTGAGGAAACCTGCATATCAGAGAATTTTCTTAATTCTCTGCGTGTGTAAAGTTTGTCAATCCGCATTGGGCTAGCGTGGTGGATTATTGGCCTAACCTCTCTCATACTGAGAGGAGACTCGAGCTCAGCAGTGAACCGAATATTGGTTGATAATGTTGGTGATTTATATAAAAGCAACCGTTACGTTTCTTGCGGATTCTTCAGCAGAACCAGCCTTCATACATACAGAGCGCATACGTCCGGATGTCATGCTTGGAACGCGACAGTCTCGCGCAAAAGCAGCTAAGGATACGACCGGTCGTAACGCTGTAAACTAAGTGGATATATAAGCTAAATACTTACTTCTTTCAGGTCTGGGATCAGTTTCAGGGGTGAGGAAGTCAAGCTTGGCAGACTGGTTGTAAACGTCAAACACGGTGGCGTAACATGCAACTCTCAGTCTTCCACCAGGGAACAGTTCTGGTGTCACCTTCACCTCCACGTTGACTTTGGCTGTCAGAAGACCGTTTTCAAATGGCTGCAGACTCGTTTCTGATGCTCTTATCTGAAAGACCGTTGTCACAAAAATATGAGTAAATGAAAGACTGATTTTAAAAAACTAATTTTACTATTTATAATCAACATCAAAAAAATATTTAATTAAATTAAGGACGCACATAAGCAATCACTTAATCTTTATATCCGCGATGACGTATGTACTTTGAAACAACAAAATTAGATGAAATTATTAGAAGACGAAAAAATATTATTGCAAGGCAATTTGGAGATATGAATACGGGTTTATAATAACTTTATGAATAAATAAATAATTTATTTTATCATCCGATTGTGATGAGGCTTAGCGTGCTACTACGGCCCTGGCTCTGGATTTTTTTTTTTCATTTCGCGTCTGTACAAATTACTAAAACTTTATGAATAGAGTTTGCAAGTCTTTTATTTACTCTAGTTGTTGAGCATTCTAATGCAAAAATGGGATATTTTTCATAATACATACTTACATCATCAAAACCAAACCAAGTAATGTCCCCTGGGCACACCTGGTGTCATTATTCATAGGATAGAAATAAATAGATCTTATATCCTCCACGCTATTCCAATAAAACCTATTTGGAAAGATAATCCTTATAGATTGCATCAACTAATGTGCAACTCAAACTTCGGTGAAGCTGTGATAAATCGCTCCACAGTATTTTATTGCAAGATGCTTGAGAAAGTGGACAAAGGATTATTATTGGAAAAACTTCTAAAGTCACTGAAGTGTTCAAGCATTGAACTATTTATTGGAAGTACAAATAATATTTCACTGGAAATAGACCCGGCATCTTAAGATGAACTAGGACGAAGTTTTAAGGACCAAACTGAATAATTGCTCTTCAAGTCTAAAGCGGAACTACACTCGTATCTGGAGAAGAAATTGCCTCAATACAACTGCAATAGATATGAATAATATCTATGAAAATATGGAACTTTATACTTCAAGAGTTGAAATTGAATTTTTCAGTGAATGGAACTTAGTTTTCCGTATTTTTATTGTTGAGATACGTTGTTATAAGTTGCATTTCAAGTTTGCGCCCGTTTTACCTTTCAAATATGTAGCTTTAGAGTTAGAATTTCTTACTTAGAGTAAGTTTTTTTTTTATGTTTCACACTATCGATTTTCCTAGAGTTCATAGCAGTCTGTCTGCTAGTGGAAGTGGATGCAGATAACACTTATGTTAAGAAGTCTTAGCATATATTTGCAAATGTACGTTTGAATTTATGATTTTTAATTTTTTTTTTAAACCACGCAACAGCAAACAAAACAAATAGAAGTTGTTAAATAAAAAATAATGTAATTTTCACCATTTTTGAGTTTTAGAACTTGTACATAATATTATGTGGTTTTAGTGAGACTAGTAATCCAGTTTTGTTGTATGAAGAGAAAAATGAAACTACTCGATGCCATAAAACTGCCGTTACATTAAACAAATATGAATGTGCAGCAAAACCTAAAACTAAATTCAAATGGAACATAAAACTACAAGTACAACTAAAAGTTTCAAGGATCAAACTCAATAGCTTTCAGAGTTGAATAGCAAAATGCATTCGATATAACATTGAGTGAAACTCAAATTAAATTCATCCATTTTATTTGCAAAAATATCGTACATGAAACTTCTCGTATTCACCGAACTCTCTGTGAAATTAAATAGACTGAAAATTATGCTATCATAGCATATGTAAACTTTTGATTATTATTTTCGTATTAATTAATGAGTGAAAGAATAATAATAATATTTATTACTCTCTATTTATCTTTCATTCTAGGGGCTAAGATATTATAATTATTATATGAGAGTATTTTTTATAATATTAATTGACTGATGAAGCAGAATATAACCCATCTGCAGGATATTTCACTATATTTGACGTATGCTAGTTGATATGTACGAAATTGAGATTCTATGTAAAAATGTCATCCGGTACTTATTGGTGAATATCACACAGTAAGTAAATGACATATTGACATTTGATTTGATGTTTATTTTGATAGGTTGATAATAAAGACCAAAATGATGAATAGGCTAGCTGATGGTAACTGGAAAACCATTGCATATTTTCTGTATTGTTGGTATCGTTTGTCGCTATCTGTCGTCAATTTTCCGAGACATTGAGCTTATATCACAGCTTTAAACTATTTATTGGAATGACAACGATGCTACTAATTGGAGCTTTATGTTCTGAATCTGTAGCCGTGTGGCACGTCGATTCTCTTTCTACAAACGCCAACGTTTCGAAAACTATAAAAATGTATAAGAATGACAGATCCGATCGATAACTTGATCACGTGACCTGTCGATATAACAAATGTCATTCCCTATATTTTTTAGTTTTTATAGCGTTTGCTATTGTAAACAGAGAATTGTCGTGCCACATAGCTACATACCTTGTATTACTAACGAGGCTTGGTTGTTTTATCCGTGTCTTAAAAAACAAACGTGTAGTGATTGCTTTTATGTTAAAAAATTATTTCATGAACGGTGTACTATCATTTACAAAGAGTTTTTTTTTTCGGAATTAGAAGTCCACTTTTTAGGAGAGTTCTTAAAATTAGAAAACTTAATTTGTGCGCAGTCGTGCGTTTAAAGAACGTTTTTCTTTTACTTTATTGAGACGAGGAAGTTCCGACTTGAAACTTTTGAAGTAGAAACTTCATAATCACTTTCATGTCTCGATGCGAGGTGATTATAATAAAACGACGGATAATAAATATCTACTGAGTTTTTAAAAAGAAAGTAGATTTTTTTCGTTTTAATATACTTAACTGACATCTGACAAGATTTATCCAAATTATTAGATCGTGGCTAATTGCCTTGACTAGTGGCAGAAGAATTGCGACGGGAATCAACTTGGGTGTCCATATAGACCTGCGTGTCAACAGCCTGTAGAGTGTTGTCATGACAAAATTCAGTGTTACTACCGGATGTTATCAATATTCTGACAGCCGGATGCAGTCTGTGTCACGTAGTCATGCCAGTGACGAACACGATGTCAATATACCAACTATTGAAGTAACAAGTGTATAAATACAAGCCTCTCGTGACGCTAGGGCTCATTCTAGTAATCTAGTATTACAGCGATGGCAATAGGGTACTAAGTAGATACAGTATTCAATCAAGTAAAAGTAATTAATTGAGTGATCAAATTAGTGATTAAGTAAATCACTAGTGTGTGTGTACATTACAGTTTCCAACGCGGAAAAGTAGTCAGTGTTCTTGATACCGTTCCACGTATGATATGTATATCATTAGGATATATTGTATTCTTTCTCAATAAAAAATCTATCGTTAAGATTATTTTAATATAACTTCTTTTTTATTTTACTTAATTTCAAAATACTAGTTTACCTATTTATTAAGATCAATTAATTCTTAATGATGGCTGTTGCTATTCAAGCGATTTCTATTTTGTGTGTAGATTTTTATCATCTGTAAGCAGCCGAGTTAGGGAATAGCCAAATAGGTGGCCAATTTGTTTGAAATTTGTCACAGTTTTAAATAAGTTGGTGGGAGGCTTTGGCCATGGCTAGTTACATTCCTACCGACAAAGACGTACCGCCAAGCGATTTAGCATTCCGGTACAATGTCATCTAGAAACCTAAAGGGATGTAGATTTTCATCCTCCTCCTAAGAAGCACGCCCGCTTCCATTTTAGATTGCATCATCACTTACCATCAGGTGAGATTGTAGTCAAGGGCTTAAGTAAAGAATATTAAAAAAAAAAGTTTACCGGTTCTTCATTGATGAAGACGGTGAGGTTGGCAGCAGGTCGAGCAGGCGGCGAGGTGCAGTTGGCACGCAGCGTGGCACCGGGCTGGTACCGGTCCTTGTCTGTGACCAGGACGGGCAGCGTGGTTGGTAGCGCTGGAAATTAGAATAATAAGAATTATTACCATATACTAACAAAGTAAGTATTAAGTTTGGTTGAGTGTATGTATCTATTTTTACCGCATTTATCACTGCAAAAACTGCTCTGAATTTAGCTTCCCCACTGAGCGCACACATACACAATTCTGTGTTTACTTACATCATATATTTAAGTATATATAGTTTACAGACTTCCTGCTCCTGTAGCCAAGTGGCACATCGATTCTATTTCTACGATCGCAAACGCTTCGAAAACTAGAAAAATGCATGGGAATGACATTTGCTATCGACAGCTCACGTGATTAAGATCTGTCATTACCAAACATTTTTCTAGCTTTCGAAGCGTTAGCGATTGTAGAAAGAGAATCGACGTACCACTTAGCTATGGGGACTGATGTGTTTTGATTACCAGAAAGATTCTCTGTTTAGGCGACATAAACGATTAATTACTGTGCATTATAATTAATCGTATTCGTATTCCTATGAAAGATCTTGATTACATGACCCGTCGATAGCAAATGTCATTCCCATACATCTTTCTGGTTTTCGAAGCGTTAGCGACTGTAGAAAGAGAATCGACGTGCCACTTGGCTAGAGGGTGTCAGTGCCGTCAACCTGGGACATGTGCTGGAAGTTACACCTACAAACACGAGCTTCTGACCGGAAAATACTGTTGTTGTAACGATAGGTCGCTTTAGTCAAGTCTTTTAGTAAAAATCTTCCTACTCTGTACTGTTGGATCAAGAGTCAGTTAAAGAAGGCAATAGTCTTTAAAACAACGTGTATTTTAAAAAAGTTCTTTATTTTGGAAGCCTGACAACCAACTGGGTTGCTTGGTCACTTAAAAGTCGTCGTTGTCAACCCATATTCGGCTCACTGCTAAGCTCGAGTCTCCTCTCAGAATTAGAGGAGTTAGGCCAATAGTCCACCACGATGGCCCAATGCGGAATGGCAGATTTCACACACGCAGAGAATTAAAAAGAATATCAGGTATGCAGGTTTCCTCACGATGGTTTTCCTTCACCGTTTGAGATGCGTGATATTTAATTTCTTAAAATGCACACAACTGAAAAGTTGGAGGTGCATGCACCAGACCGCATTCGAACCCACACCCTGCGGAGTCGGAGGCAGATGTCATATCCACTGGGCTATCACGGCTCAATTAAAAGTACCACAAATTAATGAGCGAAGTATATCAAATATTTTTAAAATGGCAACAAACGACTTTCTATTTACTTATTCTCTGTTTATTTAAGACTTATGTTGTGCAATAACAAGACGTATTGCCTAGCTAATCTAAAAGCAACATTAACATCCCAAAGACTAGAATTCCTCTGAAATACTGCCCCATTTGCTAACCAGCTAACTGGATGTCTGCTTGTTCCAAAATGCTCATTTCTCTTGTTTCTGTACACTAAAGATTTCGTATATCGTCTATTGTTTAATTAGGTTTGTTATTCAATAAATTTGCAATAGTTTACGTATGTGTATTTTTTATTAATTCTACTAATTAAATTAACCGCGAATATATAAGCAAATACAGCGTGTTTTTTTTAATATACTTCAGGAATTTTCAGTAGTTAATAATAAATGCATGAAAAGTATTTTAGATCCTACGCTACAAGTATTTGTAAGTCTAAATCCTTCACACACCAAACCTAACAGTTTTGATGTTATAATTTCTTAAAATAAATTTAAGCTGAAGCTAAAATGAGAAATATATTTTTTTATAAAGAAAATAAGCCATGTGTTTATGAAGCACTAGCGTACGCCCGCGACTTCGTCCGCGTGGAATTCAGTTTTTCACAAATCCCGCGGGAACCGTAGATTTTTCCGGGATGAAAAGTAGCCTATGTGCTAATCCAGAGTAAAAATCTATTTCCATTCCAAATTTCAGCCAAATCGCTTCAGTAGCCGCAGAGTAAAAGAGGAACAAACATACTTACACACTTACACACGAACTTTCGCCTTTATAATATTAGTAGTAGGATAGTAGGATTTAAAAATAAATTTCAAAATAAATGCAAATTGATTGAAGTTTAATTAATTTCAAGCCTTGGAGACAGTTTCAAGCCTTGGAGACAGTTTCAAGCTGTTGGTTTTGGTCATTATCATTAACAATTGATAGTAATCGTTAAAAAATTATCAATTATCACCAAAAGTCTTTGTAGTTTCTGTAGCTCCCAAACCTAACAGATCCGTACTCTTTACTTACTTACTACGTTCACTTAAGGTAGGATCATGTATTGTAATGATAAACTTTTAACTTCTATAAAACAGAGATCTGGTCATCGTGGACCGTTAAAACAAAAAGCTTTAGGGAAAAGTAGACAGAGTTTTGGCTGGTGGGAGGCTTCGGCCGTGGCTAGTTACCACCCTACCGACAAAGACGTACCGCCAAGCGATTTTGCGTCCCGGTTCGATGTTGTGTAGTGTGGATTTTCCGAAAGGAGTGTGGATTTTCATCCTCCTCCTGACAAGTTGGCCCGCTTTCATCTTAGATTGCGTCATCACTTACCATCAGGTGAGATTGTAATCAAGGGCTAACTTGTATAGAATAAAAAAAAGACAAATGAAATTTCATAGAAATGTTGAAAAGCATCATATTTAGATAGTGTGTGTCTAACTTTGAAGCATAATTGTCTGCATTGAGTGTCTAAATATACACTGCACTGGATTCGTCGCCCTTACTTGAAACTTCCTGTAAACGGATGGAATAACTGATTGATTGACCCAACTGTGCTTTGTGTTGTGTGTGTGTGTGGTAGCAGAGAATCTAACTAATATTGTCATAATTGTCTGCCTATTTTAAAGCCCACCAGGCCAGGCTTCCCTTTTTAAAGAAGAGGAGCTTTAACCACCACTCTACTTCTACGCGGGATAGCGGGCTAATAATTATTGTAAATGGTGATAATCTATTACTTTGTAATGATCACTACCCGATGTAAATCTGGGTTACTATTTGATGTTAATAGTATCGGGTCGATGGCTTAAACTGTACACAAGGCACGGGGTTGTAACACTACTAAGTTTCCAAGTCCTGGCTGCTACTGAAAATATCTCGGCAGAAAGAAAGGTTCAATTCTAAGAGCGGTCGGACTCATCACCGAGTGGTGGTGGTTCGATCCCCGCCCCGTTGGTCTATTGTCGTACCCACTCCTAACACAGTCTTTCCTGACTAGTTGGAGGGAAATGGGAATATCACAATTCGAATGCAGGTTTCCTCACGATGTTTTTCTTTCACCGTTTGAGACACGTGATATTTAATTTCTTAAAATGCACATATCTAACTGAAAAGTCGGAGGTGCATGCCCCGGACCGGATTCGTACCTACGCCCTCCGAATCGAAGACAGAGGTCATATCCACTAGGCTATCACGTCTCTTTACTCTCACAAATAACGTGGCTTTCCAATGGTAAACGAATTTTCAAAATCATCAATAGATCCAGAGATTACCACCCCCTACAATACCACAAACGTTACGTTAAATACGTAATAATATTAATATAGATTGGTCAGCCTAGTCAATTTACATATTATGAAATGGTAAATTAATGCAAAGTCAAGTCTAGTGTTTCATCAATTCTAAACAAAGGATAACTTTATAGCCTTTGTCCTCCAATAGACGTATCGTATTACGTACTATTTGCTGCTACAGAATGAATTCCAGCTGAAATGTAGTCAAGAGTTAGCGAGAGTTTGCCCAACTTCAGTTTAAAATAGTTCGTCGTCGAAACACGGTATATAAATAAAATAGTTTCGATTTTAACTCAAACGAAACGTTTTGTCTATAGTTAAATTTACGATACGTAATATAGCGTAGGAGAAACAGATTTTTATATTTCACAATAGCTCTTAAATACGTTCTCACTGTATTTGAGATCGTAAAACGCTGGATACTGGCGGCTCTAGATCTTGGTGTTTAGAAGTCCTTACCTACCAAAGAAGATGGTCCATATACAAGGATTTCATTAAAATCTAAATAAGTGAATAAATTTAACTAAATAAAAAGAAAGAAATAAAATATTAATTTTATTTCTTTCTTTTTATTTAGTTAAAAAACTTGGGTATTAACCCAAGTTTTTGAGTTATATCAAGATGGCGCCCGTAAAGCAACTATGAAATGACAATTGACAGCAGACGTCAAATCGACTACTGCATTGAGAACGTCACCAATCGGAGAGAATGAATATTATTTTGAAAGAGTTAAAGTAAATTCGTAGATTTGTATAATCAAAAATGGTTAAAAAAATCTTTTATTTCCGCCAGGGAACAATGACTGATCCTGGGCTCCATACAATTTTGGACCATTTCCTTTAATTTTAAAAATTAAAACAGGTCCAAAAGTTGTAATCTGACCACAGAACAAAATCGGTGTATTTCGGGATTTACAAGGTTAAATCGTCTCCTTCGTTTATTAAAGTTGATTGTTAAAAAGTCAATATACAAGGCCTGGGCTATAACAATGGGCTATAACAATGAATGGATTAACACCTTATTCATCAAAACCGGATAAATAGTTTAGGCGCTACGGAGAAATATATATAAATACAAACGTACTGAATGGACTGCTGAATTCATAAACCTCTCTTAGCCGTAGTTCGGAAACATAATAAAACGTAGTATTTGTGTTAAAATAGAAGTCAACAATTTACACGTTCCTACTATTATTTTTAAGATCTACTAAAACGATTCTTAACACAGATTTAATTACTTAGAAACTCCAGGGAATCTTGCAAATCAACAAGCAAACTCGTAAGCTGTATTTCTTGAGGGAACTCAATCCCAGTGAAGTTATCCTGGCCAAAGGAAATCACTTGCGCCAAGAAACAACAGATTCTAAAGACTCAGAGAAATAGGGGTTTGTGGAAAATAAACTATGACAATCGTTTGTAAGCTTGGCGTTGTTAAATTCACTATGAGGTTGAGATTGACCTATTTGTTTGTAAGTCTTCTACTACTAATAATACACCACGCTTTTCCAATGCAGGTAGACAGGCTTAGGGTAATATTGTAATGACTGACAGTTTAATGTGTTCTTTGAGACAAAGTCATCATCATCATATCAGCCGATGGACGTCCACTTCAGGACATAGGCCTTTTGTAGGGACTTCCAAACATCACGATACTGAGCCACCTTCATCTAGCGATCGTCATCATCGTCAGTCCACCTGGTGGGGGGTAGACGAAGACTGCGCTTTCTCGTGCGGAGTCGCCATTCTAGCACTTTGGGAACCCAACGTCTATCGGCTGTTCGAACTATGTACCCCGCCCATTGCCACTTCAGCTTCGCAACTCGTTGAGCTATGTCAGTGTCTTTGGTTCTTCTGCGGATCTCCTCATTTCTGAGACACGGTGTAATTTCCCATGTCACATATCTACAACCCTGTGATCCGATGTAACATATCTACCACTTGACCAATGAAAAAAATATTGGAAAAGCACGTATAAACGATTTCACGCAAAAAGCACACCTTCATCTAGACTCATAGCTCACAGTAACGCCGTCGGCAGAAGATTTACTGTCACTCGATACTGTATTGAGCCACAATAAATCTCTGGCCGCAGCCGCAGCGGCGGCAGATACAAGTCCATAGCCATTGTGATTTGTGATTTATTGCAGCTCGCTTCCTAGACACTTTTGACTGTAAGGATGAACGGCTTAAGTCCATATCTAGCCGTATTTACTAGAGAAATCTAAAATTTTTACTAGTTTATAAAATACTAGCCGACGCCCGCGACTTCGTCCGCGTGAAACTCGATGTAAACTTTCAAGTACCCCTACCCTACCCCTACCCAACCCCTAGCCTACCCATAGCCTACCCCTACCCCTACCCTACTCCTACCTACCCCTACCCTACTTTTCTGGTTGATTTTTTACTCCTTGTGTCCGAAAATCCCAAATATCTTACGGAACCCTATTTTTTTTTCAAAATAAAATGTAGCCTATGTTACTTGTGGATAATTTTTAAAATCGGTCCAGTAGTTTTTGAGCCTATTCATTACAATCAAACAAACATACAAACAAAGTTTTCCTCTTTATAATATTAGTATAGAAGATGCTCCCGACCGAAGTTTAGCTACTTGGACAGCTTCGCATTTCTCTGATTATAAATTTAATTAAATAGATGACGCTGCTGGATGCTGGCGAGTTGAGACAGTCCATGCAAACAGTCCTATGCAAAGCAGTAAAAGCCCATCGGCTGTTAATGATGATAATGATGATGATTTATAGATAAACTTTTATTTACGTCACCGGGGCGTTTAGTTGAAAGCAGAAGCTCTGTCGTAGTCTACGGCTAAGGCTAGACGAATGTGGACTAATGACTTTAATGTGATTGAGACCTCGGGATCTATGATTTTTCTGGTCTGAGAGCAAAACCTGACGCTCTTGTGACCAGGGTTGGAATCACGTAAATAGTCGAAGACCTCATCTTCGACGGTAAAGTTTTTGCATAAGATCTTTAGTGACTTTAGAGAAATTGACAGAACTACAAAGTTTTTCTGTTTAACTTCTAAAAATTAATAAAGTGTATAAAAAATGAATAAAGTGAATAAATTCCAAAGTAAATTCAAAGTTTCCTAATAAATAGGGTAGTTTATAGTAATATACTACACATAACAAGTGGAGCGAATAAAACATCCAAATCAGAAACCAATATGGAATCTATAAATGAAAACAAGTGACCGTAATATATCATAGCTATTGCGCCAGCTCGCTTAATGTGAGGGGAATTTTAATGAACTACTCGTAGTATTTTAAACCGATTTCAAAAACATGAGGATGGTTGTTCAACCTCGTTTTTCAACTCGATATTGTCCCCATTAGATCGAGTTCAGCTTATAATTTGCCTATGAGATTTTTTTGGACAACTTTATTTATAAAACCACTAGCGGACGCCCGCGACTTTCTCCGCGTGGAACTCGATGTAAACTTTCAACTACCCCTACCCTACCCCTACCCCTACAATATTGGTTTGTAGTACATGCTATGAAATCAGAGATCAGAGATGGCGCTGTATGTGAAAAAAGATTTTCCCGCTTTTCTGTAGAAATTTTTCCTGAATTTTCTTTCTTCTTTCTAACGAATGCAATACCGTGGAAATCGGTTCGTGCGTTCGGAGTTATAGCGTCAGAAAGGAAAACCCGACTATAGTATAGTAGATTGGCCTTGATTTTATCGAGACTTTATGCCTCACAAAAGCAAGCTCAAAGCAGCAAGCCTTAAAACAAAACTCGTATAAAGATAGTATGAAATCCCAGAAAGCGTGGTTTGATAAGAGTATTTAAATGATATAAATAAGTCACAGGTATAAAATACAAATAAATAAAACGTATAATAATTAAAACGTATAATAATTGCATTGGTCCAACCAAATCAGCGCCACTCTTGACACCAAAATACACGAGGCTCTGCAAATCGCAAAAAGCCGAGCGACATCATGAAGAAGCAAGCTTGTGTTAGGGGTCACGACCCTCATTAATGAGGAATACGACGCAAGGATAAGATAATAGTTAAGGAGTTGGTTATGCCAAACATACAGACCATGGTCAAAGTCAAAATCTTTGACCATGGTCTTTAGGAATGTTTGGCAAAGCAATCTCTACAACTACTAAACTGCAGTTTTTTTACGAAATCCTTAAATTTTATTCGATATATTTTGGACCCTTATTCCATGTACTATATGAAATTAATATTGTTTAACTTTACTACCCTATTCAACTTTATATTAGAACGAATATCCAAATAAATTTATATATCCAAATGAATATCGAAATGAAAAATAAAAACAAAAAAAAACTAGTAAAGATGCCAGACATTTTTCTACCTTAGGTAAGCAATAAAATTTAAAGCCATTTCATTTTCGCCATAAAACATTTTTCATAAAAACGTAGGTACTCCACCAAACACAGAACGACGCAAAACAAAGAACGACATTTTTCCCCGGGAACAAAAACAAACGTACAAAAATGTATTGTGACATTCCTCCACAAATAACAAGATTTCCTTATAAATATAACACAATGTAACACAATAAAATGGCAACCGAGTGAAACGTACAAACCGAAATCTAACGTGAATTCAATATTGTAATATAAAAGGCAATAATATTGCGGGCAATTCGTTACAAATTCGTTCGCAGTTATACTACGAGAGAAAATCTTTATGGTGGCAATTCCTACACTGTATATTACAGTTAGTGGGAGATTATAATATATATATATATATATATATACAGCAATCGCAATATACGGCATGTATATCTAATCCTTAGTAGTAAGTAGGTATTTTCCGTGTAAGTAAGAACTACGTATTCACACAACGAATATACTCGTGTAGAATGAATAGCTTTTAGTATAATAAATCAAGAACTTTATGAAGAATATTATATTTTTAATTTTTTTCATTTCTACGGTGGGTGACACTAGAGTACAACAGTTTTTTTTGTATATATATATTTGTTGTTAAGTACTTACTTGAATGTGTGTGTAATCTGTATATGCGTTCATTCCAATTTTTTTTCCGTATTATTTTCGACAGTAGTTATTCGTAATAAAAAACCGCCCAGGTTCGTGTAGGACCACGCACGATGTAGGGTTCCGTAGATTAAATTAGCTCTTTAAAACCATAATGAATGCACAAACATACCGATAACGATACCCCACACCATGGGATAGATGATAAGAAACTATAATTACTTAAATAATTTCAAGAACATTTACAATCTAAAAATATTATCTACAAATCCATTATTTTAATCTATAATATTGTAGATTAATTTAAAAATTTTCAACAAGTAGACATTTTCCGATGAAAATATACACAAAGTAAGAAGAAAAATTTTAATTAGATTCAAAGAAACTTAATTAAAATGTTCTAGAATTAACTTTTTTATCTCTCATACACGTTTGATGAAGTGAAAAAATATTCTCTAGATTTTTTATTAATTCGATTAGTTTTTTTTTTTTTTATTCTTTACAAGTTAGCCCTTGACTACAATCTCACCTGATGGTAAGTGTGATGATGCAGTCTAAGATGGAAGCGGGCTAACTTGTTAGGAGGAGGATGAAAATCCACACCCCTTTCGGTTTCTACACGGCATCGTACCGGAACGCTAAATCGCTTGGCGGTACGTCTTTGCCGGTAGGGTGGTAACTAGCCACGGCCGAAGCCTCCCACCAGCCAGACCTGGACAAATTAAGAAAATCTCAATCTGCCCAGCCGGGGATCGAACCCAGGACCTCCGTCTTGTAAATCCACCGCGCATACCACTACGCCACGGAGGCCGTCAAGAACCGTTTAAACGCTTTAAAGCCAACGTTCTAGTAAATGCAACTAATTATTATACTAAAACTAGCGGACTCGGTCAAGCTTCGCTTTGACTTACGCCTACCCATACCCTACCCTACCCCTTTTTTTTGCTATAAACCTCACGGAGCCCGAGACTTTTCCAATGAATGCAAAACCGTGGAAATCGGTTCGTGCGTGCTGGAGTTATAGCGTCAGGAAGGAAAACCCGACTTTTTTTTTTTATTTATTTATTATTCAACAAACAACACATTGAAATTAAGCCTAATCATAGTGCAACACAAACCACAGTTAGTTTTACTGTGCACTGGTTATTATTGCATAATACAATATTTAGGAACAAACAGAACATTATTAACAAACAGAAGAGGATAAATAAACAGATTAACAAACAGAAGAGGATAAATACCAATAATAATCATTATTAATACTTATTTTTATATATTAGATAGAGCAGTAATACTCCAAGATTCCAATTTCACTGAAGTGGTAGGTAAATGGATGAAAAGTATTTTAGATCCTATCAAAAGCTACAAGTACTGGTAAGCCTCAATAAGGTAATGCTTCACATACCAAACTTATCAGTTTTAATGACATGACAAATATAACTTTTTATAAAGAACCAAGCCATGTATTTATGAAGCACTATCGGACGCCCGCGACTTCGTCTACATGTAATTCAGTTTTTTACAAATCCCGTGGGAATCATTATTTTTTCCGAGATAAAATGTAGCCTATGTGTTAATCCAGACTATAGTCTATCTCTATTTCAAATTTCCAGGTGATTCGGTTCGTTAGCCGCGGCGTGAAAGAGTAACAAACATTAATACTATCAAAATCATCAGTTTTTTGCAAATCTCTAAAAAACCATTGTTTTTTTTTCGGAACAAAGAGTAGCCTATATGTTAATCCAGAGAATCTATTCCCATTCCAAATTTCAGATAAATCGGTTCAGTAGTTGCGGCGTTAAAGAGCAACAAACATCCAAACATCCATACAAACTTCCGTGTTTATAATATTAGTAGGATCACTAATATTTCATTTAACACTCAAATAAGGCCGAGGGTATATGACCTAAGTATGACCTAACCTAAGACCTATAGTATGTGATCGAACCCAAGAACTCTCAAGAGTAGTCTGCGTATTTCTATTGAGGCTAGTAAAGCAAAATTAGAAGACTTTGCAGCTTGACTAAGGTCTTCAAAACCAAGTACAGTGAAACTTCTATTTCTGGGAACACCATTTTTGTACCGAAGCAGAACTTCACAAAGTTACATAACTACTAAGAACTCGCAAGTCGTGTTAGCCTCAACTCTAACTGGGTTTAAAATTTTGTACAACGTTTACAACTTAGTGTTAAAGTACGTCTTTCAAAGTCCAATATTTTGTATTTATGAGGCCGTAAATTGGAAAGTGTGAGTCGATGGTTTGGGAAGCAAGAGATGTTTGGCAAGTCACTTTTAGAACTAATTAAATGTATTATTTTTCGTGACTTTCATTTTTCATCTATCCTACAGATTAAGCTATGTCTTATTAAGATCTGTTTTTCTAAACCGTGGATTATTCCGGGAAATGTAGCCTATATTGTGCTACAAAGTGCACTTTATCTTTATACCAAATTTTTTATAAATCGGTACAGCGGTTTAGGCCTGAAAAGGACTGACAGATTTATTTTCGCGTTTATAATATTAAAGTATAGATTTTTAAACATTACCTACTCATATTTTCTGCCTCCATATTTCTTGTTTTCAATAAAATTTCATATTTTCTCTGAGATTTGTCGAAATTTTACGGGATAAAAGTAAATTTTACACCAGGATAAAATCTATTTCCATTTTAAATTGCAGCCTAATCCATTAAGTAGTCCTTGCATGAAAGTAACAAACATCCATGGATCTATAAAAACTTTCGTGTATATATTATTAGCACGATTATACGGTCTTTGCCAATAGGGTAGTAATTAGTCGTGACTGAAACCACCAAACAACATTAAAGCCAATTAGGAATATAGAGAAGAGAAGAGAGCCGTAATAGCCCAGTAGATGACCTCTGTCCCCGATTCGGGAGGGTCCGAATCCGGTCCGTGGCGTGAACCTCCAACTTTTCAGTTGTGTGCATTTTAAGAAAATAAATATCATGTGTCTCAAACGATGAAGGAAAAACATCGTGAGGAAACCTGTGTGTATACCTATCTGAGAATTTTCTTAATTCTCTGCGTATGTGAACATGACACCACAATTTTGTCAAAAATTATGGTATAACAATTACAAAGTACCCAGTCGCTCAGTTCGCAAGTACAACGTATTTCCTACACCTTACTACCGTACTTAAGTTGCTAGGCATTCCTATTATTATTATGCTATGCTAGGTATTAATCGAATTTGTATGTAATTTAATTCTCTGCATCTAAAAAATTAAGACATCAACTTTTTAATTCAAAAACGATCTGCTTCCGTCGTAATGTTATCAACTCCCTGTGCATGGAAGTTAAAGATTAAGTTTGCTTTACTTTGCTATTAATTTGCTCTCTCTTCTTTGTTCATTTTTGCTTTCTTTATTATTTTATATTATTTTTAGTTTATATTGTTTAATAGTGTGTTTTGTTCTGTTTATATTCTAAGTAACTATTTCTACTGTGTAGTGTACAAGCCAGTTATTGATATTTATGTTTTAAATCTGTATTTCCAGTATAGTATATATCATAATATGTTATTTGTTTCTGTCTAAATAAATAGATAATGTCTCCCTATTTTTTTTAATATCTCCTCTGGTAGTCAAGTTTATGTAAATGATTGTATCATTTATAATGAAAATTATGAACAATTCTTACCAAAATGTATTACATGTGATTCATGGACTATCGACATTAATTAAAATATCCTTACCTATAACATCAATGTACTTCGTGGTAATTTGCGTGGCGAAGGAAGGCGAATCAGCGGTGACCTCGCAGCTGAAGTTGCCTGAGAGACCCAGTTCCAAGTGCCGAAGCATTACCTGTGTCCCATTCGAACGATTCATCTGCAAATGTAAGTTCATCATCATTATTAACCCATATTCGGCTCACTGCTGCGCTCGAGTCTCTTCTCAGAATGAGAGGGGTTAGGCAAACAGTCGACCATGCTGGCCCAATGCGGATTGACAGACTTCACACACGCAGAGAATTAAGAAAATTCTCTGGTATGCAGGTTTCTTTACGATATTTTCCTTCACCGTATGTGACTCGTTCTCTGAAAAATTGGAGGTGCATGCCCCGGACCGGTTTAAACCCACACCCTCCGGAATCGGACGTGGAGATCATATTCACTGGACTGTCACGGCAATAAGACATATTAATTAGAAAATCTTTGGTCAGTAATATCAAAAATCCTTTTCAAGTGATCACTCAGACCAATTATCTTTGGGCTTGTATCGCTCTCAAATTCACCAACAAAATTTTTTGTCGTGTTTTGAGAGAGACGACGTAAAACTTACACACCGAAAATTATATCTATACTAATATTATAAAGCTGAAGAGTTTGTTTGTTTGGTTAAACGCGCTAATCTCAGGAACTACTGGTCCAATTTGAAAAATTCTTTCAGTGTTACATAGCCCACTTATCGAGGAAGGCTATATATTATACCTGTATTCCTACGGGAACGGGAACTATGGTGAAACCGCGCGGCGTCAGCTAGTCAAAAAATACAATATCCTGTATCCTTACACTACACTAACTAAGTGGCTACGGTTTTGATGTCCTTGGTTCGAATCCTAGGTTGGCTATCAAATGAAGCCTTTCTCTATTCCAAGAAATTCTCAGCCCTTCAGTTGTGAAGTTGAACGCTACGCCCTCTTACTTCAAAAAGGACGTTAATCCGTCACTCACAGTCAATATCATTACCATCTGATAGAGTCAACCATTATTAATCTAACCCTGTCAAAGTATACATTTAAGCAACGTGATAGGGTTTTCCTTGAAAATGTTATAAATACGTTTGAGTTGAGTTAAGGAAAGAAAGGAAGTTAATTAGTGTATGTATACAGTGAAGTAGGAATTATCAGAAATAGAACAACATTAACATTTAAGCTAAAATTCATTACTTAATCCGTACAATGTTCGTTCGTATCCCTTGAGGCGTCTCGGAGAGATATTTTATTAAATCCTTACTAATTTTATTGAGTTAAAGTTTTCTTGTTTCATAGAGCGCGCTAATTTCAGGATCTACTGGTTTGAATTGATATATTGATTTGTTTCAAAGTACATTTATGGATAAATTCGCTGTACGTCAAAATTCAAAATTTTAAACGTCTTACAAACTAAGCCAAGTTGAATTTTGACTTCAAAATAAACACGACTATGCATTATTTTTTATTCTTCACTAATTAGCCCTTGACTACAATCTCACCTGATGGTAAGTGATGATGTGATCTAAGATGGAAGCGGACCAACTTGTTAGAAGTAGAATGAAAATTCACAACCCTTTCGGTTTCTACACGACATCATACCGGAACGCTAAATCGATTGACGGTACATCTTTGCCGGTAGGTTGGTAACTAGCCACGGCTGAATCCTCCCATCAGCCAGACCTGGACCAATGAAGAAAACCTCAATCCGCCTAGTCAGGGATCGAAGGCCGTCAAACATTTTTACGAACAAAACAAAAATATTATTTCTGAACGAAATCAAAAAAGATGTCCATGTAAAAAAAAATACAGTCCCCAGAGGTCGTCAAGAGAACACGTCAGCAATTCCGGCGCCAATCAGTTCGCCAGCGATTCAATCTGCTACCTTAGACAAAACACGCCCATATTCTGTATCTCGATTTTCGAATCCCGAGAATTTTATTCGAAAAATATGTATAGCTATGGATACATTCGCAATATTGGATGGTACCTGATACTACTTCATATATCTGTTAGCAAAGATTTAACCCATTTTTATAAATAGCCATGTTTCTTTCAATTCAGTTAAATGGTTTTCATACAAAACGTCTAATTAACAACATAGTTATTGAATATGAATAAATGTTTAAAAACTTAATAAAACGAAATTTCCTCAAAAAATCATGTTATCTTTCTTGAGTATCTTAAACATATTAATTTAGCTAGTTTAGCGGACGCCCGCGACTTCGTCCGCGTGAAATTTAGTTTTTCACGAATCCTGCGGGAACCATGGATTTTTCCGGGATGAAAAGTAACATAGGCTACTTTAATCCAGTCCAGTACGTTAATCCAGAGTAAAATCTATTTCCATTCAAAATTTCAGCCAAATCGCTTCTGTAGCCACAGCGTAAAATACAAACATACTTACACAAACTTTCGCCTATATAATATTAGTGTGATGTTGGAGTTGTTGTATTGTATTGTAAGGTCAATGAACCTCACATTCATTCTCCTCATAATACCTATATAGGATAATTTTAATAATATGCTATTCATAAGCATTTTATTCACAAAGTTCATCGACGCCCATATACAAAGTTTCTCGGAACTTGTTTACCGTCCCTTTTGGGTTTATTTATCTGCGGGATATTCAAACGGCATAATGAATATTCTTTTATGAAAGGAATAGCGCTGCTAAACTTAGTAATCTTTTGAGACACGCGCCATTACCTTATGTACTCATAGATAATTGTAGCCACATTTTATTTTTTGATCGTATAATTTAGTACCAACTTGTACATTATCCTCTAGGAAGTATTTATAAATTATTTTTATTTTACGTTAATAAAAATCCAGTTTTTATAGAGACTAATTAATGGGGATGATGACTAGGTCTGAATATATTGATTTTTATGATACATTTGGGTAAATAGGGTCAATGTTAACTAATTTATACATAAAAAGCAAAGATTGTCTGTATATTTGCAAAATAAATGAGATTATAAAATTTATAAATCTATTAAAAATATTTTATCGTAATTAGATGAAAATTCACACAGTTTTAGCTTCCTTACATTAAATGTTTTTTTTTTTTTTTTTTTTTTTTTTTTTTCTCTGGGTTTATCTGCGATCAGTAAGAACTATAAGCAGATATGTTCTATGATGACTTCTCTTTTCGAGTGTATTCCCCAGTGAGAACATCCCCTCATTGTTTTTATAATAATATGTCTATGTAATAATGTGCTTTCTTTTAAGCCTGCTCTGATATGTCCTGTAAATCAGTTTTGAAGCCAGAACATTTGGATGACTCATCAGTCGTGTTTTATACTTTTGCGAGACTCTGTCAATCTCTTCGTAGACAGTTTCCACCTTTAGTGCCTCATGAATCTCGTTATTCTTTATAAACCACGGAACACCACAGATCCTTCTCAAAATTAGGTTTTGGGTCCTTTGCAGGATGGATATGTTAGAGTTACTGGAACTTCCCCAGAGCTCGATGCCATACATCCAGACCGGCTTCAATAGTACCTTATATAGCAAGAGTTTGTTATCAATGGATAGTTTGCTATTCCGACCTGCTATCCAGTGTATGTTCTTGTATCGTAAGTTAACCTCTTGTCTCTTTGTTTTGATATGGTGGTGCCAAGTCAAACGCCTATCAAGGTGCAATCCCAGGTATTTGACACTCTCTTTATGTGGAAGCTCAATTCCATTTAGGAATACAGGAGGACAGTTTTCTTTACGCAGCGTAAAAGTGACTTGCACAGACTTGGAAGTGCTGACATTTATTTTATTTGCATGAAGCCATTTGGATATTGCTTCTAAGCCTTTTTGAAGTGACCTTGAAGCAATTGCAGGGTCTTTGTCGCTAGATAGAACCGCAGTGTCGTCGGCAAATGTAGCAGTTGTAACCCCTTTCACCTCTGGAAGATCTGATGTGTATAAGGTATACAACACAGGCCCTAAAACTGAACCCTGCGGAACTCCAGCCTTTATTTCATAAAATTTAGATGTTACATCTATTTCCTTTACCTGGAACAATCGCTCTGATAGATAGGACTTCAGTAACAAGTAATAACTATGAGGGATATGTGTTTTTATTTTATATAAAAGACCATCATGCCAGACTCGATCAAAGGTTTGTTGGACATCGAGAAAAACTGATGAGCAATATTCTTTATTTTCTAATGTTTCTCTTACTTTATTGCAAACCCTATGTACCTGTTCAACAGTAGAGTGTTGCTGCCGAAATCCGAATTGATGGTTTGGTATTGCATCATTGGCATTTAATATTGGTAAAATTCTTCGCAAGAGAAGTTTCTCAAATAATTTTGAAAGAATCGGCAGCAAACTGATTGGTCTGTAGGAAGTGATTTCAGTAGGCGGTTTTCCAGGTTTTGGTATCATTAGTATTTGTGATACTTTCCATAGTAGTGGGAAATATTGTACTCTTAAAATTCCATTAAAAAGCGATGTTAAGAATACAATTGCCTCTTTTGGAAGTTGTTTTAATATTTCATTTGTAATAAGGTCGACATTAAATGTGACATTTTTTAATATATGAACTATAAAAGAACAAATAACAAAGATATTAGTAATTTTGTTTGAACGCGCATACAAATCTAACGATCATTACATTGCGTATTTGCTATACGTCATTAGTTCGAGCCATTTTGTATGGGGCGTTTTTCAGGGATCCGCGGCAGCGCCGCAAATCTGACTCTTTAAATCCCTGTAGCTCCGAAAGTAATGATCGCAGATACCCTGTTCCTTTTACAAAATTGCTTTATTATTAGCATACTCTTAATTTATATACAATTTCAAAAACTGACATCATCCCTATTATGGCAAATTAATAAGGATTTAAAGAAGAGGAGCAGAATAAAAAGGTCGTGAGAATAGTGCGTCTAAGCATCATATCCCTGCACCTTTAAGAAACCATTAAAATTGGCTAAAAATAATGATTTATTTGAATGATTGGTATACCAAATGACTCACATCAACATAAATACCAGGTAGCCCAAAGACCATGGTATCTGGATGCTCCATTGGCGTATATCTGAAGAACTCGTGGTTCCCGCGGTACCACTTGACGGAGTAGAGGGGGGCCCCCTGCATATCTCTCGAGCAAATGAGAGCCGCTGTCCCTCCCTTGATGACTATTGAAGGCTCCACGAGGAGTTTGACGTCTCGTAAACTTGTGACACCTGGAAAAGAAAAAATATCTTTAAATATTAAAAAAAAAAACCTGTTTACCTGTCGACTACAAGTGAACGTCTAGCAACGAGGCGGTGCGGGTCGGATCCCGGGTGGCTCTAATGAGCTATCACCTTAAACTTGTAAAGCACTTTTATAAGTTAGTAGTAAAATAGTAATTAATTTAGAAACACAGCTCAAACTCATGTGATACCACGTCAAAGTATGCCCATACTCAAAGTAGTTGTAAAAAAAAAAATAAGTATTGCTCACTAAATAAAAAGTGAAAGCATACGGCGAAATAATGTTGCCTATCTGTTACGAAATAAACTGCAAATAAAGTTAACTTTGTTACATTTTTATTTCGTTGTATGCACGGCTGAAATATATTTGGACGTGGTTAATACGTAACTTAGTTTTAACGTAATTTTTGTAAATGGTTCGTTTCGCTAGGAAAAAACATTAAAACTTAGTTGTCTACTTTATCTGTGTATTTAGTTTTTAGGGCTCTGTAGTCTACATGGAACCCTTGTAGTTTCACCATATACGTATGTCTGTCCGTCCGTCCGTCCGTCTGTCTGTCCGCGGTTTAGCGCAGAAACTATTACTACTAGAAAGCATAGCGTAAGTATTGAGTATGTACATTCAAATTGTGGACATATTCGTCAAAATAAAATCTTGAAAAATATTTTTTTAGGGTCCTTCCATCTTTACGTAAAACCTCCCTTCCTTACGCAAAGCCTTACGTAAAGTGGGGAAGAATTTTTTTCTCGTTTATTTCATAGTGTAGGGTATCTTTGGATATTAGATATTTGAAAGATATGAGGGGTCTTCTATCAATATTTTTCGATCCGTCGATAAATATTGATAGAATCCGATTTAGGAAACGTTTTTAAAATATTAGTAAGTTTTGTTAGAGTCAAGTATCCACTCCACATGGTATGTGAATGAAAAAACATTGCCATACACGTAAAGCAATCAATAGTACCATGAACAAGAAAGGTACTTTCAAACTTCATTAATTAAATACCTAGGTATATTTTAATTAATAAAAATATTATTCAATAAAATTTAATTCAATGAATAAAAAAAAATATAAGTAATATAAAATGCTATTTGAAAACTCATTAATATTTTACTCACTTTGGTACACCTCATCGAAGGTTCGTATTGAAAATGTAATCGTTCATTAAAATATACCGACGCTTTAAGGATTTATTAATTTTAAATGAGTTTTCGCTATTGTTTCCTTACTCTCATTTATTTACTGCTGCTCACTGCTGAGCTCGAGTTTTCTCTCAGAATGAGTGGGGTTAGGCCAATAGTCTACCACGCTGGCCCAATGCGGATTGGCAGACTTCACACACGCAGAGAATTAAGAAAATTCTCTGGTATGCAGATTTCCTAACGATGTTTTCCTTAACCGTTTGAAACACGTGATATTTTATTTCTTAAAATGCCCACAACTAAAAGCCCCGGACCGGATTCGTACCCACACACTCCGGAATCGGAGGCAGAGGTCATATCTACTGGGCTATCACGGCTTCATTTATTTACTTACACGTTTATTATTAATATTCAACAATATTTAAAATATAATACAAACCACTATTAAAAATTACAAAAAAAACATCGGAGAAATGTTTTCACAATACCTATTTCGGGCGCTCTTTGCATTGATAAAGTGTCTTTCAGATAGCATGGGTACGGTGACAGTTGCCATATGATGGTCTTAATACGTACCTACTATACACTAAAAATTAAAATGTTTTTTTTTAAAAGCAGGATGCTTTTAAAAAAAAGCATTTTATTTTAGCCCTATTTTTATAGTGCGTGATAATGAAAAACTTAGTTCCTTTTTTGGCGAGGTATAATATTTTTCTGTTTAGAATATAATATTCTAACCAATTAATATGAATAGTTTTCAAAACTAAAATTACAAAATGAAAATATATCGGTTTTAAAAAAATTCAGTAATATCAATTAAAATATTTCGTCTTGTACGTTATAAGACGTGCTATCCCTCAACAGAGAGGTCGAAAGATATTACTTCTACAATCTCTCTAGGAATGTGTAGCATTGTCGCCAGTTGAGGGTTAATACGAAAACTTCAATAAGATATGCGCTACATTTAATTCGGCCGAGTTTGTGCGGCAGTTAAAACAAAATGTCATCGCAGAGACCTCCCATTACAATCCGACCCCCGAAGACGTTGATATACTGGTAAATAACAATTACATATAAACTAATATACATTTAAAAAAAAATAAACCGACTTCAAACACACTTAATTCTATATACCATTAACCTACCTATACTACCTGTTTGTACCTATTTTGATAAAAATTGCATTTTTCCTTAAGTTACAGTATCCATACTGTAGTTGGAGCGCATTGATTTTTAATATTGTATTGTAGGAAATAGCAGTCTCGTGGCGTTCGAGCCGTCCACATTTCTTGTTGTGTAATTTATGGGTTACTTGGGATAGTTGGGGAGAGTGACTTGAGTGGAAAAGGGGAGTGTTTGTCTACTGTCAAAGGATCCTTAAACCCTACACACAACGTTCACAAGTGCGTGATTCCACTCAAGGCATTCTCTGTTATTCTAGGATCTCATTTTGGTTACATTTTTATTTGTTAATTATGTTGTAATGACAAATATTGTTAAACCTTTGTTCAACATCGGTTTTCTTATATTTTTTAAATCCACTTATGAAGCTTCTGCTAAGAGTACCAACTTATTTATTTTTGTAATCTAACTTACCACCACCACCACAGGCAGGCACCACCTCAAAATGTATAAGGAAAAATAACGTTTGCTGTGTTTAGTCTACCTATACCAATATCATAAATAGGTAAAGGATTGCGAGGTTGTAGGGTATATATAATCTCTGGATTTTGAATTTTTTTTACTACTAGAAAGTCACGTTTGTTATGTTTTATACCCGTATTCCCAAGGGAACGGGAACTATGTAGGTCTGGTATGCTTTATGTCTGGAGTTACTACTCGTAATTCAAACTTGTAACAAGTTATTGGCCGGGTTTTGATTTTCACAATAGTATATCCATACTTTAATATATCAGTGACTTCACTGGATTTTACCCTCACATACTTCATTGTATAACTTTAATTTGCATATTATATATTTTGTATACCTCTCTCTACTCTTTGGCCTAGGGGATGCCGATATTTGAATAAGGTCTGCTTATTATTCTAACCTATACTTTAGGGATGAAGCCGTGATAGCCCAGTGGATAAGACCTCTGCCTCCGATACCGGAAGGTGTGGGTTCGAATCCGCTCCGAGGCATGAACCTCCAACTTTTCAGTTGTGTGCATTTTAAGAAATTAAATATCATGTGCCTCAGACGATGAAGGAAAACATCGTGAGGAAACCTGCATACCAGAAAATTTGCGTGTGTGAAGTCTGCCAATACGCATTGGGCCAGCGTGGTGGACTATTGGCCTAAAGAGGAGACTCCAGCTCAGCAGTGAGCCGAATATGGGTTGATAATGATACTTTAAGGATGGAGTTTTCTTTAAGTTATGATGTTTGGGTAGTAAATAAGCTAATTTTATGGAGTACTAGAAAAACTTCTTTCTATTGGTAAAAGAATATTCAAATTGGTTACAACCATACAAACTCACAAACTACCTCTTTATATAATTAGTATAGATATAAAAAAACTCGTGTCACCTTGTTTGTAGTCGTAATCCTCCGATTAAAGTAAGACCGTTTTTTAAATATTTTTTGTATACTTAGTAAGTGTAAGAAAATAAAATATCGTTCGCGATTTTAATACTTTGGATAGAACAACGTTTGCCGAGACAGCTTATAGGTAATTTAAATACTCCTATATGTTGTACTCGTGCAAAAATAATACATTAACCAATGCCCAGCCACAATTACCTACTAACTAAAAAGTGTATAGTAGTAGAAGATTTTTTAAAAATTAAAGTATATAGGTTGAAAGTATGAAAATCCTTCATACGCTTTCACGTCGATGAATTCACAGGCGTCCGCTAATTAAAAATATATGCGTTTTGATTTATTACACTATTTTTCAAGAAGAGGTTCTATCTTTTACTATCTTTTATCTTAACTCAACAAATCATAATAAATTACGTATAATTATAAAAGTTATTTGTGTATTATATATTACAGTAAAATGGATGGGGCCGTAATATTTTATTACGACATTTTTACTATTTTTTCGGGAACATTATTTTGACACTAAACTTGTGCCATATTATAAAATTCCTTAGTAATGAATCGCTTACCGAACGTATAACTATGTTTAGGTATAAAATAATATATCCCTATATAAGGGTTATAACTATATATAATAATAATAATAATAATTTATTACGTACTGCGTCAATCTATTATTCATCATATAATAATAATATATATAACACCTACTATATAGTCATTTTTATCAATAAATAATTTGTCTACCTACATAAAAACAAAAAAATGTTAACAAATTCAATTAAAATTTATAATGCTAACAGATACTATTAAAACTTAATCAATTTATGCTCCAAACTTATTCTTTATATATGAATCGGCGGTTACAGTAAAATATATTACTTCAGATAAGATCATGAAATTCTAAAATGTAGAATTCATAAAAAGTTTAACAATAAACTCATTGTAGACAAATGCTAGATAGCAATTCTAATGAATAATCTGTCGTCTGAACACTCCTTTAAACTATCAAACTTTAGTGAAATTTTGAAGATAATTAAGCTAACTTTATTACCTATGCAAGAAATAGACTTGAAGCTAGTTAAATGCTTACCTAGTAGCTAAATAATTATAATTATATTCAAATCACAGATATTGTCTAAAGTGTTCTAATTAAATTAAATAGTATGGGAACATTAAAATCATAAAAGGCATTTTATCTTACAGCGAGGACAATTCCAAGAATAAGAAATCTCAATTTGTAATAACCAATGATAATTTCATACTATAGATCGGTTACGTCCCTACAGAATCACCGCAAAAAGTGATCCGATTTTTCCTGTTATGGCCTAGAAGAACTTTTCCGAGCAATTAAAATAAAATTGCGCAATTCTCAAAAAAGCATGCTCGGCAGATAATTTATTTAACATAATTAAAATGGAATGACGAATTTTAGTTATTTTGATTTTTTCACAAAATTACTGAACAGATTTTAATGAAAATGAAATGGGACCAATCTGGAAGTATACTCTTTTAAATAATATATAAATTTCAAAATTGGTTAATAAATGACGAAGTTACGAGGCAACAAACATGAAGTCGGTTAAAAAGTGAATTACATTTTCATTTTCGTATTAAATGAAGTCACTGTGATAATAGCAACTAAATACTTCTGAGAACACGAATTACACGGAATAGTATGTACCTACTCGTAATAAAGGAATTTCTTAGATTTTCTTAACAATCGTCTTCTGAGAAGATCATTTCTATCAAAGTATAGGATAATATCTAAGTCGTCTGCTTTTGGAAGATATCGGTGAAATGTATTTCTTATAAATGTAAAATGTATTTCTTATAAATTCTACTTCAACTACTCTAAATATTTTCATAATATTATTTTTATTTTTTTACTATCTTATTATTAAATAATTTGACTATATACCATATAAGTTTTTAAATAAAATTAATTATAGTCCTATTTTTTCTTCTGTTCCAATTTTAACTTTGACGTACGAGTATATTAGTTGACACACAAAATTATAATTTTATGAAACAAATGTCATTCCAGCGCCTACTGACAACCCTTCGTGGATATCATACAGTAGGTAGTTGACATTTCTCAGTTGATTTGATGTTTATTTTAATAGGTTGTTAATAAAGACCAAATTAGTAAATAGGCCAGCTGGAGCTATTATTCCTTAATCATAATTTTTATTAAATTATCTAAATAATTTTATATTCAATCTTTCATTATTCCCCATAGCTACTTATAGGTATAAATTACCATGGCATCGTACATTGTATCTATTTGGAATGGCGTCCCATGGGAATGGTAAAGCTGAGTAATTGATATCCGAATTCGATAGAGGTTTTATGTAGGAACACCATACATTTTGATTTTTACTGGAAAGTCGCGACAGTGACAGAAACGTTGAGAAGTAAAAAGTTATCTGGGTATGAGTATGTGATGCGAAGGAATGAAAGTCATATTACTAGAAGAATGTTAAAAATTCATGTTTTTGACGCAGTAGTATGCGCGGTGGATTTACATGGTCCTGGTTTCGACCTTCGGCTGGGCCGATTGTAGTTTTCTTAATTGGTCTAGGTATGGCTGGTGGGAGGCTTCGGCCGTGACTAGTTACCACCCTACCGACAAAGACGTAACGCCAAGCGATTTAACGTTCCGGTACGATGTCGTGTAGAAACCGAAAGGTGTGTGGATTTTCATTCTCCTCCTAATAAGTTAGCCCGCTTCCATCTCAGATTGCATCATCATTAACCATCAGGTGAGATTGTAGTTAATTGCTAACTAGTAGAGAATAATAAAGAAGAGAAGAGGAAAGGAGAGGAAGGCCAAAGGGGATAGAGTTTGGAATATGTGAAAGAAGTAGATGGTGAGATGACGTATAATAGGAGCTAATTGAAAAAAAATACATACCTACTTGATCAACCCTAGAGACTAACTTGGGATAAAGACCAGAAGATGATTATGACATTTTCTACTCTATTTCTTTAAAAAACTATAAAGAAAAACTTGAAACTGACCTAACTGTTGGGTTATGCAGTGTAATTAAAGTTGCAAATAAGTACTAATTAAATTGTGTATTTAGATACAGTTGTGTTCCTTAATTCATTTTTTTAAATCAAAGAACACAATCTAAATGTTGTATAATTTAAATAATAAATGTGGAACACTTTTTTCTGAAGGCAGCCCAAGCCCCTGCCATATGCCAATAATGGATTCTTAAGCGATTGGTATCTAATTACATAACGATTAGATTAGTATATATTTCAGGACAAATCGCATAATTTGACAAAGCGTGGTGTCTCTACATATAGGTAATTGCACTCGATGTCCGCAGTCACTGGAGAGTACGTAACAGGCTTGTTTACGGCAGATAACTTACTCGATTTCAGATGTATCAATATTTAAAGAGAAGTTGAACATTTCAAATTTAACCATGTGTTAATAGGTGATGTACCGATGTTAAATGAACTTTGGTGATTAATTCAATATTCGGCGTTGGACCTTTAAAGAAATTTTACTTTTGTTAGGTATATAACTCAAAACCAGATAAATATATATCATGAATGTTTGTATGGACAACCCATTAACATATAAAATATTTTTTATTCATCAACAATTCAATGTTTGACTGCAAAACTAGCATTGTAAGCGTAGCCTGGCAAAATTTTGCTGATAGGGCGGTAAAGTCTTCTTTCAACCCTTTTAAGAAATGAAATAAAGAAGAAAATATGAAATAAATTGTTTAAGCAGAAAACGTCAACAAACAATATAATTATTATTTACATACCTCGGCAGTCAAAGCTCGCGTATGGTATCTACGAACAGAATCCGAATATAAATTACCCACTCAAAATATTACCAGCGGCCTATCTCCATTGAATTTGAATGCCCTATTTCATGATCGGCGCTAGTCTATATTTTCCGGGCAACAAGCGGTCCCCAAAGGTATAAACCTCGTTATAGATAACTTTGTGTAGTCTGCAGATATCATATTCGTTTCCAAATTTTAGCTTAATTTATGAAGTGACCGTAGGAAAAGTAACTAAACTACTTTTACAATAAAATTCATACTTCATACTATTATGAATACGAAAGTGCGTATGAATGTATGAAGAAGAAAATGGATTGGAATGAAGATAGATTACTCCCAGGATTGACACCCGAAAAATACATAGTTCCTGCGAGATTTGTGAAAACTGAATTTTGTGCAGACTAAGTGGCGGGTGTTTTCCACGGCTAAACTGCCACATCGATTTAAAAAGTTCTCTCACCAATGGAAAGCTACATTGTCACCGAGTGACAATTTGGAGGAACCGAGGAACGGGGATTGCGAGGGTAAAACCTCGGAACTTCCTATACTATACAAGTATTATATTTACGTCGTGACTAATGAACTGAATTCGCAAAAATTTAGAATTCAGATAGATTATAGCCTGAATTAACAAATAACATATTTATCCTAAGTCGTACTTGGTCGCTAACTATGTGCCTCATAAGAAGGCTCAGAGTCACACAGCGGGCGATGGAACGAGCTATGTTAGGAGTACCTCTGCGTGATCGAATCAGAAATCCGCAGAGAGAGAAGAAGAGATCCGCAGAAGAGGAGATCCGCAGAAGAACCAAAGCCACCGACATAGCTCAACGAGTTGCGAAGCTGAAGTGGCAATGGGCGGGGCATATAGTTCGAAGAGCCGATGGACGTTGGGATCCCAAAGTGCTGGAATGGCGACCCCGCACTAGTAAGCGCAGTGTTGGTCGACCCCCCACTAACTGACGACATCAAGCGAGTCGCACGGATTCGCTGGATGCAGGTGGCTCAGTATCGTGATGTTCGGATGTCCCTACAAAAGGCCTATAACCTGCAGTGGACGTCCATCAGCTGATATGATGATGATGATGATTTTTATCCCGGAAAAATTACATAGGTATTTATTTTTCGCGGGTTCTTTAAGCAGAGTCCATCACAATAATCAAACACTAAAATAAATGTTTATTCACGTACGATTACTAGCACAAAACAGCACCATTTACATAATTCTACCGCTTTTCTATTTCCCAGCCAGTCCATTATAATATTAAAGCTGCCATTTGACCAAACATGTGCTAGACTATGTATTTTGTTAATGATGTGTATAATATCCGCAAAAAGAATTGTTAGTTTCAATGAATAGCGTAGCTATAGCACTGGTGGAAAGGCGTTTAAACAAAGCTTTGTTTTTTTGGAAAGGAAGAAGAAGAGCCTCAATAGCTCAACGGTAAGAGCGGTCGGACTCATCACCACCGAGGAGTGGTGGTCACTCCTAATACAATCTTTCACGAATAGTTGGAGGGGAAAGAGAATATTGGTCATATTTAAAAGATATGGAAAATATCCTTTTTTTTTAATTTAGACGGCCGCCGCGTGGCGCAGTGGGTAGTGACCCTGCTTTCTGCATCCACGGCCGTGGGTTCGATTCCCACAACTGGAAAATATTTGTGTGATGAACAATGGGTGTTTTCCAGTGTCTGTGTGTATTTACACATTATATAAGTATTTATATGTAGTATATAATTGTATATTAATATTATAATATCAACTATCTTAGCACCCATAACACAAGCTACTCTGTATGCTTACTTTGGGGCTAGATAGTGATGTGTATTGTTTAAGTATATTTATTTATTAAAATAAAAAAAAATAAAAAAAAATAAAAAAATTTGAAAACCCCCGAAGGTCATGAATAGACCAACGGGATGAGGATTGAACCACCACCCCTCGGTGATAAATCCAACCAAGGCTTTAAATTAGTAACGTATTTAAATAAAATGGTATCTAGTAGAAATGTTAATTTGTTTTCAAAGCATAACGTATGAGAATTCCGTGAGATAAATTCCTAAGGCATGAATTATGAGGCTCCACATTACATGGCAGGCGGGCGCGCCCTCGAGCCGCGTACCCTGTTTTCCTATTCTAGAAATTTACTAGAGCACAAAAATCACAAACCTTACTATGACACTACTTAACTAACGTGCTCTGGAATATGGTATTACCATAGATTCATAACACACAGATAGTGTACAGTCGCAGGATTCGTAAGCCGTTTTATTTGAATGTTATAAAGGCGAATGTTTGTTCCTCCTTTACGCTGCGGCTTTAAAACCAATATGGCTAAAATTTGAAATGGGAATATATTTTACTTTGGATTGACACCTTTGCTACTTTTTATCCCGGAAAAAGTATATTTCCGGGAAATTATCCCGAATATTTCAACTGTTTCATGATGTCACTATACACAAATCCCTTACAAACGGAGCGTTTGACAAAAATATTAGTTAATTAAGAAAATCTTAATCGGCCCAGCTGGGGATCGAACCCAGGACATCCACCTTGTAAATCCACCGCGCACACCACTGCGCCACGGAGGCCGTCGAAAAACAAATAAGACTTAAGTCGGGTATGTATACTCGTAATTTGGAGAACCACTAAAGCAGATAATACGTTAATTACGTATTAACGCTGTGAGCTTATTAATCTTGTAAATATCAATTTAACGGCCTAATCGAAACAGCCTACGATATAATGCGAAGCTTGTTAGATATTCATTGTACGACAGGGGTTTACAAACATAATATCGAGGCAGTAATATATAAGTTGCTAAGACTGGGATAATGCCCAGTGCTGCAACTGCAGTGCAACGAAAACCTGGATTTCGTGATTGGCAGCTGTACAAGCTAATCACGAAACCGACGAATCAGTTATGTAGCTACTTAACTTTCCTAACTTAACCTAAACCACTCTAAGTCGTAGCTGTATGAATCAACTAGCGGACGCCCGCGACTTCGTCCGCGTAAAATTTAGTTTTTTACAAATCCCACGGGACCCATGATTTTTTCCGGGATGAAAATTAACCTATGTGTTAATGTGACTTGAGCTCAGTTGTTTGTTAGGCAGCGTAAACACCGTCACGCTGCCAGACGCTTTAGTAATTTTGTGCAATAATTTTTTGTGTTGTAATTATTGTTTATCATAAATTGTTTAGTGTGGGCATGGAGAACATATCGGGCAGGGAAGGTTTGTGTTGACTGTTGATGCATTCTAAAGGGATCCCTTAAACCTACTCCCAAGGTCACAAGTCCTGAGACCTGCTTAAGGTGTTTTTCCTCTGCCACAAAATTATAGTACAATCACTGTCGCTGCTACCCGTCTCTGCAACCCACTTGATTTCGTCGGTCCACCTAGTAGGGATCGACCAACACTGCGCTTTCCGATGCGGGGTCACCATTCCACAAAACAGAAATCAGCGGAAATATCTCATGTGAAGGCCAAGGACGGAAAACTATGTTTTGTTACGCACTTGACCGCCTTTATTTTTCTAGATGCTGAGAATACGGCAAAATATTAAACAATGTCCCGGGTAGGTAATGTACCAGAAAATGGGATTTTCCCCCGCATGTTCATAATATTGAGCATTATCTTGCTTCTCAGGCTCTGCGGGACTCAATAACGCGTGTATTAAGAATTTAAAACCTCTTAGAGCACCTCTTTTAGAATATTTGCAAAAATACGTACGTACTTACTAAAATTTTGGGGATTTTACTTATTTAGCTTCAGTAGCTTGACAATGGCTGACTGAAATCACAGACCATTAGTCCATGACTCACCTAATGGTAAGTGATGATGCAATCTAAGATGAAAGCGAGCTAACTTTTATGGAGGAGATTGAACATTGAAAACCACACCACATTCGGTTTCTATACGACATTGTACCGGAACGCTGAATCATTTGGCGGTAAGTCTTTGCTGGTAGTGTGGTGACTAGCCACGGCTGAAGCCTCCTACCAGCCAGACCTAGGCCAATTATGAAAACCTCAATCGCTCCAACCTAGGACCTCCAACTTGTAAATCCACCGCGTACCACTGCGCCACGGAGGCCGTCAAAAAGTTTGTCAGTTTGGAAAAATCGGTTAATTTTTTACCAGGAAATGTGCGAAGAAATGTTCAAGTCTTCACTATGCGAGTCGTAATATATTTCACATGTCCCTACCTATTTTTTTGCAAAATAGATGGAAAGGCTCAAGATTTCCCGGCTAATGTACCAGAAAATGGAATTTCCCTTCGCATGTTCACGATAATATTGAGCGTTACGCGTATAGTAGCCAATAACGCGTGTATTCAGTTGGGTTTACTTTAAAATAACTGGTTTGTTGATATGAAATCAAATGAAATGAAACTTTATTGTTTTACAAAGTTTACATGAACGCGTGTTAGTGTGTGCGTGTGTGTGTGTGTGTGTAAGTGAAACTGAAATTGATTTTTTTTCGGCCACGACGGCCCACTCCTAAGAATGCATTCTCCAATGTATTTGAGGTTCGAATATATAAATCACTGTCACTCATACTAGCTCGGCTTAAAATCGTATAATTACTGCGATACATAATTATATATGTTATTGTACTTAATATCTAGCTGATATCCAAATCAAAAAAAAATCTGCGTGAAAGAGTTCATACTATCATTAACATCAGTTTTTCGAAAATATCGCAGGAACATATACTCATACACACACATATGTACTCAAAAGTAGTATATTTGTGTTTAATTGAAGGCATAATCTTTCTCCATTATAAAAGAGATGGTCCATTTCAGGTCCAGACTCTTGTACCCCGTATCATTAAAATTTAAAAATACAAGGATTTTATTTAAATCTAAATTAGCGAATAAATAAAACTAAAAAAACTAATCTAACTAAACAAAAAGAAATTAATAAAATTAAAACCCAAATTTTTGAGTTTAAAAGCAACTATGACATGACAATTGACAGCTAACGTCAAATCGACTACTGCATTGAAAACTTCATCAATCTGCCATTATTACCCATATTAGTGTTGCATTTCTTGGGAGAGAATGAATATTTTTTCGAAAAAATTAAAGTAAATTCGAAAATTTGTGTAATCAAAAATAGTTAAAAACAAAAATTTCTTTTATTTCCGCCAGGGTACAATGGCTGATCCTGGGCTCCATACAATTTTGGACCATCCATACCATAGTCGCGACGTTAGTAACAAAAATCCATAAAAACTTTCGCGATTATATTATTATTAGTATAATTAGGTACAATGCGGTAACACATAACTTATCTTATTACAGCCACCCTTTCTTCAATCTGAAAAGACTGTAGTACGAGTTGATTCTCTTAATTAAAAGCTCAGCGAACAATAGGGGTCGCCCCGACTGAAATATAGGGATTCTGCATTTACTACAGTGTTTTTTTTTAATTGTATGCTAATTAGCATTGTGGACCTTTGGAATCCTTGAATAAAGCTCAGATTAAAAACTGTTTCCAACGCACTTTTCATTGTTCGTTAAATATTGCGTTGTTTACGCAATACTTTTATAGTCGTCCCTGATTTTATGCTAGAGATTCTTATTATATACCACTCAGTAACAGCTATAGCTGGCTATAGTATTTTCATTAACAGGGGGTTGGCCACTGTTGAAATAATATCGGAAATGTGCATTTACTGCAAAGCGTATTTTTTTAGTTTTATGCTAATTACTAGTATCGAGGACCTTTAGAACCGCTGACTTAGTAAGGCTCGGATAGGAAAAACTCTTTGCAATGCATTGTTCATTAAATATTGCATTGATTACACAATGTTTTTATTTCTTAGTTGTTTATTACCTATATGTTATCCGTTCGTTATGTATTTGTACTCTCAACTATTCTCATTAATCACAGTAAACTTTCAATAGTTGGTAGTGGCTTTTCTTAATACTATAAGAAAAAGGGAGAATATAACCTAACCAGTATTTTTTTTATTCTCTACAAGTTAGCCCTTGACTACAATCTCATCTGATGGTAAGTGATGATGCAATCTAAAATGAAAGCGGGTTAACTTGTTAGGAGTAGAATAAAATCCACACCCCTTTCGGTTTCTACACGACATCCGGTACCGGAACGCTAAATCGCTTTACGGCCTTTGCCGGGTGGTAACTAGCCACGGCCGAAGCCTCCTACCAGCCAGACCTGGCCAAATTAAGAAAACCTCAATCAGCCCAGCCGGTGATCGAACCCGAACTTTTTTTTTATATTTTGTTGCTGGGAAATGCGTTTATGCATCCTGTCCGCATATGTGGGACTCGCTGAAAACCAGAAAACCTACTAAAACCCAGTGGGGTCATGTGCGTCCTATTGGGATGTAATCGAACCCAGGACCTTCGTGATATAAATCCTCTGCGCAAACCACTGTGATACAGTGGCCATCGAAAGTAATTTTTTAAAAAACTAACACCGAATTCTCCCATCATCTATATTCATTCAAATTCTTCATAGCTCAAGAAACAAATCCCTAAGTACTTTGTATTCGTAAAAAAAACAAAGTTTCTCAATACTGGCCAACGAATCCTTGATATAAAGCCTTTTATATTTCAAACCCGCATAGTTCATCTGCACACATCGCTAACTAACCTTGCACGATTTAAAAAGGTCCTGATGTAGGTCCTAGAGGTTCTTTGTTATCGTTTTCTACTGTAGTAACAAAGGCTTTTTAAGATGTTTCAAATTTCACAATCCTTGAGCCTTATTAGTATGTTGGTAACATAATTTTAAAGTAAATAAATTAATTAAACACATAAAAAACCCGACTGCATAAAATATAAAAAAAAACTGAAAAGACAAAAAACAAGCTCAGTCCAGAAGTGTAGAAAGCAATTAGAATTAGAAAACAGTCGGGACCATATATATTAGATAGAATGATTTTCGTCTACATCTATACTAATATTATAAAGCTGAAGAGTTTGTTTGTTTGATTGAACGCGCTAATCTCAGAAACTACTGGTCCGATTTGAAAAAGTCTTTCAGTGTTAGATAGTCCATTTATCGAGGAAGGCTATAGGCTATATATCATCCCCGTATTTCTACAGGAACGGTATCCACGCGGGTGAAACCGCGCGGCGTCAGCTAGTTATTCAATATGTCCCGACTGTTTTCTAATTACTATACACGAGAATCAAGCATTATTATAAAACTATCAAATACTGTCGAATCAATACACCAGCAAAGTAGTTACGAACCTGGTTACGATATGAAATTATGCATGCGAGAATATTGACGCCGTACAGCCTCCGATGAACATTTAGGTGACCGATTTATCTTTTGTACTGTGTTCGATTAACAGCGTGACTTACCTACAAACTTTACTAGTTACTCGACTGTATTGAGCATACTTGAGAGAGAGGAATACCTTAGCATTCCATGGAATCACAGTGCGGGTGCCGGATCCATCGTGTGACTGAGAGAGTATAATAATAATAATAAAGCCTTTTATTTCCCGAAATATACACAGTTGCCAACAAATACATTAGAATAATTAAAAGTAAAAGTACACATTTGAGAAGAAAAAATTAAGCTACACTCTATAGAATGTCTCTTATTTCAGTGTGCCTTACGGCAAAGGTCTCCTCCAACTCCTTCCACTGTTTTCTGTCTGCCGCTATCCTCGTCCAAAGGGGTCCTAAAGTCATTTTCAGGTCAGAACTGAGAGAATAGGTCTGAGCAAAGCCTGGCTATATTTTGGCATTCCTATATAGCAAGCTAACACTCCCCTTCTCTGTATGTGTTTCTCTCTGCAGTTAAATAAGACAGTGAAAGAGCAATTTTGGATACCCATCCCAACTTGTTGCAGTTAAATATTCTGGTAAAGGTATCGGAAAAAAATTCTATGTATATTCTACACATATTTATTTTTATAAGTCTGTTTTTATTAATCATACAACGGCTATGCAATTAAAATTCTTAGTTCATCTAACTATACTCGTATGTCTGTAAAAAAAACACTATTATCGTAAAAAAAGTATGAGATCAAAATAATGATTAATAAACTAAGATACCCAGGTATCTAATTATTTATCAAAAAACAACAAAGAAAACTTTAATTAACTTTAAATAAATTAAAAGGATGAAAGAACTCTGCGTTTGACAATATGGCGTAAACGGAGGGTTATAGGAAAGTTAATTAGATTTAAAAAAGACACTAATTAAAAATTCTTGAGAATTAATTAATTTCGATGAGAACGCTTGTGAGTTAATTTAATGCAAAAATGATCTAAAATGAGAAATTGTTTAACTCAACGACTCAAAATGGTAATGAGTTTCAAATCGAAGAAATGGTCGTAGTGTAGCTAACTAAAGTGATCACACCATAGAAATCTTTATGGTTTTATCGCTGCATGGCTATGCATATCCGTGGTGTACCTAGATGATGTTTTTCAGGTACCTATATTGCTTGGTTCATGCAGCACAATGCTGAACAGTCATTTTTAAGGTTTTCTGTCATGGTCAAGTCATAGGGACTTGACCATGACAGAGGGGTATTTAATGATGAAGTCGTCGAGGCATCAGATAATACGATAGTGTTTAAATACAAAATTTTAAAATTAACGTTTTTGATAATTTCGTTTTTCATTCTTTCTTTAGTACTCACGCGAACAATTTTTGTCACATGGACTAATAAAAACAAGAACAAGTAAGGCAAGAAATTTGCAATGCTTGCCTAACGAGTAGAAAAGCAACTTTATGCACACGGTATCAATGTAACTCGTTTCTGCTGATTCATATCAAAGCTGAGTGTTTCGGGAAACTCTTAATTGAAACACTTGTGTGGAATAAAGAAGCTTTCTGCTGTTCGCTGCCTTTTATAAAACCTTGTTAATGTACACGTGTCATGTTAATTATATGTTATGTGTTAATTATAATAAAGCGAAAGCCTGTGAATGGAAGACCTTGAAGATATTTTAAAAGCTGAATGTTGAGCCGTGATAGCGTAATAGCCCAGTAGTGGATCCATGTCGATGATAATTTGGAGAGTGGCGTTTCAAATCCGATCCGGGTCATGTACAATTTTTTTTAGTTATGTGCATTTCAATTTAAAGAAATCACTATCACTTGTCTCAAACGGTAAAGGAAAAACGTGGTGAGGAAACCTGCATACCTGAGAATTTTCTTAAATCTGCCAATCCACATTAGGCCAGCGTGATGGACTATTAGCCCAATCCCTCCAGGACTCGTGCTCAGCAATGAGGGTTTTTAATGATGAATGATGAAAGTAGCAAAATGAAAAAAATCAACATGAGCCCAAGCGCGCCGAGACAAAACCTACTGGTTAACCAAGTTCATCAGGTGTTTTATAATATAATATTTTGATTTTATAACTAGCGTACGCCTAGGATTAAAAGTAGCCTATGTGTTAATCCAGAGTAAAATCTATTTCCATTTCAAAGTTCAGCCAAATCGGTTCAGTAGTTGCGGTGTTAAAGAGTAACAAACATCCATACAAACTTTTACGTTTATATTATTATTAGGATTATAATAGCAATTTGCTCACAGCATCAACTGAAGTCTCTCTCTCTAGTCGGTCCCTCATGACTGAGGATCGTGACCACCTTGGCGAGTCATCGTTTGCTTTACAATGCTCCTCCATCGAGTACGGTCGCTGGCCATTTGGACGGCACTGTAAAAGGTTCGGGCTCCTGCTTCCTTTAGAAGATCGGACCATCGGGTTGGAGATCTACCTCGTGGCCGTTTGCCTTCCACATTTCCCACCACAATAATTTTTTCCAAGTTTTCGTTCCCACGGCGTGTGATATGTCCAAAATAACTGAGGATGCGCTGTAGACAGATGGTTGAGAGACGTGTTTTAATTTGAAGCTGTGAAAGAATTGATACATTTGTGCGTTTGGCAGTCCACGGTACACGTAACATTCGCCTCCAACACCACATCTCGAACGCATCAATTCTTTGTCTTTCTCTGGCGTGAATAGTCCACGTCTCTACACCAACTGAAGTAATCAACTGAAGTAATACTTACCAAAATATTACGTTACTTATACCTATTAACATTCAATCCAGTTACCAGTACAGAATTGAAAATAAACTAAGTTCTACCGGACATTGACGCCGAAATCTACAGTTCCAGTTAAATTGGTAATTCCCCTTCTATGCTAAAGTTTAGCATTCAGGGAACACTGACTAAGAGTAACTTATTCAAGTCCACGATTTAATCCGGTTGTGGCCTTTAAATTGGATTTGATTTTACAGAAGAAAAACGAAATAACACTTAACTCACGATACAATTTGTACCTTTATGCAAGCTTCACCGAACCACATCATGTAATAGTTGTTTTACTTCCGGTAGCTTAGTTTAACTTTAGCTTTGGATGTCAGGCTTAACAACGGAGATACCTATAACCAATGATAATTTTATACTATAGATAGGTTAGGTACTACGACATACTTTACAGTGTGATAGCTGATATCAAGGTCTACCAAAATAACGATATATTTGTTGGCAGAAATTTTCCGGCGTACCATGTGCTGAATATAAGTTGATTTTATACTATGTAATTATTATTATTGAATAGTTGTCCCAACTAATGAAAATTAATTTTTTGTCACTACAAAGTATTTTTTTCCAAAAAACGGGCTGAAAACAATAAAAGTTACAAAACGGTTTCACGGTTAGACCAATAAAATGATTATGTTATGATGTTGTTATGATAATGTTTTTTTTATGTTATCCCACCACTAGCTGACGCCGCACGGTTTCACCCGCGTGGTTCCCGTTCCCGTAGAAATACGGCAATAATATATAGCCTATAGCCTTCCTCGATAAATGGACTAACTAACACTGAAAGAATTTTTCAAATCGGACGAGTAGATCCTGAGATTAGCGCTCTCAATCAAACAAACAAACTTTTCAGCTTTATAATATTAGTATAGATACCTACTCATCCAGCATGAAAGTACCGTTTTTTTATACAAAAATATCTAACACAAAAAATTCAAGCTACACAAAAACATCCATGAGCAATGTACACCTGAGTACAATCAAATTGAGTTTTTAAGCCAGCCAAAAAAGAAACAACCCTTTTTTCTCTAAACAGCCTAAAAGGTCTGGCTAATTAATCCAAAAGGGAAACAGCACAAAACACCATTAAACACCACTAACGGGCACTTTGCGTATAGAAACCACCGCAACACAAGTTAAAGGGGAACTCAACTAATTTCCACCCTCCATTCACTGTGTAACATTAATTTTCTTTTACCGCCTCCTAAGAAAATTTTTGCAATTCAGAAAACATGTCGGATTCGGAATGCGGCATACGGCGCGAGAAAACGTCTTGGGTAATATTTTCTTATTGTTTCCCACTACCTACTCATTGTTTACTTTTATTGCCTTCTGGCAGAATTTTTCTTACTTTCTCACATTTAGTTTATGAATAAAAAAGAGATGCATACGTTTCTAAGCCATGTGTGTGCTACATTTTCATATTTAATTTATTTATCCGGTAGAAGAAAATATGACCCATTGGTCTTTCTACCCGATTGTTAGGACGGTTATGGTTTGAGAATTTAAAAGGTAAACCTTTACACAATTAAAATTTGACTTTGGCTATAATAATAGTAGAGAATCCTAATAATATTATAAACGCGAAAGTTTGTATGGATGTTTGGATGTTTGTTACTCTATATCGCCGCTACTACTAAAGTGATTTAGTTGAAATTCAGAATGGAAATAGATTTTACTCTAGATTAACACATTGGCTACTTTTTATCCCGAAAAAATCCATGGTTTCCCGAGATTTGCGAAAACTGATGATTTTGATGATATGAATGTTTGTTACTCTTACACGCCTCAACTACAGAACCGAATTAGCTGAAATTTGGTATTAAGATACATTAAAGCCTAGATTAACACATAGACTACTTTTCATCCCGGAAAAATCCATGGTTCCCGATGAATTTATGAAAAACTAAATTCCACGCGGACGAAGTCGCGGGCGTCCGCTAGTTATAAATAAGATCGATTAAAATGGCCTATACTACTGACTTTCTTGATGAGTACTGTTTACCAACAAACAAATTAAAAATGAGGGTATAAATCACTAGTCATTTCACACCTAATAATAGTTATAATTAACTTGTTCTTAAATTAATGAAAATAAATTTGATTAATTAGCTTAGAACAATTAGATTTGGTAATATGTTTTATATAACATTTTATAAACAAACCATACATAATTTGAATGAATGTGTCAATTTCATAATATAATATGTCGACTTGAAAGAATATTACCTATGCCTTGTACATATATATTCTGTGCCTATACTTTTAAACTCCAGCATTATTTCCCCCCATAAACTAAACTAAAATTCTGTGCTAGGAGTGATTAGAGTGACATAAGTCTAAGTAAGAGACTGAGATCAAACTTTAACCTTTCGGATTGTCTTAACCGTGGCCAAAGTGGTTTAAATTGAATTGAACTTTGCGTATACCATTTTACCTGCAATATCTGCCAAGGTCGTATCTGGTTTGACCGTAAATACGGGGGCTACAAAATAATGGAAATAGGCAAAATCGAGTTAAGCAAGATTTGGCCTAAACTATCAAGCAAACTAAATTATTACTTAAGTAAATAACGACGGACAGAGCAGTGATAGCCCAGTGGATATGACCTTTGTCTCCGATTCCAGAGGGTGTGGGTTCGAATCCGGTCCGGGCATGCACCTCCAACTTTTCAGTTGTGTGCATTTTATGAAATTATATATCACGTGTCTCGAATGGTGAAGGAAAACATTGTGAGGAAACCTGCATACCAGAGAATTTTCTTAATTCTCTACGTCTGGGCCAGCGTGGTAGACAAAGGCCTAACCCCTCTCATTCTCAGAGGAGATTCGAGCTCAGCAGTGAGCCGAATATGGGTTGATAACGAACGACGAAATAACGACAGTAAAATTAAATAATAATATAAACCAAATAAACTGCCAATGTCTTTCAAAACTTCATAATTTTCAACGTTTTATTCATTACCCTATTTGAATGGCCTACTACAGGACCAACAGGTTAATTCACTAACATACGTCAAAAATAGTGAATTGCCTTGCAGACTTACAGGTTACTGTGGTAATGACCGAATTGAATGTATTGTCAAACGAATCACACACACGGCCACCAGTGCAGAGCAGTGGTGTGCGCGGTGGACTTACAAAACGGAGGTCCTGGGTTCGATTTGGCCGTACTGCCAATTTTTTTTCGTGCCGGTCCGATGTCGTGTAGAAACCGAAAAGGGTGTGGATTTTCATCCTACTCCTAACAAGTCAGCCCATCTTAGATTGCATCATCACTTACCATCAGGTGAGATTGCAGTTAAGGGCTAACTTGTAGAGAATAAAAAAAACACATCAATTAGCATATTGTTATAAAATGTTTATACATTTTTATATAAGTTATCCTCCTCCTAATACGAAACTTCGAAATAAAAACCCATTAATAAACCGTCAGGTATCAGACGAAGGCTGAACATAGCTCGCCTTTTGAAAGTAACTTGGCAATTTAAGTTAGAAAACTAGCCCAGTGTTGGCGCCGCTAAAGGTTTAAACGCTACTGCGCCCGAGAGGTTTCCTATTAGTATGGTTCGAGTTATAAGAGAAAGCGTTTCATAAAACTAAAAGCCCCCGCTCACTGACAACTTTTAGTTGGCCGAATAAGTTTCCGAGAATACTAACATAACAGCGATATAAATGGCAACCCGCACAATCTACAGCAACTAAATCTTCGCAAATAATAAATTGGACGTCGTATCAGAGTAGCGATTGACTTTCGATTAGGATAGTTGCGCAACTAAGTTGTTAGCGTTGGCAATTTAGTTGTTTGATAGACGGCCAACTAAAATTGCCAGTGAGCGGCTTAAGCGTCAATTGGAATTCAAGTAGCAATACAAAAATTAAAAAAAAAAAAGCAAATATAAAAGTCATAACGTTTATAAGGTTTATAAGGTTGTAGGGGGTCATCTCTGGATCTACTTATCTGATTTTGATAATTCTGATACCAACGGGAACTACGGAGGTGTAACTGCGGGGCGTCAACTTTTACATATAAAAAGAATAGAAACGAAAGGTCGTTCGTTGAAAAGAAATACCAAATAATTGATTGGGACGACTGAAGAAGAGTAAAGGTAAAGTAAAAAAGTAAAGAAAGGAGTAAAGTATCATACATTTTATATGCGGCACATCACTTAAGTGTAAATTTTGCCATATAAAATGTATGATACCGAATCTGTTCTGATGCGTCAAGGCACTACACGGCAGACAAATATAAATCCGGCTTAACTGACTGCAGAACATAAAAATACTTTCTTCAGTTCTGTTCTGTCCGTCTGTTTTACATTTAGGGATTTTTTTTCGAGTGAGTTGAATGCTGAAATACTTTAACTTAAAAAAAGAATAAGTTGTTAAAAAATATGTCTGTAATAAATACAAAAATATTCTATTCATATGATACCTACAATCTACATTGAAAACATACTTGCTTTTTAACACTGTTTGGATGTAATTCATGTATAGTATTATTTATATATGAACATACATATGATCTAGAAATAAAATAGTGTCTCCAGCGGAATACGTAGGCGTGGAATTCAGTTTTTCGCGAATGTCGCAAAAACCATGGATTTTTCGGATAAAAGGTAACCTATGTGTATTCCCGGGTATTATCTATATTCCTTTTAAATTTCAGCCAAATCGTTTCAGTAGTTGCGGCGTTAAAGAGTAACAAACATCCATACATACATACACAAACTTTCGCGTTTATAATATTATTACAAGGATTATTAAGAATATTGAAGTATCGAACTCAAATAAGGAGTTACAATGTTTTTATTAGATAATGGAAGACAGTATAGTCTATATTAATCAATCAAAGGCTAAATATTAAGTTTGGTACGTAAGTAAACAAGAAACGCCAGCCCTACTTAATTGAATTCTCAGGTACCCATTGAAAACCTAAAGCATTCCGCCTTTGTAGAGTACTCTTAATATCGTGGAAAATTTGAGTCTTGATAACTAAATAATTGACGCTTGCTAAAGAGAAAATATTCTTGAAGAGCTCTTTCTTTACCGACTTTGCATAACTTAATAAAATGTTTAAGTACTCGTATATATTATTTAATTTTATTTTACACGTACCTATAATTTTAATACTTCTACGGCTAAATTTAAGGATTCAAATGTAAGGAATTTTGGGTTCAATGCCCGTTGAATTTTTACTCCTTGACTTTATTTTAGTTGATTGAGCTGAGTGAGCTAAGAAAACATACAACTGACTTGTTGGTCCATTGGCTAGCCTATATGCCGTCAGATCACGTGATCCCAGGTTCAAATCGTGAGTCGGAATATGAAACGTGAAAAAACTGAGCTAAAAAAAATAATTTTGGTGAGATTAGTGAGATTGTTGGTGTTACAGCCCCGTGCATCGGAGAGCGCGTTAAACCGTCGTAATCTGCGAAAGGTCAATTCATTCATCATGATATCAGGAAAACCGCTTAACATACGAAGTTGAAATTTGACAGGGAGGTAGTTCGTAAGTAGTAGACGTCCACTAAGAACAGATTTTGCGGGAGGGCCAGACCAAAGAGGTCTAAAGGGGGGCGAAGTCGCGGGTTCGCTAGTCATTGTATATTCCTTCATACATACAGTCCGATAGGATGAGTTGTTGGAGTATGCCCGACTAGTTTCAAACCTTTTAGTCATGAGCTGGTTCTTGCAACGCTATACTTGAATTCTAAACAAGGTATGAAGGCTGCCTGGCGCTGTACATCCACTGCTTTCTGCATCCACGGCAGTGGGTTCGATTACCATAACGGGAAAGTATTCGCGTGATGAGCTTTAGATGCTTTTCAGTGTCTGGGTATTTTTTTTATAATTATATAATGTATTAATAATAAATACATTTTATAATTTATTATTCGTTCGTTATCAACCCATTAGAGAATTAAGAAAATTGTCTGGTATGCAGGTTTCCTCACGATGTTTTCCTACACCGTTTGAGACACGTGATATTTAATGTCTTAAAATCCACACAACTGAAAAGTTGGAGGTTGGAACCCACACCCTCCGGAATCGGAGGCCGAGATCATATCCACTGGGCTATCACGGCTTAATATTAATAGATTACATAATTTAAAAAAATACAGACAAAAATAACACTTATGCCTCAGGTAAATGGACACTGAGCAACATTTTGTAGGACATGTTCATATACCTAACTGGAATATATTCTTTTTTTTTAAAAAAAAACCTACTTCTCATGACTTGTGCTACAACATTAGGCATCTCACGAACGCGTTTAGCTGTAATTTCAGTAATTTCGGTCGGTTCAAGTCGATTCCGCACTACGCTCGCGACTGCTATCTTGAGCTCATTAATGCTAATTTGCTGCTCGTGTAGTTAAAATTGCATGTGCATAGCACGTGATGTTTGGGAAGTCTTAGCCGTTTTGGTTAATGCAGATTTTAGAATTTAAACTAAGCGAGTCGTTTTGATTTAATAAATTAAATAAAGTTTGAATACACGTTAATTTAAATTTATACAAACTTGTGAGAGTCCCAAGAACTCTATAATCCGGCCCTGTCGCTAAATATGCTCTTAGCAGATGTCAAATTTCATCTTTGTAGCCGAATGGTTTTTGATATTTCGTGACGATGAATAATGCACAACATTTGTTTAATAGTAACATATTTGCTCTTGATTATTAAAAATAACATAATGAACAACTATTTAAAAATAATTTCCGGGTAGAAAATCAATGAATATGTAATTTCAACACATGATATACTGAAATGAATTGCTAAATTTCGTGTTTTGCAGAAAAATACTAGTAGTCTTCTATACTAATATTATAAAGAGGTAAAGTTTGTAAGTTTGTAAGTTTGTCACATTTTTTAAATGGGGTAATCTTCGGAACTACTGGTCCGATTTTAAAAATTCTTTCACCAGTAGAATGCTACATTATCGGAGAGTGCTATAGGCTATATTTTATATTGGTATCATATATATTAGCCTAATTATCACAGTTTTTGTCATACAGGTCGGACTGAAAATCCTCTTCAACAGACTTATTCGCATGCGCTGCCTTAACTATTGTGTAAAATTGAAATTAATGTATGGAGACTTTATGTATCTTTAAAAGTTCTACAAAAAAGTCCGCGACACCATATATCTATCTTCTATATATTAGCAGATATAGTACCTTTTGTGTTTTAAAAATTATTAATTTTATATACTTAGGTTTACGTCATTATTTATACAACTAAACTTTAATCCTTATTAAAATAAATTATTTAATAATCACAAGGATATTATGGAGATAAGATTTGCCCTTTACAGTATGTTAATTACTTAAATAGTTTCGGAGATAATACAAAATTTCTAAAAGACGCAGTAATTCCGCTATATGACGCCCGGCGCTTACATTTACGTAGTTCCCGTTCCCGTGTGAATATGGGGATCAAACATAGCCTATGACACTCGCAAATAACGTACCTTCTATTGGTAAAACAATTTTCCAAATCGGTCCAGTAGATCCAGAGATTACCTCCTACAACCACATGAACTTTACCTCTTATTATTAGCATAGAAGTCTTTATTTCTCTTGGCCATACCACCACTCTCGAAGGACTGGACCGATTTTGCTAAGGGTAGGAGTAAGATAGAGAAGTTATAGGGTAGGGTAGGGTACGGGTAGGGAAGCGTAGGGGTAGGGTAGGTTTAGGGCCGGGTTTAGGGTAGTGGTAGGGTAGGGGTAGAGGTAGGGTAGTGGTAGGGTAGAGGTACGGGTAGGATAGGGAAGTGGTAGGGTAGGGGTAGGATAGGCGTGAGATAGGGGTACGTGTGGGATAGGGGTAGGAAAGGGATAGGGTACGGGGAGGGTAGGGGTAGGATGGGGGTAGGGTGTAGGTAAGGTAGGGGTAGGGTAGGGGTAAGGTAGGGGTAGGGTAGGGGTAGGGTGGGGGTAGGGGTAGGGGTAGGGTAGATGTAGGGGTTGGGTAGGGTTGGGTTGGGGTAGTGGTAGGGTAGGGGTAGGGTAGAGGTAGGGTAGGGTAGGGGTAGTAGTAAAGTTGACTACGAAATTTACGCGGACGAAGTCGCGGGCGTTCGCTAGTAATATATAAATGCGAAAGGTCATTCATCACGAAATCTCAAAAACCGTTTGACGTACAAAGATGAAATTTGGCAGATACATAGTCTATAGTTAGTATGTATCCGCTAAGAACGGATTTTGCGATAGGGCCGGATTAAAGAGGTCTAAGGGCGGACGAAGTCGCGGGCGTCCGCTAGTATAATATACTCGTAACTTGAAACCGTAAAATTTCGGTAAAAATTTTATTTCGTTTTTGTAGTAGACCTTGATATCACCTAGGTATTACACTGTAGAGTATGTCGGTCTATTTACAGTATATTCTGTATATAGATAGACCATAATTCACATAATTCATACGCAATCGTTTTCTACTTAACTCACATAATTTACATAAAACGTCAGCTATCACTATAAAAAAAAATACGACCGAATGTATGACTGAGTAAGAAAATGTGTTAATCCAGAGTAAAATTTATTTGCATTCCAAATTTCAGCCAAATCGATTCAGTAGCCGCAGCGTAAAAAGAGGAACAAACATACTTACACAATTACACACTTTCATACTTACACACTTACACACAAACGCCTTTATAATATTAGTGTGATGTGATTTTCTTAATCCAATTGCCGCTGCCTTCAGTACAGGTAAAAATTAAAAAAATTACTATATTTTCTACTTTATTGTGTGAAATATTACTCTCCATCTATATATTTGGTAAGTACCTACGCTTTGAACTATTAAGTACTTCGACCTATGAATAAATGTCGAAGACTTTAACAACAAAATTTACAGATGTCATTATATTATTTTCAGTGTGTGTTTTATTTACCACAAAAAAATAAAAGAAAATTTCAAATTGAACAAACTATTTTACATTGATACAGATACAAAGAAAACAAAGTTTACAAAAGAAAACTAAAAAAGAAAAAAGAAATGGACTTTTCTCTCGATTAAAGCTTTTAAATGTAGAAGCTATGTCGATACCTCGTTATTTAAGAAACTAAAATAAATACCCTTTACTTGCCCCTTAAGTAATTTTCGACATTTAAAAAATAACTTTCTAAGCAAATTTAAAATTTTCCTTTATATTAGTAAATACATAAAAGTTGTATTAAAAAGTACCAAGTTGAGTTTCACCGTTTGACTTTGTGATTAATTTCACAATATTTTTTGCTCTTAAAAGTTAAGATTCCGTTTTTTATCAAATAGAACGAGTCGCCTTGCCATTTAAGTAAAGTAGTTAGAAAAATAACGCTGCGGTGTTCTTTGCGAGTGGAGTTTTTAATTAAATTTTGCGAAAGCTGTTTCCGCTGTTGCACTTGCTGAGAAGCTGTTTTAAGGCTGACGAAAATAAAAAGTAGGTACTAGCGAAACGTACGTGCAAGGAATTACGAGGCGAATTAATGCAGATCACTAGTACATAAATGAGAATACGAAGTGACGTGCACTTCATACAAGCATTAATACCCTGAGGACTTATTAGGGAATTATGTTAGAACAGTAATTTTCCATTTTGTAAAAAAAAAAATTAAAAATCTTGTGCCCGCCACTGAGGTCATAATACATGTTGTGTCATAATACATACCCCAGATATATAGACATAGACCAAGATCTCAGAGCGATCTGACACTCATCTTATTTTCACACAGATGAAACCTTAGGTTTCCAATACGTGTTTGTGAAGACTTGCTCTGTGACACCTGGGCTTCTGTGAACTGTTGAGGAGTTACCTCATCTGTGTGTTCTACTCGTATCATTAGATTGACTCCAGACCTTTATTACATTGTAGTGCTTTAAAATACTTAGCCAATGAAAAAAAACAACAAACGCACTAGTCGTCCCTACGATTTTTTAAAGTTTAGTTTTAAACTTAAAATCGTCATAAACTATGACCGAATATCTACTCTGCCACCGCTATTCTACAATTATAGGACCAAAACGACTCAAGATTTCGTTCTAAAAATTATTATTATTCGCATAAAGCTGGATTTATATTTGTCTGACGTGTCGTGTTGTGACGCATCAGAACAGAATCGGTTTCATACATTTTGTATGCGACGCATCAGAAATCATCACGACATGTCACAACACAAAGTGTAAACGTTGCCATACAAAATGTATGATACTGATTTTGTTCTCATGCGTCATGTCACGTCACGTCAGACAAATGTAAATCCGCCATAAGTCAACGAAGTTAACATGTCAAATACTTTCACTACGATATTGAAATTACCGGAAATTTCATAATATCCAAGTAATAAATAACGAAGGAAATTGGTAAATCAAAATCAGTTTGAAACCAATTAATGTGAGCCAAACTCCCCACGATGCGGTGGAATCAATAAGAACTTTCAAAGTTTTTTCTCTCAAGGAAAATGTTTGGAAAATGAAAATCACTTTGGGTAAATTTTTTCGCTTACACATTTTCCCGTCTAATGAAATATATCTTCCTGTCATCGTAAATATAAACATAATTATTACATTTATTTAGAGAGGGAACGCAATGTTTACTTGAAAAGGTCTGTATTCATTATGCAATATTTTGCCATGTTTTTAAAAGAGTTTCAGTTTTTCTTTTCCAAAAACTACCGTAGCGACACTTACACTATTGCCGTTGCATAAAAAATACTTTTGTGTGCACAATTTCTATATTTTATTACAATTTTAACTAATAAATATTTTTTAACAACTTCCCATGATTTATTCACTCTCCCAGAAGAATGATAGCTTCTGATGCGTCACGACACGATACGTCAGACAAATATAAATCTGTCTTTACACTATTCAATGACGTCTGTTCAGTCCAGTCAATTTTCTCGCTGTGCTCATGGACACACTGTGCAAGGTCATAATACGCATACATTAGTATTTCATGGACACACCGTGCAAGGGTACAATACGCATACATTAGTATTTCATGGACACACCGTGCAAGGACATAATACGCATATCTTCATTAGTATTTGATGGACACACCGTGCAAGGGCATAATACGTATACATTAGTATTTCATGGACACACCGTGCAAGCGCATAATACCCATACATTAGTATTTCATGGACACACCGTGCAAGGGCATAATACGCATACATTAATATTCACATGGACACACTGTGCCAGGTCATAATACGCATACATTTAGTATTTCATGGACACACCGTGCAAGGGTACAATACGCATACATTAGTATTTCATGGACACACCGTGCAAGGGCATAATACGCATATCTCCATTAGTATTTGATGGACACACCGTGCAAGGGCATAATACGCATATATTAGTATTTCATGGACACACCGTGCAAGGGCATAATACGTATACATTAGTATTTCATGGACACACCGTGCAAGCGCATAATACCCATACATTAGTATTTCATGGACACACCGTGCAAGGGCATAATACGCATATATTAGTATTTCATGGACACACCGTGCAAGGGCATAATACGCATACATTAGAATTTCATGGACATACCGTGCAAGCGCATAATACGCATACATTAGAATTTCATGGACACACCGTGCAAGCGCCGGGTCTATCCCGAGACTTGTGATCCAGATATAGGTTTCTTATAAATAGCGATAAAGACAACTAATATGTAGATACCCAGATAGTTGTCATTACGTGTTCCAAATTTGTAAATTGTCATCTTAAAACATATTTCCAAGTAAATACGCGGCTTAAGCACTTAGGTATTTTAATATGACGAGTTAAAATATATTAAAACATGCCACAAGAGACCGTGTGTGGGCGCGATACAAATGCGAACGTCATGAAGCAATAAATTCGCGTCAGACCTATAACATTGCTCTTAAATTTTCTTGCCGTTTTGGGGAGCATGAAAGAATTCCAGGAAAACCAATTTGTATCGGTGGCATTCGGGAAGGAAGTTGTAGGGTCTCAACTATAGATACTCTTCAATCGATTTCCATTTCGAATGCAAATTTGAAGTAGCATCTTCGTTTACGTATTTAAATACTAGGCAAAATGTTTTCAAAAAGGATGTTCTTTATCATTGACTGTATGTATTATTTATAAAAAGTATTTATAGTAGAAGAACTAATTATTTTCGTGTGTGCGCTTAAACGTACTTACTCATTTTTTTTACTTTTCTTAGGCCAAGATGCCATACCCAATAGAAAATTGTCAATTTAAAATTTTTAGCAATTTTTAACTAACCCTGTGGCATTTGATCAGGATCTGTGGTTTCTAAACGTCCGTGTTTTAGGTTTTGATACCTCAAAACATGGTCGGTTGAACCATTTTTCTTATTAGTTTGTTTGATTGTTTATTAGATACCTACTAGCAAATGTCTTGCGGTTTATTCCGCACAGTTACTGTTTACACATAAATCAGGGAAAAACATGTACCCTACGATATTTGATGATAAAATAGCTTTGTTGTTATTTAGTTGTCATGAAAGCGTAACAAATAACACTTTACTTTCGCTTTTATTATATAAAATATGGTTTTTGATTTTACCACTGAAACGAAATAGTGGTAGGTACGAGATATTTTATTTAAAGTATCTACTACTATTCCAAAAATGTTACAATTCTCTAAAAAGTTATGAACTACCGTTATCATTTTCCCCGCAGAACAGAAAAAACAAATCCCAAAAGATAATATAATGATTTATATACGAAAGGATACAATTTAAAATGGCTGCGGCGGCATACTCGGAAATAAATCATATTAAAACGTGCGGTCGTGGCGTCAGGTTAAACGCAACGGCCAACGACTGCACTGCGCTAATTTTTTGCCCTACTACGCGGAAAAATTAGTGCGGGCAATAATTAGCGCTGAGTTAAGTAGCGGGGATTAGTTAGCTCCAATAAACGCGAGGGTCTTCATTCGCATGGACTTTGCATGACTTTTACCAACATCCTTTTTTTTCTCTACCTTTTTTTATCATTTACAAAGTTAGCAAATTAGCACTTGACTACGATCTCACCTGATGGTAAGTGATGATGCAGTCTAAGATGGAAGCTGGCTAACTTGTTAGGAGGACGATGAAATACCCACTCCCCTTTTCGGTTTCTACACGATATCGTACCGGAACGCTAAATTGCTTGGTGGTACGTCTTTTTCGGTAGGGCCATTTAAGAAAAGTCTCAATCGGCCCAGCCGGGGATCGAACCCAAGATTCGAAACTAGCGGACGCCTCACTGTCAGATTATTTTAAAGGCCTTCCTTCATATTAAGAGGAGAAGGAAATATGGAGGGAATATGGAGCTGAGACCCACCACATTGGTCCTGGGGTTGACGAAATTTGGGTGATAATGTTTAAATTAACAGACACTATCAGATGCTAATGATAGAGACCGGAAACGATGGCCTAACGTGCTTTTCAAAGCAAGGGGTCACTTCACCAATTTTCCAACTCCGGGCTGAGATTTTTCCAAAAGTGTCCAAGAACATAGAAAAGCCATTTTATGACTCATCCCAGGATTCAGGATTGATTCGTAACCACGAGACCAACGAGGCAGTTAAGACATTAAGAATATATTGCTATAAATAAAAGCTTAATTTTTAAGTCTTATAATTTGGTTATGTATTGGCTAATCACTGAATATTCGACGCAGGTATTTCACTATGTATTCTAATTCACAAATCAAATATATTGAGCGAAACAACGTATATATAGTAGTAATTAATGAATTTATTAAACTTTGTCACGAACATGATTATGTAAATTTTCAGATACCCCGTTTTCCGTAGCCCGTCAAAGTTGCGCTGAAAAACAAAGTCACCAAGTACGTAAGTCGTCTACAGATTACAAGAGCTTTCGTCTACGTGTCGCATAATGGCTCCTTGTTGCCTACTGGAAGGATGCGAGCGTACATATTTTTGCGTCACTGTTATTGCGACAAAAGGTATGTTTACACTAGCGACTTATTGTTTTTAGATATCATGTTCCGTCTATTTTTTTTTAGAGTTCTGTGCTAGTAAAGGGTTAGATGTAACAAGTGCATTTTTTTTTCTATGTCTTTTATCTCTGACGCGTAGAGCTAATAAGTTGATATCCATATATTATTAACACATACGCGGTTTCATGAACTTATTTTCTATTCCTGTGGAAAACAGGAATAAAATATAACCTATGTTACTCACTGATGATGTAGTTTATCATTGGTATAATATTTTTTTAAATTGATCCACCATAGACTATTTGTAAAAAATAAACAAACCAAAAGTCAAATATTACTTCTTCATGATATTAATTCAGAAAATGAATTCCCAAATTGCTAAGCGAAAGTTATCGAGATCTATTTGACCGAATCTGTTGAATCTTTTTTGATATTTTTGTTAAGATATTTGAAAGGTCCATAAGGATAGAAAACGTTAAAATTGCGAGGTAAATAGCACAACACTTTTCATTTACTATAAAAAAAGTCAAGATTTGACAGAACGATATCTATCGTTCTGTCAAATCATGACTTAGTAGTTAGTTAATACTATATTATTCAGTCGGTAGTTAGTTAATACTATATTATTCAGCCATGCAGCACCTCGGAGCCGGTATGTATATTAATTGATTTATTAGGTAGATAGAAAGAGAAAAAAAGAAAAAAATCTTTATTACAGCATTATGCCACACAACACAATTTGCTCTTATAATCGTCAGGACAATATCCTGCGATGTGTGACATAAACCAATAAAGAGCCCCAACTGCTGAGTTGGGCTATGGTCATGGCTAATGCTACATACTCTTTAAATAAAAAGAGCATGCAGCAGTGGTTTAATCAGCAAATTTCAGCAAATAGAAGTAAATTTTAAAAACATCTATGCTTGTGGTTGTGAAAATATTTTGTCGAGTAACAAGTCGCGAGTGTGACTACGGCTATATCATAATACAGGAACATATTAATCCAACGATGTAAAGAGATGAAGCATTATATAAGTACTTCATTTATGAAGTAAGATGAGATCATAACAACACTAGGGCGAGAAAATGAAAGGACTGTTATTATTCGGTTAGGGTAAGACCACATTGACGGGGTAGCACTACAAATAATAACCATTGGTTTGCGATTAATTGAAGCAAATTTAAAAAACCTAAAACATACGCATTATAATATAACGTATTTTCACGTATATACATCTGCTAAAGATGTATGTAAAGTACAGTGCTGAAGTAGTAGGTTATAATATCCTACTAATATAATAAACGCGAAAGTTTGTATGGACGTTTATTTGGATGTATGTTTGGACGTTTGTTACTCTTTAACGTGGCAACTACTAAGCCGATTTGGCTGAAATTTAAAACGAAGATAGATAAGATCTGGGATTAACACATAGGCTACCTTTTATCCTGAAAGCGTTCATGTTTTTTGCAAGATTTGCGATAAACTAAATTTCACGCGGACGAATTTGTGGGTGTCCTCTAGGTATACCTTAAACCTTGATAGACATAACGAAAGATCGACATTAAAATAACAACAAAATAAAACACACATAGAGCATAATATAGAGATAATTATGTCAGAATAAAGATTGACCTCTTAAGCGTGGGATAATAGTTTAAAATTCATACATTGAAAAAAGTAATATTTTACAAATAAAACTTTTAAGATAATTTTTTTATCTAAGTATTCTAATGGATAATACGCTAAAAATTACTATTCTATATGTTTTAAAGTGTATTAATTAAACTGAACATATGAATGTATTAAGAACATAATATACTTTTATTTTAATCTTTTCAATGACAATAGAGTTTTGGTATTATTTTTTAATTTAATAAATCCCCCTCAATGTGGCAGTGCCCGCTAATGAGAGCAAGCCTGTGAGTGACATGCAAAGAAAATGCTATATTGCCTCTGAAGACTCTTGCGGGCCTGCTGTAAATATATTCGTTTACTATTATACTATAAATTATGTACTATAAATTACCGCTTTAAATAAAATAAGAATATTTTTTAAAATATAATTCATATTTAGCTCTACCTAAATATTCATTTAAGAAGTTTTGAAGTTGAATGAATGATTGAGAATATTATTGTTTAAGACAGACTATTGCGCCTTGTATTTTCAACTTGACCAATATTCCTCTTTGCACTATATCTAAACAAAATATTATATTTAGAATTTAGAATTATTTATTTATATATTAAGTAGTAGTAGTAATAAAATTGAAAACCAATGTATATAAAGTAGGTAGGTATGAATTTTGTCTGCGGACAAATTTAAACATAATTGTCACGCGTTAAAGTAGCTTTTTAATTAAAAGATACGACAGAGTGAGTCTTCTTTACCGAAGTACTATTAAGTAGTCTGTGCGAGTAGGTATTCATATTCGTATCACATTAAAATTGGGTCAGTTTATATCATTAAAATAAAAAAGTCGTTTGTCATGAAAAATATAGAGTTTGAATTAGTTACCTACTTAAAATTTCTGCTCTGGTTTTATCGTTTGATATTTCATAAATTAATATTTCAATATTGAGTTTTAATAAAGTCGTTATTTTCTGATGTTCTGTGATTTTAATAGGATGTACAATTTGAACATGTTCAATTATCATCACATTAGTTTTTCTTCTATTAAATTATATATTTACTAGCGGACGCCCGCGACTTCGTCCGCGTGGAATTCGTTTCCTTTATCGTCGTTCGGCGTTTAGTAGTAACAAACATCCTTACAAGCTTTCGCGTTTATAATATTAGTAGCACGTGCTCCTTTAGTCTTGAAAGGACTGAAAACATTTGGGTTGCTGGAATGGAGCGCTACCAAGCGAAGGCCGCCTTTGCATTTATAATTATAGAATATTTCATAAAGTTAGTATGGATGTTTGTCTGTAAAAACAAACATACATACATAAACAGCTAAAATCATAGTTGGGTAAAATCCAAACAAAAAGAAAAAAAAAATTGATACCCATATTATAATGACCATGCCAACGAACTTTCGGCAGCCGACTGTGCATAGCAGTAATTTTCATTAAATACACCAGTGTAAACGCTCCTTAACTTCACGCCCTTCTTTAATAATTAATTCTACATCAAGAAGTTTTTGTTAATGAACTCTTTGGGAATACTTATGAGAACTAAGTAAGTCTAAGTAAGTAAGATTATGCCTGCTTGCTCTAGTAATGTTAATTGGTATTAGATGTTTGATATTCTTTGTTACGCCTGATATTTTTGACATAAACTTCTGACAGAAAATAATTCTAGTCAAATTCAAGACTGTCGGGAGATATAACAAACTAGCGGACGCCCGAGACTTCGTCCGCGTGAAATTCAGTTTTTCAGAAATCCCGCGGAAACCATGGATTTTTCTGGGTTTAAAAGTAGCCTATGTGTTAATCTAGAGTAAAATCTATTTTCATTCCAAATTTCAGCCAAATCGCTTCAGTAGCCGCAGCGTAAAAGAGGAACAAACATACTTACACACTTACACACAAACTTTCGCCTTTATAATATTAGTGGGAAGTGTAATAGTGTAATTGTTGATCAGTGTTTCAAAAGTTCTTATTAAAAAAAAAAATATTTCGTAAACTGAACTGTGTCTTTCAGAGAATCGAAGTTAGAAGTATACTAGACAACTTTCACCCGGAAAAGATATTGCGAAGAAAATTATTATTTGCCTTCAGTCTTTGAACAAACGATATACTTTCCAAGAATAACATATAAGAGAATATTTTATTATCTACCATCATAATATTATGTTTACTTTTCATACATTTCAAAGTTCTACCATTGCGGTATTATAATCTTGCGAGGATATTAAACTTCCTTTCATTACCACGATATCTATACTAATATTATAAAGCTGAAGAGTTTGTTTGTTTGGTTGAACGCGCTAATCTCAGGAACTACTGGTCCGATTTGAAAAATTCTTTCAGTGTTGGTTAGCCCATTTATCGAGAAAGGCTATAGGGTATATATTACCCCCCTATTCTTACGGGAACGGGAACCACGCGGGAGAAAACGCACGGCGTCTGCTAGTGTCTAATAAAGGCACATTGTACTTTTATTTGAATTCTGTAATATTTTTAAATTTAACTTACTTTCTAATGCTTCTTATGTTTATTTCAAGTCTAGTCTGGAAAATCGTTCACTGTATGGCTAAATCAACCTGCAAATGTCTTGCATGCTACTAGAGTGAAAAATTAAACAGAATTAGGAACACATATCACATCTAATAAAATATGCTGATGATTAAAATAACGCTGACGATGATATCAATAACTAGCGGACGCCCGCTTCGTTTGCCCTTAGACCTCCTTAACCCACCCCTCTCGCAACATCCTTTTTAGTGGACGTCTACCACCTACGAACTACCTCCCTGCCAAATTTCAACTTTGTACGTTTGGTTTTTGAGATCTTTTGCATTTATATGCATATTAAGATTCCAAAAAGAGTACTGTTAAGGTCCGTATATTTTTGATAGAAGCTTCGCTAAACAGAGTGCGTATTTAGTGCGCGTCAGAATCTGACTAGTCTATTGTAGCCGTGTACCGAATCGTAAATCTATGATTGTAGCCATGTGACACGTCGATTCTTTTTCTACAAACGCTAAAAATTAAAAAAAAAATTGAGAATGACATTCATTATCAACCGAACACGCAATCATTGTCGATAGGATCTGTGAATCCTATTCATGTACAGCTTTCGAAGCATTAGCGCCCTGTTCTGTTTGGCGAAGCCTTAAAAAGTGCTGCGATTTTCTCTCTCATTTTTTCCGATTCGTTCGAAATATTTCTCGATTTCTTTGATTGAGCCATGATCCTTTGATCTCTCTGGGATCCATTCAATCCAGGGATCCATTAAATCCAATTGGATATAAATATTTTTTACTTAACTTTTACTCTGATGCTTATTAATTTCAAGCTCTCGAATTTTAAGATTATGAAATGTGCATAATTTAATTTTAAGTCGCGCAAGATGAAATAATTTTTAAGTAACAGATATAACATTTAATAATCTTTTGGGTAAAATATATATATTTTTAATTTTTGTAGCTGATTTTCAAACTTATCTCAATTTACCTTTTTCTTAATAAATTACATATTTTTTTAATTTTTGTATCTACAACTGTGACAGTTTCTCTAGCACAGTTAGAAAAATCTTGATTTACTACGTGTATACGATTCTCAAGTCGAAACAATTTACAATTTTATATTTCATAAAACGGCTCATTTTTTTCGCAATGGATCAGACTGTCTAACTCAGAAATGCAGCCATGCTAGCCAGCCAGCCAGCTAAGTTTGTTAATGTAGATATTCTTAAGTGTTGCTGCTAATCATCAATCACATTAGGTATCTGCCAATTTTTACCGGCCACTCCAGAGTCAGGCCTTCCTTATATATAGAAGAGGAAATAGAAAGAAGAATGAAAGAAAATTATTTTATTTGGACATACACACACACACATAATACACAAACGACAACAAATACTTAAAACAAAAGAAAGAAATTTTAAGTAAACTAATAATTTAAAGATATTAAACTAATAATTAAATAAAAATGATGTGTCTAGTACCAAATTGGTCACCACTCAGCATGTGCTACGCTTGTGATGGATGCACCAGCGCAGCGCTGGTCTTCCGTGGGGCCATGTGGAAATATGGAGCTTAGACCCACCACGCTGCTCCATTGCTGATTTAAATAATATATTAGTTTAGATATCTATGTTAATTTATCACGCCTGTTCTATTCCACACATGGTTAAGTCAACACTAGCTATAGTTGCTTTAATTCATTCCGCCGTCTGTGTAAATTTTCATTGTATCGTGTCAGACTGTGTACACTTTATCACAGAGCCTTTTGTGTAAAAATATAATGGAAACTACAAAGTTACAGTACAAACGTTTCGCACAAAGGAAACTCGACACCTCATCATATTGTACAATCAAGGCCAGAGAAATTGCGCAAGTGAAGTCTATTTAAATTTTGGATATTTTAATCCGTAATTTAAGTTGACTTTTTTTTAAATATTTAATGACTACTTATTGTTCTTTAGCCCTTGAAGTCCCTTGAGCGGTCGTGGTCTTTAGGACGTGTTGGAGGCAGAGTAATACGTCTCACGAGCATTCGCCACTTCTCCCTGTGTGTAGTGAGTTGTGTACATGATGAGCCGTGTGAATGATCTCACTTGATGTTAAGTGACGATGCAGTCAGTAGAAGTAAAGCTCTTTCTGACGGACCTCATCAGCGGAAGTTCGTACATATTACTGGCCCTAAGTAGCGTTATTATATTCTGATCTGAAAGATGGTTGTTTTAACTACACATGAAACTATACTAATATTATAAAGCTGAAGAGTTTGTTTGTTTGCTTGAACGCGCTAATCTCAGGAACTACTGTCTAATTTGAAAAAATATTTCAATGTTAAATAGCACATTTATCGAGGAAGGCCCTAGGCTATATATTATTAAGCTAAGACCATTAGGAGCGGGGCACCAATGAAGAATGTTTCAAAATCGGGTAATTTTCCTATTGGCAGCTAACGCTGCGTGCGCTGCGTAAACGGTTAAAGTTTCGCAAAAATTATGTATGACAGAATTGTTCCCCTTTAAAAGTTCTAAAAAAAATCTGCGGCAGTTACCGTGTTTGTGAAAAACAAAAAACCACGCGGACGAAGTCGCAGGCGTCCGCTAGTCTATGATACATTTACAGGTTGACAGACGTAGGGTAGCACATAGTAGCATGTCCTGGGAGCTGATGCTCTAGCGATGGCTTTCTACCTAACATCATGTGGGGCATCTACTTGATTTCGTAATAAAAATAAGTGCATTAAAATAATAGTAGATGAGATCTCCGAGTGCAGGTATAGAGGGCATAAAGAGATAAAGCTGACTGTCCAGAGTGAGGAACTTCGGAAGAATTACAGTTGACTCAACATTCTAATTGGCGATAATCTTGTAAGTCATATCCAAATGTATCCAATGTATTTTACTCGTGATACGAACTATTTGTTTCCCGTTTAAGATTTCACCAGAATATCGATCGTGTGGAACAGTAATATCAACAATTATACACGGCGTACTGACCGATTCACACAACATAGGCAAAGCACTTAAGCTAGCGCTTAGACCGATCGACTAGCATTATGTCAGGTCTATTAGCCACAAACCTATAAGTGATAAGCGTTCGCTCCCAGTAGAGCATTGCACTGCTATTTTCAAGAGCTTAAGCTGAGTCGTACCTTTTTTAAGGTCTTACCTGTAGTATCCGAATATCGATAAGATTGATGAGCAATCTATTAATAGATTATCGTGGTTGTAAAAGATATGTTTTAGCTAATCACTTTTTTCTAACAATAACGACAGTTAAAGTAGACTCAACTGTCAGCCAGGGTTCCAGAGTGAGCAACGTCTCTACTATTCAAGTATCGAGCGTTTTTGAAGTAGCTTCAGTATCCCGACCATCCAATCATGCGCAAGCTTATTTTAGGTGTTGATCGAAGTTTTTGACGTGACAACGTTTTATAATTCGATGGAGCCGGCTGCACACTCGAAAAAATATGACGTCATGCGTCGTTCCAACGCTCTAGGGTTGCCAACTTTTTTTACAAGAAATGAAGTATATTCTGTCTATGAAGATTGTTAAACAGTATTCAATATCAAAATATTCTGATCTATGAAGCTTGTTAAACAGTATTTTAGAAAAACTAACATTTTCTTTAGAAAAATGCAACCACTCCATCAGTATTTCGTATGACGTTGTCATATTCAGCTATCGTCAGTAAACCGACTTTACAGACAACCGTTTTTTTAGCTACAAGACCTTTCATTTCTTAATTGGTCTATTGGCTGGTGGGAGAGTTTGACCGTGGCTAGTTACCACCTTACCAGCAAAGACGTATCGCCAAGCGATTTAGCGTTCCAGTACGATGCCGTGTAGAAATCGAAGGGGGTGTGGATTGTCTTCCTACTCCTAACAAGTTAGCCCGTTACCATCTTAGATTATAACATCACTTGCCATCATGTGAGATTGTGATCAAAGACTAACTTTTGGGGTAAAAAAAAATAAAAGGGTAATTTTTTATCTTTCATTTATTTATTTGTCATTTTTTTTAATTTGTAACTATGTTTATCAAATACAAAACATATAATATATTAAAAATTTATAAAAGATGAAAAGGGTAAATTATTATTTTAATGAATGTGCTGTTCTTTTGCCAGGAAGTGTACATCGGGCTATACTATTTACCATTGTCCAGAGGAACCTAAAACGAGTGATTGTCACGGACTCGCACTTTCTGAATGTCGGCCGCCATTGTTTACGTTTTCTTTTTAAAAAATTGTGAAAAATAGCGTCCAAATACTCTGAGTGGAACACAAAGGGTACGGTAGTAGTCTATTACTGGAGTTCATATATTTGCATTTAATTAAAGAGTGCCAAAAAGATGGAAATTAAATGGAGGTATATAACCTTCAACTTCCCAACATAAATATAAATAACTGAGAATATCTTGAAAAAAAGGAAAGCTCAATATTTCATAGCCCAACCTAGGACTCAAACCCAGGACCTCATGATCCGAATCTGCATAGACTAACCAATGGACCAACGAGACAGTTAATATTAGAGAGAATTTTCCTCGCATTTTAACTTCATTCATAACTAAGACCAAAAGATGTCCCGCGGTTTAATGCGCATAGTTCCCGTTGTCCTGGGATTATGGGGATAAATATAGCCTATGACACTTACAAATAACGTGGCTTTACATTCGTAGATTTATCAAAATCAGTTCATTAGATCCAGAGATTACTTTCTACCATACAAACTTTACCTCTTTAGAGTATATGAAGTGAATATCACCAGCGTTAAATATTTTTTCTCAAGTAAAGCCTACATTGTCCTACGTAAAATAATTCAAAGCTCGCCGTAAGCCGACAAGTCAACATGCGATATTGTTTGAACACAGACCTCAAGACTTTTTATAACACACGACAACACGTTCTACACGACTGTACTTTTACGACACGATTATTTATTGTTTGGCAAACGACAATTTAACTACATACTTGTTAACCATTCGCTGCCCGTGAGTATTTTGTCGAAAAGCCCGTCTGCGTTGAAGAAGCCGACAGTCAGGGAATGCGGTTTTAATCTACCGTTGTAAGCCATTAAAAAAAATCTTTATATTCCTCTATCGCGCGGAGCATGATACTGTGCTCGCCTATACATGTCACGTAACGGATACGATGGGCGACCGGTCGTCCATTTAGGAGTCAAGAGGTTAAAGGCTTTAATCATGTTAAATATTCTCAATTGATCATTATTACTTTTAACAGACCTTCTTCCTTTCATCTTCCTCGTCTTCTACCTTCCTACAGGGTTATTACGTAACTCTGCGTTCCATTCAAGTAATCAATCACTTCATCGTTTTTCATCGTATTTTCGTTTTTGCAATAATCAATAATATAGTGTTTTCAGCGAAATAACCTTAACTGCACAATTTTCCATTTCCACGGAACCCGTTAAATATGATGATGATTATGATGATGAATTTGAATTTGATATCGTACAGACATCGTTTCAGAGCGCGGTCGTATAACACAAAAGCGCCAACACCTGACACCGTGTCTACAGATGAATTAATAATATCACGCCGCAGTTTTAGTCTTATGTACGCATTTAAGCGATTTAGCGCTTTAAAGCCGAGTGTTTTCGCTTACTGAGGCGTGAATATTGTGCGAAAACAGAAGCCATATTACACCGAACACCTCTCACTGAGTACTGACAAAGCCTGTGGTGGTTTACTTAACGTTTTATGTGAAACGCTTGAGGTGTCTGTTACATTTAAGATTAATTATTCAGTTATGTAGGCATGAGTGGCACCTACCTACCTTGACGCTCTTGTTATGACTTCGCTGCTTTGAAAACCTCAATGCCGGAGTTGGTTTTTTTTTGATTGTGTATTTGCTGTATTAGCGAGGCCCATAGTTAGCGGTTGCTAACTATGGGCCTCACAATAAGGCTCAGAGTCACACAGCGGACGATGGAACAAGCTATGTTAGGAGTATCTCTGCGTGATCGAATGAAGAGATCCGCAGAAGAACCAAAGTCACCGACATAGTTCAACGAATTGCGAAACTGAAGTGGCAATGGGCGGGGCACATAGTTCGAAGAGCTGATGGACTTTGGGGTCCCAAAGTGCTGGAATGGCGACCCCGCACTGGTAAGCGCAGTGTTGGTCGACCTCTCACCAGGTAGACTGACGACATCAAGCGAGTCGCAGGGATTCGCTGGATGCAGGTGGCTCAGTATCGTTATGTTTGGAAGTCCCTACAAAAGGCCTATGTTCTGCAGTGGACGTCCATCGGCTGATATGATGATGATAATGATGATGATTTGCTGTACTAACTGGCTCCTTATCGAGACCGCAGCAGCGTCACTGAGGGGTTTGAATGAAGATAACCTCTGCCAGGGGGAAGCCCAAAAAATTATTGAGAAAGGGTTAACAATACTGTTCAGGTTCTGCAGCACTATTTTGTAACGAAGTTTTTACAACTCGACAGTGTGAGTCTCGAATTAATCTCTATGTCTCTCTGTCTAACATGACACTATATACGGAGAGATAGAGGCGAATTTGAAACTCGCATTGATGAGTTCTAAAAACATTGTTACAGAATAACTGGAATTGATTCCGAGGATGCTCGTGTATATGTGTAACTTTGCGTCGATAGTGATATTTGACATAAATTTAAATTAAATAGAAAATTATGAGGGAAACATTATTAAAAACTGTATTAAGATTGATAATATAAACATGGACCCAGTGGGTTAAAACTGTTCAAAATTACTTCATAAATATTTTTAATATCAGAGGTCTGAAGGGACTCGGCTGTAAAGCTTAAGAATTTCCAATAAATGCCAAATTAATTTAAAACCTTATCCCCGACCGGAAGCTATGGGATGATGGACTTTTTTTAATAAGCAAGAAAATAAGGAAAGTTTAAAAAAACCTTATACTGTGTCACGTAAATGGAACGAGAGTGCCTTGTTTTGTAAATAATTCAATTTACACTTTGAGATACGATTTTTATTAACAAAAAAAAATATCGAAGCTTTTTTGGAGGCAAACTCGTATAAAGGTATTTTTGTATTTTGTATCTTGTGAGTGCAATAAAATATTTATGTGAGTTTTTAGAATTTTTTCTTATCATGAAGGATCACTTTTCAGAATTACAATATTATCACTTGCAGTTTCTGAGTTATTAGGAAACTAAAACCATTTTTTTTGTTATAAAATCTGCAACCCGTTTACAAATACTCTTTGCATGGCGTTGTAGCAAGCAATTGTGAGTGCAATAAAAATGTACATTTTAGTTGTTAGGAATCTTTCTCCTTCTGAATTTCTAAAAAAAAGAGATTCTCTCAGATTGCCCGAAATATCTATTTGTTCCTCAGCTATTATTTTTTTGTTTAGTATTCAAATTCAACCCATTTTCTTTTCATTCAAAAACTTTGCGTTGCAATTCAAAATTCATTCATTTCAAGTAGGCTTAATTTACAAGCACTTTTGAAACATCAAATTTGACTATTTGTAGAGACTCTACCACCGGTTTGGAAGGCAGGTTCTGCTGAGAAGAGCCGGCAGGTACTGCTGAGAAGACAGGAGAGACGTCGATGGAGGACGTCCACTGCAGGACATAGGCCTTTTGTAAGGACTTCCAAACATCACGATACTGAGCCACCTGCATCCAGCGAATCCCTGCGACTCGCTTGATGTCGTCAGTCCACCTGGTGGGGGTCGACCAACACTGCGCTCTCTAGTGCGGAGTCGCCATTCCAGCACCTTGGGACCATCCATCGGCTCTTCGAACTATGTGCCTACCTATTGCCACTTCAGCTTCCCAACTCGTTCAGCTATGTCGGATGGTTTGGTTCTTCTGCGGATCTACGCATTTCAGATTCGATCACGCAGAGATACTCCTAACGTAGCTCGTTCAACTCAACAGTTGCTCTTTTGAAAAAGAATTGTTCTGTTGTGATTGTAATGCATAAACATGTTTCTGTTTTGTTGCCGCTCGTTCAGTTTCACAAATAAACTTGTCTTATTTATAAATTTGTCAACGCCCAACCATTTTCTAAAAATAGAAAATCTATACAAAAGTATCAGTACCGACACTGAACGTGATACTTCAGTTTTCAACAAAAGGATACATTAGACACCCAATGTCACTCTGGGATCATAACCCTCCATTCAGCGACAAGCGTGGGACAATGATACCAAGATGTGTCATAGATAAATAGATCTCTACGTAGTCCTATTGTATATTATGGCACAAGGACACTTTGTACGGTTGTATAACCTTTCGTTTATTTTTGTATTTATGCCACTACTAGCGGACGCCCGCTACTTCGTCCGCGTGGAATTTAGGTTTTCACAAATCCCTCGGTTACCATTTTTTTCGTGATAAAAGTAGCCTATGTGTCAATCCAGGCTATAATACCAAATTTCAGCTAATTCGGTTCAGTAGTCGAGGCGTGAAAGAGTAACATACATTCATATCATCAAAATCATCAGTTTCACAAATCTCGGGAAACCATGGATTTTTTCGGTATAAAAAGTAGTCTATGTGTTAATCCAGAGTAAAATCTATTTAAATTCCAAATTTCAGCCACATCGCTTTAGTAGTAGCGGAGTTAAAGAGTAACAAACATCCAAACATCCATACAAACTTTCGCGTTTATAACATTAGTAGGATTTTTTTTATTTATATGGACAAAATATACCTTTAGTCTAGTGGTAAGGTATTTTTTTTATTCAAAGTTAGCTCTTGAGTCTTGACTGTGATCTCACCTGATGCTAAGTGACGATGGAGCCTTAGATGGAAGCGGGCTAACTTTAACACAGAACTGGAGATTTGACTGGGGATGAGGGAGGGAGGAGTTAGAGCTAAACTAACCCCTATATATCTAAAGTGAGGACTATTTCTTTTTGCAAAAAATATCATTGAGGCAATTAACAATTTTCACTGCAAAATGATTTGTCTGGTTAACTTTATTTTATTCTTTAATTAATAATCAAGTCAAAGGTATCTGTGGGCACGGAAGTGCCCAAACCAAGGCGAAAACGGCAGCGCAGGAAAAACCTACCTTTTCTCAAAGCTATTCAACGTATACACTTAGTAATTCAGTCTGGATACTGGTAGAGACTTGATTTTTAATAAAAATGTTTGTTTTATATTTAATGTAGTTTGTTTTGAATTGTTAATTATTTAGTTTGTTTTAGACATCAATGAAAAACTTTAACATTAAGAGATTTTTTACCTTTAACAAAAAAATTGGGTCGACCTCACCCTAAAGTTTAGGGCAAAAACTTTTTAAGATATTTTACGCACTGGATCGGCTAACCGTCAGCGCCAGCCTCTCTGATTAATGAGATTAAAGATGGATGCTGGAGTTTGTTCGTAAACAAAGACCTTTGTGTCGCCGGCAAGAGGAGAGACGGGGTTATGTTTTATGCCGTTGTGTTGGAAGTGTGGAAGCTAGTTTTATTGAAAACGTTGTGTTACCTAGTTGATAACATAATCCTGATTATCTCCAACTAAAATATTATTTACGGTTACATTAGTCAGTAATTGTATTATCGAATTATGTTTATTGGAAATAATTTTAAACAAGATTGTTTAAATCTCAGAAGAAAGCTTTACCATCGCACTGCAAGACATCGGGTAGGTATCCATCTCTATGTCATCCCTAGAACTCGTACGAAGCGATTTGCTTCTTCGTTTCTTATACGTATGAGTGGTGTGGAACTTCCAGAAGTCAGTGTTTCCTAATTCTTACAAACTGGACATCTTTAAGAAGAGAGTGAATAGGCATCTTCTCAGCAAGCGCGTTCTACTTTAGGCCACATCTAAACTTACCATCTGGTGAAATCGTGGTCAAGCGCGAGCTTATTCCATAAAAAAGCTCCATGTTTCATAGCTTGACCCAACTCGAACCCTCGTGGTCCCAAGCTACATAGATTAACCACTGAACCAACTTGGCAGTATCAACTGCTACGGACGATTAATTAAAATCTACATATAAATTCAGACCTCAATGTCAAGAACTTCCTAAGCTAAAAGTTGGCAAGAATGAACGAATCTAATGGTAATCGGTAAAGTTTTAGACTGTAACTTATTCAAATCATTTGTACAGAATGTTCAAGGTCAGTACCATTCTCACTGGCAATTGGATCTATTTCGTAGATTGCTGGATTTTTTTTCAGTTGCAGGGTTTTAAGCCGATAATTGTTACAAGAATCAATTTTTTGCTTGATTATCACGCTAATCCTAAATAGATTGCAAAATTTTCTGGTATGATTCGGCCGTGGCTAGGTACCATAATACGTGGAAAGATGTATCTTTAAGCAATTTATTGCTGACGGTGCTATTGCCACATAGGAACTTATCATCTCTGAGAATTCAAAAATAGACAATAGAAGTAAGCATTCATCATAAGAAGTATGTAATATGCACAAGAATTGCAATTCAAAATGTACAGCTAATTAAGCTATAATATGTCGATATATGCGTGTTGCCAGTGATGACCTATGGTTTCGAGACTTGGTCGCTAACTATGGGCCTTATAAGAAGGCTCAGAGTCACACAGCGGGCGATGGAGCGAGCTATGTTAGGAGTATCTCTGCGTGATGGAATCAGAAATGAGGAGATCCGCAGAAGAACCAAAGTCACCGACATAGCTCAGCGAGTTGTGAAGCTGAAGTGGCAATGGGCGGGGCACATAGTACGAAGAGCCGATGGACGTTGGGGTCCCAAAGTGCTGGACTTGCATGGATTCGCAAACAAAACGCTGTCGCCATTCCAGCACATTGGGACCCCAACTCCATCGGCGATGAGCTTTATCAGTGGCTTTAGTTCGTCTGCTTTTTTCCTTATTTCTGATTCGATCACGCACGCATCGATTTGGATCTTTTAATTAATTTAATTTTCATTTGCTTGAAGCTAGATACTAATTGGGTTTATTTGCATAAGAACGATAAAGGAATTCTGCCTAACGCGGTTTCATTTTAAAATAGCTTTGTAACGTTTAAACATTATGAATACATTCTTTTACTCGTAGCTCCTGGCTTGTGGCCGAATGCCACGGTCCGTTGGAAGTCAACGAGGGAACCGAGATTTTTTGTGCGTTACAATCAGATTGGCTGAAATTGCTGCAACATTCTAACCGCTTAATTCGCTACGAGCTACGGGTAACTAGTTTAACCATTTCTACATCCTTTGTTGAACATTTTAGAATTCCTGCGCCATCAAGATTCTCTCGTCGTTTAAATTCCTAATTTAAATTCATTTTATTCAACAAAAACCTGAATTTTTATTTAGCATCGTCTTAGTCTGGTCGAGGACATTAAAACCTGAGAAAAATCTTTAGAATGGAAAAAAAACATTTTACAGCCTCAACAGCTCAACGGTAAGAGCGGCCGGACTCATCACCGTGGGGTGTTGGTTCAATCCCCGCCCCGTTGGCCATTGTCGTACCCACTCCTAGCACAGTCTTTCCTGACTAGTTGGAGGGGAATGGGAATATTGGTCATAATATAAAATACTTATATGACAAATATTTAAAAAAAAATTGTAGCTTATTCTGAAATTATTTATCTGCAACCAAAAATTGCAGGTTTTGTAATCTTAAGACTAAACTCGTTTTCTGTTTAGACCCAAAAGATAGGTACCTATTATACGAGAGGAGACGGTGTTTTAGAAATGCTTTTTTTTTTGTTTTTGGCCGTATCTTTAAAAGCCGTATCGTTAACTTAGATATTTGATTTTTTTAAGTAGCCACGGCCAAAGCCTTCCACCAGGCAGACTTGGATCAATTAAGAACTCCTCAATCAGCTCTGCCAGACAGAACAAAGGACCTCCGTCTTATAAATCCACCTCGCATACCACTGCGCTACGGAGGCCCTCAAAAATTCCATTAGGCTTTTTTTTCCTTTTGTGGCACGGAAATCCAAAAAGAGACAAAAAGACAACAACAATGATGATGATGACTCATACGAACCTACACATATATCTCTTTAATATCCCATCCTAAAGATATATAGAATTAAATAAAAAAAAAACAAAATAAGAAAATTTGACATCAGAAAGGCTAGTGTAAGTAAAAAACCAATATCGAGTCAACGAAATCGCCGTAGATAATGAGGCGGTTTTGGACGCCGCCCGAAGTACTGACAATTTGACGTCACACAAAAACCTCAATTTCGTAGTTGGCTCAGAAATACTTCGAACATTAGGCTGCAATAAGTACAGAATAAGAGACCATCATTTGAAATACGCTTATTCCAATCGTTGCAGAGAAATTTCCAGATATTATATTTCAAATTGACGTAGACAACGCAAAGTAGGCAGCACATTTTATGTTATAGATTTTTTTAATTATCTTGATTTTTTTTTATTGAGAAATACTTCAGTACATTATGGGACTTAAGCTAACTTAACCTACGCCCTCAGAATTGAAGGCGTAGGTCATATCCACTGGGCTATCACAGATCATTTTTACTTTATATAAGCAAATTGTTTGAGTAGACAATTGATTCTAAAAATATAATTAAAATAATATTATGAATATCTATCATGCTAAAATTAGTGTATTTATTACTGACTGATATCTATTTTAGCGTCCGCCCAGCTATAGTAGCTAATCCATATCCGTCTGTCTGGACGCCTACACTGTTTAGATATAACCGTTGGTAACCGGGAGTCTAAGATAAGGTCAACCGAACGAGTTTCGATAAGCCAAAATGTTACCAGTATGATAAAAATTCATTGTACAACCTACAAGAATAATCCATGTCCATAATTTTTTTTTTTAGTTTAAGTTAGCCCTCGACTACAATCTCACCTGATGGTAAGTGATGATGCAGTCTAAGATGGAAGTGGGCTAACTTGTTAGGAGGAGGATGAAAAATCCGCACCCCTTTCGGTTTCTACACGGCATCGTACCGGAACGCTAAATCGCTTGGCGGTACGTCTTTGTCGGTAGGGTGATAACTAACCGCGGCCGAAGCCTCCCACCAGCCAGACCTAGACAAATTAAGAAAAACTCAATCGGCCCAGCCGGGGATCGAACCCAGGACATCCGTCTTGTAAATCCACCGCGCATACCACTACGCCACGGAGGCCGTCAAAGGTTTACTTTGTCTCTTTCTTCTTTGTAGTCACTTTGTCCGTATTCTACACGCAAATCGCACACTATACATCACTTGAGGGTATATTCGTATGTGGCGTGGCGTGATATAAGTGTGTTTCCGGCTTTAACCGCTTGATATAAAGCCTTCGGGCCAAGGCCGCATCTCCCTGATTCAGTGTAACCCATCGACACGAACAAAAAATGTCTATGACGTCCTAATATAAGAGAAAATTGAATCCCTAACGTCCTCTTCGTGATCTGCCGCCATTTCTCTCAATTGTTTAGTTGTTATACCCGATTGTGTGAGAATACTTTGTAGATTGAATGTTTGGTGGTTATAGATTGATGTTTCATGGCATGCGATGTGATGGTTACTGTGAGATATCACAGTGAAAGTGTTGTGTTCAAAATCAAATCACCTTTAATGCGACTTCGGGTTAAAAAGAATATACAAAATTCAAAATTCATTTATTTCAAGTAGGCTCAGTTTACAAGCACTTTTGACACGTCAGTTGACTATTTGTAAAGATTCTACCACCGGTTCGGAAGGCAGGTTCTGCTGAGAAGATACCGGCAAGAAACTCAACAGTTGCTCTTTTTTTTAAAAAAAAATCATACAGTATTATAATTTACAATTGAAGACAACATTACAATTTCTTAAAGTTTTACTTCCTGTGTGAAGGTGGAAGCTGATCCAATGGCCTCGAAGCGCCTTTTTCTTTAAGGAACTCATCAATGATGTAGTAACCTCGACTAAGTAAATGTTTTTAACACATTGCTAAAAGCTATGCATTGGCAGGGTTATCACAGTCTTGGGGATCTATCTTTAATACACACTAGTCGCCCAAAAAAACAAAAAATCAAATAATTTCTTTCAATAATTAGTGAAGATATAGATTAAACGTCTTCACTTAATATTCGATTTCGGTGTTTTGTAGAAGATACTCGTATATTCATATCTAGTTTTGCTATAGTCAAAATAGTTACAGTAGTTATGATAAAAATCAGATTTTGTATAAAAAAAGAATGTAAAATCGCGTTTTTATTTTGAACTAGTGGACGCCCGTGACTTCGTCCACGTGGAAATCAATGTAAACTTTCAAGCCCTATTTCACCACTTTAGAGTTTGAATTAAAAAAAATTTAGAATCCCATTATATTTAATATTTTTTTATGATTTATAAACAAATTTTTAAAAGTGTAACTCTAAAAATGAAGGACTTTCTGTACAAAATTTCAACCCCTATTTTAATAATATAATATAATAAATTATAAGTATCCTATAACCTTTTCAGTATTGTGGTCTTAAACCGTGCTAGGTTTCATTTGAATTAATTCAGTAGTTTCAGCGTGATGTCTGAATGACAAAAAAACACGGAAAGACAGACAAAAATTCGAAAAAAAAATATCAGTATCGATTATACAATGTACACACAAAATATTTAAAAATATTTTTAAAGTACAAAATATGCAAAATTCGTATTATAAGTTCAATTCTAGATGGCGCTGGTGTACTTTATGCCACGCTAACGTTTGTGGTATAAGTAAAATCTCAAATTACGAATAAATGTATAGAATTCGACCAGTTTTATTGTAAGTAGGTATAGATACCTACATCACAAAGGGTAAAATAAGCTGAAGACATAATATAGAGAATGGTGTAGTAAAACAGAATCGCTCGGTACTTCAACAGTTTCGGGCCTCTGCAGTTGTTACGGAATACGTAATAAACATCAAACCCTTTATCTTTTACGTCTCTCGATCCATAGACTACAATGTTTACATAAGTACGTGAAGGGTTCTCAAGACAGATGACACGGGAAGTTTTCGGTGTATTAATGTATTAAAAACTGGTGAATAGGGTGGGTAACTCATATCAAATTTAATATAAACAATATTAATTTCGTGTGACACATGGAATAAGGGCCCGAAATGTACAAATGTCATTTACTATAAGTAAAGGATTTCCTAGAAAACTTTATTATAAGAAATATCACGTATTTTTAACTTAGGTACCTGGCACATGATCAATATCACCATCATCATTAACAACCTGTATTCGGCTCATTGTTTTGAGCACGAGTCTCCTCTCAGAATAAGAGGGGTTAGTTAAGCTAATAGACCAACACGCTAATCCAATGCGGATTGGCAAACTTCACACAGAAAAATTCTCATGTTTTTTCTTCCCCGTTTTAGACACGTAATATTTCATTTCTTAAAATGCATATAACTATGGAGGTGAATTTCCCAGACGGGATTCGAACCTACGCCCTCCGAATCGAAGAAGGCAGAGGTTATATCTGGGCTATTATTGCATGTAGTTAATGCAAATGATTTATTGCCAACACATAGATACCTACATAATGTAAAAACGAGAATATTTCCATTTAAATAGGAGACACTAGTCGTTTGAGAAACTGTTTCGACATTCTCCGAGGTTTTTTATCTTTTACGTCTTGGGGTCAAATATAAATGTCTAGTATGTAAAGGGTTAAGCCGAACCCTCCTGAATGATACAGAATGTATTTAGCCGTATTTTTTGGTAATGTTTTGTTACTCTATGCAAACTTGCTAACTTTCTCTGTTAGTATTTGTGGATCTATTAGTGTTATTTGTGTATCTGGTAGCTTTGTAAGCTTAATTTCAACCACAACTTGACCCCTATACCATACCTGAGAATTAAGAAAATTCTCAGGTATGCAAGTTCCCTCACAATGTTTTTCCTTTACCGTTTTGAGACATGTGGAGGAAAACCATATATTTAATCTCTTGAAATGCGCATAATTGAAAAGTTGGAGGTGCATGCCCTGGACCGGATTTAAACCTACGCCTTCCATAATCGGAGGTAGATTACTTTTATCCACTGGGCTATCACGGATAAAACTTACAATATAAGATAATATTACTTAAATGTATAGATATTATTTGGTCCCGTGCCTAACAAAGCTGCCTGTAACGCGCATTAGGAGGCTGATGAGCATTATTATGCTGCCGCCGTATCCCGGGCGTACACGTAACGAAATCGTTATCGAAAACCTCTAACAAGTTGCCTTTGTTAGCGATGAACTAGAAACATATAAAGATTCTTTATATATTTTTTTACTAACAATGTACTGACATAATAATCTTACATTTCCATTTATAAGTATCTTTTCTTTTTATGGAAGACATTTGCTGATTTACCAAAAAACTACCGAATTTTTTAATATAACTTTTAACTTCACCATAAGTAAGAGCAGGTGGTGTTTCAATTTCATTCAGAGATCGAATTTATGGTGCGGAATCACTTCAACAAAGTTCTGGATTAAAGTCATTATACGAGTATGATTTAGGGCTCCTTCAGACTACAAACTTTTTATTTTATCTAACATGGTTTGACCCTATGCGAGTAATTAAGGGTTTACAGACGTTTTTGTAAAACAATATGTATTTAAGTAGTTAGTATACTAGGTAGCATACTGATCCAGAAAATTTATTCTACTGAAAAAAGTCAGAAAGATAATATATCTGATAAAAAAATTTAAAGAAGAGTTAGCGTTTTCATTTTTGATTTTATATTAAAATGATTTTATCTTTATGAACTGTAGTCCAATTTTTAGTCCAAAAGTCAAAGATTCATTCATTCATTCATTTAGTCATTCAAAAAGACTGATTTTTTGACCCTAATCTGATCCTAGGCATCGTATTGTAAATGCTTACGCCTTTGCCAATAATTCAACTAGCCTACCATTAGACCTAATGTTACAAGTTCCTGGATTACAAGTGGGATTAACATTTATTATTTATGTTATTGTAGTGGGTATTTGATGACATGTGCTCAGTTGTTTGTGAGGCAGTGTAGACACCGTTACGCTGCCAGTCGCATTAGTGATTTTGAGAAATAAATTTTTGTGTTGAAATTATTGATAGTGTGTTTTAATTATTGTATATCATATTATATTGTTTAGTGTGGGCATGGAAAACATGTCGGGCAGGCAAGGTGAATGATCCCTTAAACCTATCCTCAAGGTCACAAGTCCTGGGACCTGCTCGAGGTGTGTTTCTTCTGCCACTAATTAATGGTACAATCACTATCACTTATACCCGTCACGTCGCACTAAAGCAACTTCTGCTGGGAATCGAACCCAGCGACCCAGTTACCCATTCACGACTGCGCCAGATATCAAACGTCATAATTCGTTGTTTGTTCATTCTTCTGTTCTGTTAAACATTTTCATTCGAGAGCTTGAGCTCTGAACATCAAACACAAAGTAATAAAATTACTGTACAAATTATGACAGTAACAACTTTTCTACGACGTTCAAAGAAAGCACCGTTTTTACTCGCGTTCTTACAAAATACTTACTTTACATACTTATATTTTTTCCACCTAAAAAGGATGTTAACATCGACACGCAACGACATTTTAACATAATTCTCGGCACGTGATTGTAAATACCTACGCAAAATTATTAAAACTATCTTATTTGAGAGGGTAAATTATGTTCATCATTACCATCATTAACAATCCTAATCCGCTCACTATTGAGCAAGAGTCTCCTTTCAGAATGAGAGGCCCAAGTTAAGAGTTAGCTGGTCCAAAGCGCATTGGTAGACTTCACACGTGAAGAGAACTAAGAAAAATCTCATATATCCAGGTTTCCGCGCGATGTTTTTCCTTCACCGTTGATAGTTGATCACACGTGATATTTAATTTCTTAAAATCCTGCTAATATTATAAATGTGAAAGTGTGAAAGTGTGTAAGTGTGTAAGTATGTTTGGTCCTCTTTTACGCTGCGGCTACTGAAGCGATTTGGCTGAAATTTGGAATGGAAATAGATTCTACTCTGAATTAACACATAAATTACTTTTCATCCCGGAAATATCCATGGTTCCCGCGGGATTTGTGAAAAACTGAATTCCACGCGGACGAAGTCGCGGACGTCCGCTAGTATATAATATAATTAAAAACTTGGAGCTGCATGTCCCGCACTGGATTCCAACCTACGCCCATCGAATGCAGAAGTAAGAAGACATATCTACTGGACTATGATGGCTTTCAAATTTTTGAAGAAGACATATCCACCGGACTATGATGGCATTCAAATTTTTGAAGAAGACATATCCACTGGACTATGATGGCTTTCAAATCCGTTACATGATTTTTATTTTAGTATTTGTTGTTATTGAGCAAAAGAAGTACATCTCATGTAAAAAATTTAACTGTTTGAAACTATTACAGTTAATGAAATACAGCCTGCAGCCTAATTCACTAACTTTGACGTATACGAAAATTGAAATTCTATGTAACACATGTCATCCGTTGCTTACTGACAACCCTTTGTGGATATCAAGTAGGTAGATACCATGTTTCAGTTGATTTGATGTTTATTTTAATAGGTGACGGATGCACGGACAGCGGAGTCTAAGCAATAGGATGCGGATTTTACCCCTTTGATACGTAACCCTAAAAACACCCTGTTTCCAACTTTAATATAAATGTATTACGGAAAGAATCTGTCGCAGACTTATACGTTTGTTTTCCTAGAGACTTATGTTCTGGTGAAAAATGAACATTCGGCTTAGCATGAAAAGACAAAGGAAACCTATTACCCCAAGGCTAGCTTTTCTGATTAACAACAGAAACACGATGTTATTAGATTATGTTATAGTCGCCTTTTCTTTGTTAATATTGCTCGACTTATATTGTTTTATAAACAGTCATATTAGTGAACTAGCTGACACCGCGCGGTTTTACTCGCGTGGTTCCCGTTCCCGTAAGAATACGGGGATAATATAGCATATAGCCTTCCTCGATAAATAGGCTATCTAACACTGAAAGAATTTTCCAAATCGGACCAGTAGTTTCTGAGATTAGCGCGTTTAATCAAACAAACTCTTCAGCTTTATAATATTGGTATAGATTAGTATAGATAATTCGATTTGTTTTATTACTATCCGAGAAAAGAAAATGACAGAAAAATAAATTATTTAGTATTTATATTGTAAAGTAATACTCCTATTCATTGATGAATTAACTGAATTCAAAATTAATTCAAAGAGGTATTGTGGTATTTTACAGGTTATCTGGATCTACTGAGCAATTTTGAAAATTCTAACTACTAGAAGGTTATTGTCACAGGTTTTATTATATAATAAAGCCTGTGACAATAACAAAAAATAATAATAGTGTGTGTTTTTCTGCCATTTTATTTTACGGGTATATTACCCGTATTGACATAAGAACGTAACTACGCAGATGAAACCGCGGGGCGTTTGCTAGTATATTATATAGATCTATCTTCTTTGTACAATATACATGTTCCTTTTGCCGTGGGCACCCTTGGGTCAGACGCATTGCCAAAAAAATCTCCGTATCATTTTACCGCGACTAGTTGCCTCGACTGGTGATAGAAAATCTGGCTTATTTTTTGCGCAAAGGATCAGTCTGGCTGTCCTGCGCGGAAATGCAGCCAGTATTCTAGCCATCATTCCACGTGAGCATGATTTGTATAAGTAGTTATTAGGATAAGTTAGCTTAAGTTCCCTATTGTGATGTTTCTGTATAATATTAATATGGAAAACCCTACTACTAGAGACGTAAGGTTCATAATCACTCAGAATAGTCTGGATCATTTTTACGGGTATAAATAGTGACTTATGACTTTTGAGACTTCGGAGGGAAGTGGAGTAACAAAGTGATATCAGCGATACAACTGAACAATAGTGAACTTTGGAAGTGTGTATTGAGACTCGGATTAAAGAGTGGAATAAAGTTTCACACGAGTCACCATTTCATTCCAAATCTTCGAACTCTAGTTCGTAACAATATGTATTATTTCATCATCATCATCATAACAGCCACTCCAGGTCATAGGCCTTTTGTAGGGACTTCCAAACATCGCGATACTGAGCCACCTGCATCCTGCGAATCCCTGCGACTCGCTTGATGTCGTCAGTCCACCTGGTTGGGGGTCGACCAACACTGCGCTTACTAGTGCGAGGTCGCCATTCCAGCACTTTGGGACCCCAAGGTCCATCGGCTCTTCGAGCTATGTGCCCCGCCCATTGCCACTTCAGCTTTGCAACTCGTTGAGCTATGTCGGTGACTTTGGTTCTTCTACGGATCTCCTCATTTCTGATTCGATCACGCAGAGATACTCCTAACATAGCTCGTTCCATCGCCCGCTGTGTGTCTCTGTATTATTTACTCGTATGTATTGATAGTATATCTCCTTTGAATATATATTAGATAATATTATGAATTCAATACACAGATCTAAATAGCAATAACCGCATAATGGCCGCCCGTCAGCTGCCAGAGACGTCAACAGCGAACACTTCGTACAAACCGCGTCACATCAATCACTCGCCGCCGATCCATTTACTGAGCAGGGCCTTAGCCATGTGGCACGTCGATTCACTTTCTACAAACACTAACGCTTCGAAAACTAAAAAATGTATAAATTGACATACACTATCGACAGGTCATGTGATTAAGTTGGCGATCGGATCTGTCATTCCCATACATTTTGTTAGTTTTCGAAGCGTTAACGTTTGTAGAATAGATTCGACGTGCCACAAGGCTACAGGCCCTGATACTGATGTTACCATATACATCACGCTTTGAGAACGACAGAAGAGGGAGAAGGAGTAAATATTTATCTTCTGTACATTAACAACCCATATTTGGCTTACTGTTGGGCACGACTCTACTTTTGATGAGAGGGTTTAGGCCATTAATAGTCCACCACGCTGGCTCAGACTTCACACACGAAGAGAATTAAGAAAATTCCCTAGAATGTAGATTTCCTCACGATGTTTTTCCTTCACTGTTTGAGACACGTGATATTTAATTTCTTAAAATGCACACAACTGAAAAGTTGGAGGTGCATGCCCCGGACCGGATTTGAACCCACACCCACCGGAACCGGAAGCAGAGGTAATAATATCCACTGGGCTATCACGGCCTATGTCTGCTAGTATAATGATACACTAATTAAATAGTTAGCTCGGGTGAATTTAAGATAATATATTTCGTTCTGACTCAGATCTTCTTTGGTGGTAGGTTTCGGTCGTGGCTGGTTACATTATCAACCAACATATACCGGGAATGTCACCTGTAGATAACCATGACCTCATCTGCATGTAATATTCACAAATCGGATTCCTTAACTGTATTATGAAGATAATATAGAATTTAACTACCAAGTTAGGTATTTTATATAAGAACACGGCGCTCTACTTCGCAATATTAACCAAAAGGCCGTTTTATTCCCTTATCTCCCAGAAATAAAAAAAGTAATTGTCTTCAATGTAACTTGGGAATGACCCAAGTTCGATGGGCTCTGTAATTCAATTTGCAAATTGTAAAGTTTTTAGCAATAAGGGTATGGTCACATTGAATGTGGCAATATTAAAACTAACGAATGCCCGCGACTTCGTCCGCGTGAAAATCAATGTAAACTTTCAACCCCTATTTCATCACTTTAGGAGTTGAATTTTAAAAATTGTTTAATCACATTAAATTTCGTATTTTTTCATGATTTATGGACAATTTTTTAGATTTATTAATCTGAAAATAGAGGACTTTCCATACAAACTTTTAACCCTTATTCACTCCCTTCTGATTTCTTTTCCTATAAAAAGTATCTTATAACCTTCTCCATATTATGGTCTCAAAACAGAGTAAAAGTTTTATTTGAATTCATTCACTAGTTTCAGCGTGATGCCCGAATAACAAAAAAACACGGACAGACAGACAAAAAATCGAAAAAAAAATAATTTTAGCTTCAGTATCGATTGTAATATAATGTCCCCAAACAAAAATATTCAAAATATCTTCAAGAATTGGACTTGCTACAGATTTAATATAAGTATAGATAGATAGATAAACCCTTTATTAGGGACTACTTCGTTCGTGTGAATTCTGTTTGTTACACAAATCCTACGGAAACCATGAATTTTAATAACATATAATTGAAACTTTTGAAAAACCCCCGAATGTCATGAAATTATTAACTACACTCTCGATCAAGTCCACCAATATTTTCTTTCAGTGCGCTTCCATTAGTGACCCTACTCGAGTATATTTGCAGATATTCGGTTATTCTTCCTCACTTTCACCCCCACAACTTTTAAACGGCTTAACCGATTATTATCAAACATGTCTAAGAACTCTCGCACATAAGTCACCTTTAATGCAAAACAACTAAAATCGCTTCATCCGTTCGGGAGCTATGGTGCCTCAGACAGACTGACAGACCAACACGTCAAACTTATAATACCCCTCTTTTTGCGGGGTTAAAAAGGAGCCTATGTTCTGCTACAAGGTCATATTTATCTCTAAATCAAATTTCATCCAAATCGATTTAGTTAAGCCGTGAAAAAGTAACAGACAGACAGACATACTTTCTTTCGTATCAGAATTAATGACTTTACTAATAATTTCTAATAATTTATCGTGAAAGATTTGAAACCAATACGGTAACCATTTATATGAAAATCCCACCGCGGCCGTTGATCGAAGTCGAGATTACTATTTTTCATCCATATCGACGGCCGTGTGGCTAAAATAGCATTCTGGCTTTGACGTGTGCATTTGTTTCGCCGTCAACTTTCGCCACTGATAAATTGGTTTCCGCCTAAATATTGCCTAAACGCTGAACCATTATAACCAACTAAATATGGTCAACAAAAGAAAACAAAATCATGTTGTTACAGTAATAAAAAATTTTAATAAAAAAAATTCAACCGACTTCCAACTAAAAAGCAAAAAATAACATCTTACCTACGTGCTACCTTCTGATCAGTTGGAAGGCGGTGCCAAGCCAGTGATGTTTTAATTCAAGCGTATTAATTACACAATTTCTGTGGTTCTTTCAGAAACGGCTTTAATTAAAACATGTCACTGGATTGGCACCGCCTTCAAACTGATCAGAAGGTAGCACGTAGGTAAGATGTTATTTTTTGCTTTTTAGTTGGAAGTCGGTTGAATTTTTTTTATTAAAATTTTTATTTTTTAATTTTTAGTGTTAGCTACCTACCGAGTGTGAACAAAAATTAATGAGCAATTAGTTGAAACGTTATTTTCTTATGATAAGTATCTAAGTCCTACAATTCCAATTTTAAAAATACTACCTTAACTCATATACAAAATTTCACTCCCCCTTCACGTAATATGAATATTCAGAAAAACGTGAAAGGTGACTGTCCTCCGTCTTCCTCTCCTTCATCTCCGTCACCAGACCCCCAATACAGTCACAATCTATCCAGGTGGAAAGTTCTCATCAATACAAAATTATCAAGTCAAAACACAAGGTAGCTACTGTGAACCGTCGAGGAGTTCCCTTAACTCTCCTTCATCTCCATAACCAGACCCCTAATACAGTCACAACCCATCTAGGTGGAAAGTTCTCATCAATACAAATTTATCAAGTCCAAACACAAGGTAGCTACTGTGAACCGTTGAGTAGTTCTCTTAACTCTCCTTCGTCTTCATCATCAGACCCTTAATACAGTCACAACCCATCTAGGTGGAAAGTTCTCATCAATACAAATAAATCAAGCCCAAACAAAAGGTACCTGCTGTAAATCGTTAACGAGTTCCATCGTCTGTGTACCGGCTCCATCATCAGACCAACTCCAGACCTTCATAAAATTGTAGTGGTTTAAATTACCTTATGGAAACACTAACAAACGCACTAGCCGTCTATACGATTTTCGAAAGTTCCCCTCGATTTCTCCAGGATGCCATCATCAGATCCTGACATGAAAAAAATGGGACCACCCTGGAATCAAACCTTTCAAAACAAAAAAAGAATTTTTAAAATCGGCCCACAAATGACGGAATTATCGCTGGACATACATAAAAAAAAAAAAAACATACATACAGCCGAACGTAGAACCTCCTCCTTTTTGGAAGTCGGTTAAAAAGATTTTTAAAAATAGAAATAGACATGGCATACAGTTTTAGAATTATTGGTTCCAAAATTTAGAAAGTGCGAACCCGTTTTCGAATGTTACCTACAGTGTACCTAGTGGGAGTTTTCAATATTTTCATACTGTTACTATCGCGTTGACGTAAACGCAAATTTATATGGAATTGAAACAGTTTCAATTCCCTAGAAATTCGCGTTTATGTTAACGCGATAGTAACAGTATCAATTTGCAACTAGGCCCTCTGTACGCTGTCGTGTCTCAGAAAGCCACCTTAGATTTATTTTACGCGTATACCTTACTTTTTTTTAAAACAAAACTAGCCGCGGACGCCTGTGAGTTCATCTGCGTGAAACTCCGACACTAAATATCCCATGTCCGTCTTCTGGTTTTAAGCTACTTCTCTACCAATTTTCAGCCAAACCGGTCCAGCCGTTCTTGAGTTATAAATAGTGTAACTAACAAGACAAAACAAGGAATATCAGAATGGTTGAGTTTGTCTCTTCAAATTGAATATTTTTCGTTTTCTGTAAATATGACCAATATTCCCATTCCCCTCCAACTAGTCGGGAAAGACTGTATTATTAGTGGGTATGACAATAGACCAACGAGGCTGGGATCGAACCACCAATCCTCGGTAATTCCGAAATAAAGTCCGACCGTTCTTACCGTTGAGTTATTGAGGCTCAATACTTACTAATCATAAGAATCTTCCTAATTTTTTTTGAGAATAAAGGGATATTACCAAAGTATTCTTCTAAAAAAATTAAAACCACTTAATTTACTGAACAATAATGCGATTCAAACAAATACGTCCATAATAATCCATACGATTATGAAATTCTTGCTTCATAACAATGAATTCATAATAAAATTTTGTGTATTCCGCGAAACCTGTTAAAAATATACCTCATATTTTTTAAAATTTACTTGGAAAAAAGCAATGTATTTTCGTTATTTATTGTACAATTTAAACCACAATAATATCATTTAAGATATAAAAATAATTGTCTGTATCTACAAGTATATAAATATTACTAGCTGACGGCGCGCTATTTCACCTGCGTTGTTCCCGTTCCCGTAGGAATACGGTGATAGTATAAAGACTATTCCTCGATAAATAGGCTATCTAACACTAAAATAATTTTTCAAATCGGACCAGTAGTCACCGAGATTAGCGCGTTCAAGCAAACAAACTCTTCAGCTTTATTATATTAGTATAGATTATATGTATTTGTTTCAATTCTAAGGTGGTATCTTCTAAATGCCCTCCGCAATAAAGATGTATGTTCACTAAACATCACACCACGATTGTTAAGATCGTGACAATCTACAAATCGATAAGACAGTTTTTTTAAAGCAAAACTGAGGGCCTAGTGGCAGTTTGATAATGTAACGATTGCGTTAAAGTAAACGCGAATTTCTAAGGAATTGAAACAGCGCCATCTAGTGGCACTACTGCACTACTGTTTTGTTGTACTGTTACGTTAACGCGATAGTAACAGTATGAAAATATTGTAAACTCACACTAGGCACACTGATAGTAGGTTTTAGGTAGTATATGTACAGTATACAAAGTTGATCGGAATAATGAATCCAAAAGTCAAAGAGTAAGCAAAAGGAGACCTTATTTTGACTTTTTGTTTCTCCCTCGTTTTACCTATTAGCCCTAAAATTCCACCATTGTAGCTTATGAAAACTATAGTAAAATATATGACAAAACAACAATTAGCACTATTGATAAAATTTTTCAATTTCAACTAGTCATCATCATCATCATATCAGCCGATGGACGTCCACTACAGGACACAGGCCTTTTGTAGGGGCTTCGGCCGTGGCTAGCTACCACCCTACCGGCAAAGATTTAGCGTTCCGGTATGATGTCGTGTAGAAACCGAAAGGAGTGTGGATTTTCATCCTCCTCCTAACAAATTAGCCTGTCTCCATCTTAGACTGCGTCATCACTTACCATCAAGTGAGATTGTAATCAAGAACTTGTAAAGAATAAAAAAAAAACTTCTAAACATCACGATACTGAGCCGCCTGCATCCAGCGAATCCCTGCGACTCGCTTGATGTCGTCAGTCCACCTGAGTTATTTCAACTAGTATTAATTATTATATATTTGCGCCTTTTGTATGAAAACGCGATTCTCAGAATTGTACAATAAAATAAACCTTTCTTTAATTATACTCATACAGCATTGCAATGTTTTGTAGAATTTTATTTTCTATGTAAGGAATTTAATAATTCATTTTTGCTTGCCTCGTTCATAATATTTTAATGCTGGCGTTCTCTTTTCTCGTGGAGTAGGCAATTAATTACATTCCAGGAACTAACCGGTTTCAAGTACTTTAATATAATTAGTAACATACCAAATAAAGGAATTGAGGAGAAGCATCAGACACGAGGTCCTGGGTTTGAGTTTATAAATTTCGAGCTTTTCTTTTTTGGGAAAAGTTAATTTTCGGTGTTAGTAATGTATGTCAGCCATATTTATGGAAGATGAAACACCGCGCGATATATAGTAAAAGTCGGATGAAAATGTGCCACATTTTTAGTATCAGAGCAAAATATACTCAGAGACATTATTATCCGCCCACTTTAATTTACACGCGAGTATATTAAAGTGGGCGGATAATTGTGCCTCTGAGTAAATTATATATAAAGATGATCGAGTAAAAACATATTTAAAACCTTTAAAATAATATAGCAATTACAGTAATATAACTGACTAGCAGACGAAGAATACGGTGATAAAATATCCATTGACACTCACAAATAACGTGGCTTCCTTGTGATAAAAGAATTTTCAAAAACAGTTCAGTAGATCTAAAGATTACAACACCCTACAAACGTTACCTCTTTATAATTATGAGTATAAATTAAATACGTATCATCATCATCATCATCATCATCATCATCATATTAGCCGATGGACATCCACTGCAGGACATAGGCCCTTTGTAGGGACTTCTAAACATCACGATACTGAGCCGCCTGCATCCAGCTCCCCGCCCATTGTCACTTCAGCTTCGCGACAGGTTGAGCCATGTCGGTGACTTTGGTCTTTCTACGGATCTCCTCATTTCTGATTCGATCAGAAGATCAAAGATACTTCTACCATAGCTCGTTCCATCGCCCGCTGTATGACTCAAATACGTATACATTTATTTTTTTAAAGAAAACTCTCTTGCCAAAAGAAAGAAATCGCGAAAATCGATGACCCGGGCATCTGGAGCGGGTATCCGGGTAATTGGACAGCGGACGTTGAAAGTTACATTTTAATTAGGTCGTTTTCTTTAAATCACGTCTTGGAAGAATCCTTTTAGTTCGACTTCTTTCCAAAAGTAATAAGCTGTTGGTTCGTTAGGCACTTGTTACGTTTGACTGACGCTGTTGATGAAATTATCAAATTTTCGAAAAATTTCTCTGTCTATGGAATAATTAGACAAAGTCTTAAGAAAACTTCTTAATTTTTTTTTTCAATTACAAGCTATACCAAGTGTCAATTTTCAACGAAACCCAATCCTTTTATTCTTCACAAGGAATAAAGACTACATCGATGAATGTTAATCCATCCATCCATCTATTTATATTTTCGATTTCTAAAAAGATTTTTTTTTTATTATCTTATAAACGCGAAAGTTTGTATGGATGTTTGGATGTTTGTTTGTTTCGATGTATTTTACTCTTTAACGCCGCTACTACTGAAGCGATTTTAGAAATTTTACTCTGGATTAACACATAGGCTACTTTTTAACCCGAAAAAATCCATGGTTTCCCGAGATTTGCGAAAACTGATGATTTTGATGATATATGAATGTTTGTTACTCTTACACGCCTCGACTACTGAACCGAATTAGCTGAAATTTGGTATTAAGATATATTATAGGCTACTTTTTATCCCGGAAAAATCTATGGGGTTTGTGAAAAACTAAATTCCACGCGGACGAAGTCGCGGGCGTCCGCTAGTATAATATTTGGTCGAAATGACTGTGTGAAGAGTAGTTTTGTAGTAACTATTATTATGCCCATTTCTAATGGTAGACGTCCACATATCCGCATTATAAGTATACGACGCATCGCATCAAACGGAACGTAGTATTATTTATAAAGAAAGTGATACAACGACGTCCACTTAATCGTACGGATCGCACGAATCTAGCATAAAATTAAAAATCCATTTAATGCTATGAGTCCGATACGTACGTACGATGCCGATATGAGGACGCCTAGCATAACGCAATCAGTACGACTAATTGAAATATTAGTCATAATATCACACTAATATTATAAAAGCGAAAGTTTGTGTGTAAGTGTGTTTGTTCCTCTTTTACGCTACGGCTACTGAAGCGATTTGGCTGAAATTTGGAATGGAAATAGATTTTGCTCCGCATTAACACATAGACTACTTTTCATCCCGGAAAAATCCATGGTTCCCGCGGGATTTGTGATAAACTGAATTCAACGCGGGCGAAATCGCGGGCGTCCGCTAGTTTGAAAATAAGGCTTATGCAGATGGTTTCTTTGTTAGAGGTCAAGTTACACTGGTCAGCTTTTAGAATAATCACACATTAGCTAATATGCAATTAGTGCATTATTAAATCGGTTCATGAATAATTCTCAATTCAATTAGTTGTAAAGGAGACGGGAACTTCTGGGCCCAAGTTGTAATAGGTTGAAAGATAGCTTAAAAAATCCGTTATTTTTTTCTACTAAATCATTTAAAAAATCAGCTCAATTCACAATCTGGAAGATGAGAAATGTAAAAAATAAGATAAGATCAAAAATAAAATAGGTAATCGATAATTTTAATCGATTTGTATGCATATCAATTTTATATAAAAATATAGAAGAGGCTAATGGGGATATAAATATAGTAACAATATTAAAAACTATTTAGTTCAATTAAATTAATCTACTGTGAATCAAGAGATATAAGTAATAAATAGAAATCTAAAAATCGATTCTCATTTACAAAATCGTTTCACGAGTTGATTACGACTCTATTTTTATTTATGTTGACAGTGACATGACACTGACAGCAGTTTCGGCGACCGGCGTATGCGTTTAAAAAACTTTGTTAATTGTTTACACGTTTGACTTTGGCTCCTTAGTTTGGATTTATTTGCCGGCTTATCGATTGGAAATCGACATCATGGATCTTTGTGTGAACTGTGGCATAGAAAAGAAAAAGGAAAAAGCAACAACTAGTTGTAATACCACAGGCAGACGAGTCTTGAATGACGAAATGATTCTCTTAGTGATTCGTCGATGGCGTACACCGCAGCCTGTAAGTACTCGCGTATTTATTAGCGAACTGGCATCTATCAATTTAACCTATAGTTTTCCTTACAATGTTTACCATCAATGATTGATAACATTTAAATAGTAAAATCAGCTAAGTAACATCATTGCCCTACATTCTACTGCTGCACACAGGTCTCCCCTTTAGGAGACGGATTTACAGTGTAGGCCCACGACAAAGCAGGTTACAGATGGGGCCAAGTATAGAGTAAACAGAATTTGTTGATATAAACAATTTTTTCAATATTTCAGGTAAACAACAGTGACTATATTTGCTAAGCTTGCTGGAACAAACATCAGCTATTGATCAACCAAGACAATTTGGCCACCGTAATGTTTGCCTCCGCTGTGGTCGCTCTGTTGCATCACAAGTCACTCATCTGCTTCATACAGGCTCATCTTGTGAACTGAGAATTTATAATGCCATAGAAGAATGTATTATGCCTCAAACTGTAAGTTAAACCAATGTACATTGTTATTTATGATTTTGAAATGATAATATTGCATGTTTGTGACAGCCTCATTGTTTAGTTAGTTATATATCAGTCTATAGCCTTCCTCGATAAATGGGCTAACATTGAAAGAATTTTTCAAATCAGACCAGTAGTTCCTGAGATTAACACGTTCAATCAAACTCTTCAGCTTTATAATATTAATATAGAAGAATATATAGTATATATATAGTATGAATACTATAATGAAGGTGATGTATGTTTGTTGTAGATAAAACAAGGAAGCCACATCTGCCATAATTGTTGGGTGGCTGCAGACAGGGCTGCTGTCCATATAGTCTCAGGCCCATCAACTTCTTCCCGAGTTCTAACTGAGCCTCCTGCTAGCTAGCCTGGAGAAGATAGAAACAACCAACCAGAACCTACTATTGTATTACCAGGATATATGAGAGCTGTTCCTCTTTTTAAAGTATTATGTTCCTGAGAATAATCGTCTATGTGATATTCATTTAGTTATTGAAGGCTGGGATGTAATGATAATTTAAATGTTTTTCCCCAGCTAACCCACAGTGAACTAATTCTCATACCATTAGGTATTTATCAAATTGTTTCAAAAATGTTGTTTGCTTTGTTAAAAAGCAGGCACGTTCATATTATGGAGAGAATGTAAGGGGTAACGATGGTTATTTAATAGAAGTGTGCAGGGAGGTCAGCAGTAGCCTACTTCGAGAGCTGTCGGCTTCAAATAGCTCATGGCTACTTCGGGGATGCATACAGTCTAGACATATTAGTCGAAAAACTTATTTTGTTTATGTTTTTGTTGACAGCTCTTGCAGAGGTAGAGAAGCAATATTGAATGATTATTTCAATTGCATTGTAGGCAAAAGGGCTTTAGGCTTCTGCGCACATGTTATGTCAATAATATGGTACCTTAGTCGGGCTAGGTACCAAGAAAATATAGTACCCCCTGCACAATTCTTAGATGATATATTAATTATAATTGAAAATGAATAAAAATCAACTAAATAAAGTGTTTTATTTTATCACTCTTTACCCTTGATCCTTACTTACCTTACCCTCATTATTCGGCTCACTGCTGAGCTCGAGTCTACTCTCAGAATGAGAGGGGTTAGGCCAATAGTCCACCATGCTGGCCCAAAGCGTATTGGCAGACTTCGCACACACAGAGAATTAAGAAAACTCTCTGGAATACAGGTTTCCTCATGGTGTTTTTCTTTCACCGTTAAGACCTTACCCTACTTACCATGATCTCATCAGTCATTTGAATTCTATCTTATCATTCATCCAATTCGAAAAGTAAATTAACAATGGTCTAAGTTTAATAATAAAATCAAACACTTGAAAAATTAGCTATTCATTATGTAGGTAATATCAGCTGTTATCTTAAATAACCTCACTTTTACTAAATCTCGAATATCTCTAATTCCAGATTGTCAAATTCTATAATATTTTCAGTGAAAGTTTAATAATATCTAAGCTATTCATTGACATTTATTTCATCCTTTTACATTCGTGGCCCAAATTGTATGAAAGAGTTTCAATCTCCTTTTAATGGTTATTATCAGCCGCTAGTTTGTTTGAACGTTTGAGTGATATCCGTTTTATTGAGCAAATTACAGGAAATGAATTACATTGGCTGCGTTTTGACCATATAATCTATACTAATATTATAAAGCTGAAGAGTTTGTTTGTTTGATTGAACGCGCTAATCTCAGGAACTACTGCTCCGATTTGAAAAATTCTTTCAGTGTTAGATAGCCCATTTATCGAGGAAGGCTATATATTATCCTCATATTCCTACGGGAATGGGAATCACGCGGGTAAAACCGCGCGGCGTCAGCTAGTGAAGTATATACGTTTTTACATCTGTACGACACGACGTTGTAGACGATATTTAGGTTTTATTTGTATAAATAACGTTCGTTGTTTAATAAGAAACTAAATGAAATTAACTAAATTTTCCACATTTGTCCGCCTCAGTTTTGTATAAAATATCATTGGTGTAGTACCGTTACCTCGACTTAGTAATTGTTTTTTTTAAATATACCCTTTTCTATAAGGCATAGGAAAATTATAAACTAAGTAGGTACCTACTCTTAACACTCAAAAATTAAGATAATAAAACCGAATCGATCCAGATAATCTAAAGATGGTTGTATGGGGTTATATCATAAGCCCCCTACAACACAAACCTCTATTTAAAATTTGTTAGTATAAATTCTGTACCACCACTTTAATAGTCGTAGTTTCCAGTTAAAAAAATAACAAACATCGCTTAAATACTTAAAAAGCGTTGTTTCAATAAACAAAATGAGCATATCGCAAGTGTTAAATGATTGCAGGATTTAATTTCACAAAGTGGGGACACGACAGTTTGTATTCACATTAAGTCGCTCCTTTGTCCCCAATGCCCCCGTTGAGGGACTGACGTGGAATCATAATCCATTTAAACTCCACAGGACTGATGGCTTCCGAAATTAGTCAGTCCTACGCAAGAGACGTTTAGGCAAATCATTTAGCTATTGGTGTGTATTTAAATTTCTTAAGACCCTTTTCTATACGTACGGCTAGGGTATTAAAGTTCCTCCTTCAAACTGTGAGTACTACAAAATCAAACATTAACTCTTAACCTAACAACCCTTATTGGAACAGAATGGTGGTAAGCTCCTATTATGAGGGAGGTCTGGTAAAATCAGAAAGTACCGTTGACACATTTATGTGACACTACCTTAATAGTTTTCATGATATAACAAACATCATTGTTATCGAAAGCGTTGTTTCAATAAACAAAATCAGAATATAATATAGCAAGTGTTAAAATGATTGCAGGATTTAATTTCACAAAGTGGGGGACACGACAGTTTGTATTCACATTAAGGCGCTCCTTTGTCCCCAGTGCCCCCGTTGAGGGACTGACGTGGAATCATAATCCATTTAAACTCCACAGGACTGATGGCTTCTGAAATTAGTCGGTCCTACGCAAGGGGCGTTTAGACTAGGTTAGGAGGGAGTAGAGTCCAATTATTGTGATCTAATTGCTACCACATTGGTCCAGTGTATTATAATTATTATAGTGTGTTACTTTTTGGCTTTGGATCGTGAGGTCCTAGAAATTGACTCTTGGGTCTGACCATAGAACTAAGCGCGGGGATAGAGCTTGGTGTCTTGCAACACAGGTAGGGTTACCCAGTGCAAGCTCCAGTCCCCACATTATCACACATTATCTTATTATACCCTAATCATAGGTTTAGGTGGTCTAGTAATAATTTAAGTACCTACATTTTTTTTTTTTAATATTATTTTAAAACGAACTTGTGTAAGTAAGCAGTCAACTGCAGTCGTCGGTAGCAAATGCCGCTCGTGTAAATGAACACTTCGAGTAATCTTTTCCAGAGTCGAATGTAGTACCTCCTCCTAAAAAATACTGCTAATGATGAAACAGTTTATTAATAATTATTAAAAAAAATAAAACCATTCGCTGGTTCTCACTACTGTTTTGTATGATAGAACATTTATGCAAACTATATGCAGTTATGTTAATCGCTAATGTTATGCAGCGTGCTAAAGCCTTTGATAAATAAATTTCAGGCTTCAATTATTTCGGCAGGATTTCTCTCGCATTGTATTTCCAATGAACTTCACACTCGATAGGATACTATCGGGGTGTAAAAAAGGCCTTTTTTATACCTACGTTCGATATTACATTTTTGTGAAGTATTTGTATAACGTAACATAGTCTGCAACTAGGTCACATTTTGGAATGCATTTAATAAATAAAAATGTAATAAAAAAACATTGCTATTTTGGTTGTTTTTTAACTTTTAAATTTCAATTTTACATGTTAAATATCAGCAAATACTTATAGTTTATATCTCCTCTGACTGACTGAAGACATCAAGCGAGTAGCAAGAATTCGCTGGATACAGGTGGCTCAGTATCGTGATGTTTGGAAGTCCCTACCAAAGGCCTTTGTCCTGCAGTGGACGTCCATCGGCTGATATGATGATGACGATGATGATACCTCCTCTAAATATTTCCATTTTATTACCAACTAGTCGGGAAAGACTGTATTTATCTCATCTTTGTATAATACTAAAAAAAACTAAAAAAGAAGCACAGAAAGTGTTGGTACCTACTTGTAAAGACACAAACAAGAAAGAAAATAGTAATTTACATAACAATGCTCAATTTTATTAAGAACGAAATAAAATAGCAACTTTGTCTCACTGCAGGATTCAGTCTTTGTAAACAACTTAACTAACGTAGAATGTTTACACAATATACAAAGAAATTTGTAGAGAAAAGAAAAAAAAAGAATGCAGCTATACATGATTACACGATAATGTCCCATTTGCGTTAAATCGTCGTTTAGGACACAGAAATGGAAGCTCAGGACTCCATTAACTGCGTTAGTAGGAACGTGAAATTGCTTGAGCGGTAATACGTTTTTAGCTAAGTAAATACGTGATCTTACGGCTGAGTATGAATTTAAACTGCTTGTATTTTTCAATGACTACCCACAAATAGTTATTAAATATTGAAATTTTGTGTATAAAACGTTATAATTCTTATTGTTTATTTTGTTAGCACTATATTATTATTATTACTATTCTTGTACGCTCAAACTGAAATGTATTGTATTAGCCTGTAAGTTCCACATTAGTGAATAAGTGTATTCTTTGTGAATTAATAAATATTTTAAACCCATTGTATGGTGATAAGTTAAATCAAAAATACTGGGCATTTTTAAAAAATGCCGTAAAGACTCACTATCTGGTGCAGTAAAGACGATCTGTATCTATTATTTCTCTTCAATATAATGTATTTATTAGTATATTTTGATATGTATTTTTTCATTATTGTAGGTATTTGTGTAATATCGTTTATGTATTAGGATGTAAATTATTTGTATGTATGTGTATTACTAATACTGTGGTTATTTTTGTTTTACGCCACCTGCTGATAAACCGAAGGTTGCCTGGAAGAAATCGCTACTTAGCGATAAGGCCGCCTTTTGGTATGCTGATCTCTTCTTAATTTGTTTTTTTTCACTTGTATTTGTCTTTGTGGTGTGCAAATAAAGTATATCTATCTATCTATAAGTTATTTTTCCTATAAACTTTAAAAGAGTATTTTATTCATATAATTATTATTTATTCACTAGCGGACGCCCGTGAGTTCGTCCGCGTGGAATTTAGTTTTTCACAAATCCCTCGGGAACCATGGATTTTTTCGGGATAAAAATATGTGTTAATCTATTACTACTATACTATAGAAGAAAATCTATTTACTTTCCAAATTTCAGCCAAATCGCTTCAGTAGTAGCGGCGTTAAAGAGTCGCAGATACCCTGTTATTTTTACAAAATTGCTTTACTATAAGCATCTGTCATCATCCCTATTATACGATCAGCTTCACTCGACCCGATTTTATGTTAACATATTGTAGTATACTCATATGCTACAGCCTAAGTCATAGCTGTAGAAGAATAATATACTATCATCCCCTGATCTTTCTTCTATCCTATTACATAATATTACATATTTTAATAAAAAGGTAACAGACATACATTTACATTTATAATATTCAATATTAATATGAATAACAACACCGCAGACAGAATCAAAAATTAATTATTTTATAATATAAACAATATCATGCAATTTCAATGGTATAGTTTATAGGACACAGAAATGGAGGCTCAGTATTCCGTTAAATGTGTCAGTAGGAACGTGAAATTGCTCTAGCTGTAATACGCTCTTTGCTGAGTAAATACATGCTATTACAGCTGAGTATGAATTCAAATTATGTGTGTTGACGAGTATGTTATATTATATAGTAGCATGTTATGTTATACACAAAATATGACAAACAATTGTTATTTTACTTATATTCACGTTGTAAGTACGGCTGAGTAAGTTAAATTATAATTCATCTGTTTGGAAATTATTTCTATCAAGGAGTTTCCAAATCAAATCTTTATCTTATTTTCTGTTCTATTATAGGACTCAAAGGTCATTACAAAATTAAGAAAACTAATGTCGAACAAAGGTTATGATTCACAACACTTGTCAGGACAACTTAATTAACAAATCAAACTGTAACCAAAATAAGACCCTAGAATGGCAGAGAATGACCTTGAGTGGAGTCACGCACTTGTGAACGATGTATGTAGGGTTAAAGGCGCCTTTTACTGATATCAAACACTCCCCTTTTCCACTCAAGTCACTCTCCCCGCCTATCCTAAGTAACCCATAAAGAATTACACAACAAGAGATATAGACGGCTCGAACGCCACGTGCACACTGAAGCCAACACGAGATCGAGCGACGTCATATTCGTCACAGACTACTATTTCCAACACTAAACGGCGATAACATTTCTGTTCAAAATATAAATGATTTTTTCCATGTTCGATCTCAATTTAAAAATGTTAATGCTTTAGGTACCTAAAGTTTAAATTAGAAGTCCTAAAAAGCTTTAAAAAGCCTTGAAAAGCAGAAAAAAAATCAAAATAAATTCCAGGCGAATGAAGTCGCGGTTACTTACTTTTAAAACCAGTTATATTACGTTCTACGTAAATAACAGGTACGAGTAAGTATATACTGTTATTTACGTAGAACATAATATATCTGGTAGGCATATATTTAGGTGCTCAAAACTTTATTGTTATTCACATAAAAACATTGTTAAACTTAATGTACAAAGTTTCTAATGAGATAACTTTCAAGATGATGTCTGTGTCGAATAAAGCTGGTTTATTGCCGATTTCTAAAAGCATTTATGAAGTTTAAAGTTGCCCATTAGAAAATGTTACTGTAGTGTTGTAATGTCTGGCATACTATATTCTTTGGTTATTACTAAGTGAGGGTGAGTAAATAAATCAGTTAGCATCCGACCGCTGTGTTTCATTGACGTACATTACACTGTCGTCGAGTCGGGATTTTTAATTATTTAGATCACGCGTGCTTAAAGTTCTTAATTAAAATGCCTTACGGTAAAATTGAACCGTTTGATCTTTATTCCGGGAAGTGGTCATTGTATGTTCGTCGAGTGGAACAGTTTATATTTCTTAATGACATTCAAAGTACACACAAAGTAGCCACGTTGATTACGTTAGTGGGTGATCGTACATACAATTTAATGTGTGATTTGTGCGCGCCGACTAAACCGGAGGAAAAGACGTTCGACGAATTGGTGAAAATAGTAAAGAATCATCTGGAACCTCAACGTTCAATTTACGTGGAGCGAGAAATATTTCGACAACAAAAACAAAATGTTGGAGACTCCATACTCGAATTTTTACAAAATTTGAAACATTTGGCGACCGAATGTAATTTTGGACAAAATCTTGAAGAAAACCTGTGTGAGCAGTTTTTAACTGGGTTGCGAAATTCGGAGATTAAAGCCAGATTATTAATGGAGAAGAATTTAACATATAAGAAGGCGGTGGAGCTAGCTCTCGGTTTAGAAGCCGCGGAGAAGCATGTAGACAGAGTCAGCGGCCGCAACAGTATGGGCGGTGCTTATTCTGGAGTCTTCGGCGGTAACGCAGGCTATATTTTTGGGCCAAAAGGGGGAATTCCACAAACGGCAGCGAGTCGGCTGCAAAGATGGGCGGCTAAATTAGCAGCGTATGATTTTGAGATTAATTACGTAAAATCAAAATCCAACGGAAATGCAGATGCGTTGTCGCGCTTACCGCTTGTTAGTGATAACGACCGCGAGCAACACATAGAAGAGAAACATTACTTATTCTACATAGATGAAACGTTACCGGTGAGTTATAAAGACATCGCAATTGAAATAAAGAAGGATAATTTATTGAGCCGAATATATGGATATATAATGTTTGGATGGCCAGAAAAATGTAAAGAAGATGAACGAGCGTTCTACGTGAGGCGCGCAGAACTTTACATTGATCATGGTTGTATTTTGTACAAATATCGATTAGTAATCCCACAAAAATTACAGGAAAGAGTGTTATTTGAAATACACTCAGGACATTTAGGAATAGTAAAAATGAAATCCATTGCTAGAAATTATGTGTATTGGCCGTCTATAGATAAGGATATAGAGTGTATCGGGCAGAAGTGTGAAGCATGTCTCAATGTAAGGGACGCCCCTCCGAAAACCACTCTGCATCCTTGGGAGTTTCCTTCAGGACCTTGGAAGCGACTCCATGCAGATTTCGCTCAAATACAGGGCAAATACTATATTGTTGCAGTCGACGCGCACAGTAAATGGATAGAGGCGGAACAAATACGTAGCATTTCTGCATACCATACTATCAAGTTTTTCCGAAGTTTATTTTCTAAATTTGGATTAATTGAGCAATTGGTAACAGACAACGGACCCCCTTTCCAAAGCGCAGAATTCAGAGAATTTTGCAATAAAAACATGATCCGACATGTCACGTCTTCACCATATAGACCTCAAGGAAATGGAGCTGGGGAGAATGCAATTAAAACGGTGAAGAAGACGATTAAAAAAGCAATTCTAGAAGGTGCAGACATACATGCTAGTTTATGTAGATTTTTGATGCAGTATAGGAATTGCCCACACATAACGACGGGAATAGAACCGGCAGTTGCATTGATAGGGAGACGGCTTCGGAATAGACTAGATGCTATGCGACCGGATACGTCTAATATTGTAGCAGAAGCCCAAAATAAACAAATAGAGAACTCTGGGGGAATCGTTCGAAAGTTCGAGATTGGGGATAAAATATTAACACGTAACTATTCTGCGAAAGACAATAAATGGATTGAAGGAGATATAATAGAAAAAACGGGACCAGTATCATTTAAAATTTTACTAAATAAAGGAAATATTTGTCGCCGACACACAGATCAAATTTTACCACAAAGAAGTAGTCGTTTCTCGTGGGATATGGGAGGTAGATCAGAACCACCTGCAGAAATAAGCATATCGGATCAATACGTTAACACAAAACCCCGAAAAAATAATGAAAAACCAGAAGATAATGGTTCTCCCGAGAGAGAAATGGAAATAGAGGAATCACCCGAAGGCGTCGAGCAATCGCTCCCGATGCAGTCACAACCTCAACCAGCATCGGCACCTACGTCATCGCCAAGATCGCCTAAAGGAGTAGATTTGATTCCAGAAGCATCCGAGGATACGGTAGGAAGGCCGAAGCGGACCTGCCGACTTCGTAAAAAAAAAATCATAAATAAATTGTAGGCATTAAAGGACCTTTCAATTGGGACAGGTTTGAAATTTTAAAAAAAAAAAAAAAATGGTAATGGATATAAAGTTCTGAAAATAATGTAAAAAAAAAAAAAAATCTATTGTACTATTAGACAAGTCAAATGTTTATAAGTAATGTAAGGGCTAATATAGATATTTAGATTTTTTTTTTGTAAGGGAAAGGAAGATACTAATAGTAAAAGTAAAAGTAATTAAAAGTTATCTTCTATTGTAAAAATAATAATAATAATAATAATAATAATGTAAGACTTTTCATAGGAAAGAGATGTGTAGTGTTGTAATGTCTGGCATACTATATTCTTTGGTTATTACTAAGTGAGGGTGAGTAAATAAATCAGTTAGCATCCGACCGCTGTGTTTCATTGACGTACATTACAGTTACCTAGTGAAAACTAAGTAGATACTTATTGAAATTGTATAAGTACCTATCTATATTTATCAAAGACATTTTATACTATAGACACAGTACAGGCTTACAAAATCACAGTAAAAAAAATCGTTCTCTGGCTAATAGAATATACCCAAAATAATTGAAAAAGTAAAGGTGGCCTGCTTTCACATTGCAACTGTGGGGTTGACAGATATAAACAGTTTAGTAATGATAATTATATACCCTAATCAGTTATTTGGTCATTTAATATGTCAAACGAAAGCCCATTTGATGCTTAATTTAACTGTTTTAGTGTTCAGTATTTCCGAACTTAATTTTTTCTGTTAGATCTGTTTTCGAACGACGCACCGGCCGTTTCCCTCTCGCGCCCAAGATGGCGAATTAAAGAAACCGTAAAAAAGTGATCTCTGAGTTTTATTTTAAAAACAGTCTATAATGTGAACCAGCAACCTTTTAACTTGCAATATTAATATTACCTACTCAAGTAAAAGTAAAATCTACATCAATTAGGTTGCCTTTGATCAAGTAAATGGTTCCTAGATTTTGCATGAAAAATGAGTTTAGCTGCAATTTAATTAGACAACCTATTTGCAATGTATCACTGTGATAATTTGCCCATTAGAAAATGTGAACCAGCAACCTTTTAACTTGCAATATTAATATTACCTACTCAAGTAAAAGTAAAATCTACATCAATTACGTCGCCTTTGATCAAGTAAATGATTCCTAGATTTTGCATGAAAAATGAGTTTAGCTGCAATTTAATTAGACAACCTATTTGCAATGTATCACTGTAAACATTATCTATCATTTATTTCATAGCACTATTGAATAACAGATGAGGGTATATAATTCTACCGGGTCTTAGACCAATAGTTAACGTACCCTGTTTGATAGCAAGTGAAATAACAACTTAAATCACATTTTAAAATTCTCTAGAGCTTACTATTATGATACTAGAAATGCACCAGCAGTATTAAGATAACAATAATTCAGACACAAATGGTAGCACGGATTTCATTAAATATGTCAGCAGGAACTTGGATTCACTGGAGAGACGATGTTGTGTATCCAAGCAAAGTAAATACGTGCTAAGTCGGAGACCAATATACACTACGATATTTTGTACTGTATTTTAGTATATACTCTACTATATTATATATACTCTACTGTGTATTTAGTATACTCTACTTAGCATGTCCTAGATTTTCTACCAGTGCTGCCAAATAAATACATCTTACTGGCTTATTTTACTGACAGCTTGAGATATCCTCTGCTTTTAAAGTCTAGTTTCTCTTGCTGATTTTCTTTTCTTTCCTCGATAGAATTTATTTATGGATTGGATTTTAAATGCGCTAGATAACCGCATTATCATCATCGTTATCAACCCATATTCGGCTCACTGCTGAGCTCGATTCTCCTCTCAGAATGAGAGGGGTTAGGCCAATAGTCTACCACGCTGGTCCAATGCGGATTGGCAGACTTCACACACGCAGAGAATTACGAAAATTCTCTACGTGATATTTAATTTCTTAAAATGCACACAACTGAAAAGTTGGAGGTGCAAGCCCCGGACCGGATTCGAATCCTCACCCTGCGGAATCGAAGGCAGAGGTCATATCCACTGGGCTATCACGGCTATATCATCATCATTATCAGACTATTTTAACGGCCTCTTTCCTTACAGGGAAGGGAATATACTGACGACCTCCGTGGCGCAATGGTATGCGCGGTGGATTTACAAGACGGAGGTCCTGGGTTCGATCCCCAGCTGGGCTGGTTGATTATGTTATTCTTATTTGGTCCAGGTCTGGCTGGTGGGAGGCTTTGCCATGGTTAGTTACCACCCTAGCGACAAAGATGTACCGCCAAGCGATTTAGCGTTCCGGTACGATGTTGTGTAGAAACCGAAAGGGGTGTGGATTTCATTCTCCTCCTAACAAGTTAGGCCGCTTCCATTATAGATTGCATCATCACTTCACCATTAGGTGAGATTGCCAATAATCATGCCCAATGGAAAACACTGATGTCTATAGCTTGGTAACTTCGTTCGTAACACTCCCGATAGTCTGCGCGGGCCAGGGGGCGCGTAGCGATGAATGAAAAATCCATGATGCACCTCACTTCTCCGCACGCACGATTTCACACCCGCGCAGTCATTCCCCCCGTCGTCCGCATATCATGGAAATGTCATCAACAAACTTGCCAGACTATAATGGCAATTTGCAATTAAAAATAGTCGGTATTTCACGGAAAATAGCAAAATAAACCAGTTCATTACGATATAATGAACTTCCGCAACTTAACCTACCTTTCAATTATATTAGTATACAAACAAAAATTATATTATGTTATACCTACTCGTATAATGAAACACACCAAATAAGATACTAAATTGGGAGCGTAGCTCATTATACGTGTTAACACAAACGTGAAATTACTGAAGCCATGCAGGAAATGAAGGTTAACATCAAAAACCAACACTTTTGTAACTCGTGGTATTCTTTTACAATTGAACTGTATGTTTTCCTTCTATTCATTTACCTTTAAATGCACACTTACAATTTTTCGAGTAACAGGGTTGAACACTATCAACGTTCCGAGTTACGAAATATAACTCTTTTCGAGAGCCCCTTTGCCTTTTGATTTGGTGGGTTCAAATCCGGTTCGGGGCATGCCTTCCTCCAACATTGTAGTTACACATATGAGCATTTTAATAAAACATGATGAGAAAACCCGCATACCAGAGAATTTTCTTAATGCTCTAGGTGTGTGAAGTCTGCCAATCCGCATTAGGCCAGCGTAGTGAGATAAGTATTGACCTAACCCTCTAATACTGAGAGGAGACTCGTGCTCAGTGAACCGAATATGCGTTGCATGTTGAAACTTTTCGAGTTACGGGGAGTAACTCCATCAACTATTACGGAAGTACCAACAAATTTCTAAGCTACGGTAGGTATGGAAGCGTTGCAATTGTGGAAATAAACTACAAATCATCCTCTGATGTGGCCTAAGCTTTTCAGAAGGCAATTATGGATCGTAATCACACTAATATTATAAAGGTGAAAGTTTGTGTATAAGTGTGTGTTTGTGTGTGTGTGTGTGTGCGTGTGTGTCTGTGAGTGTGTATGTTTGTTTGTCCTTTACGCTGCGTCTACTGAAGTGATTTGGCTGAAATTAGGAATAGAATTGGATTTGACACTGGATTAACACATAGGATACTTTTCCATGGTTCTTGCTGGATTTATGAAAAACTGAATTCCACGCGGACGAAGTCGCGGGCGTCACTAGTGATGAATAAATAAGCAGTTCAATCATTGCAGTAATTAAAACCTAAAGCTTTGAGTAACCGGTGGTAGATTTGATAGTCATACATTATCTTTTAAAAGTGTTTGATAACTAAGCCTATTTCATATAAATGTATTTGAATTAGAATTAATACAATGTGGGAAAAGCTAGTCATTATATAAACATAGGGCATCCATTAATTAATTTTATTGCATTTTAACCAACCGCAATGGGTATTTCCATCGCACTGCGTTAAGTTTTATACTGGACGTGATAATTGGATTTTCTAATTGCATTCCATTGTAGAGATTTCCATTAAAACCGCTAAACGATAACGCTTTGTGAAAATTTAATAAGTTTTTTTTTTAATTTTGTATGTGCTATAGACTATGACGTCACTTGATGGTATCCGCCTTTACAGATTTCCCAACTTTAATGATACTTGCTTTTATGTTTTACTAGCGGACACCCCGCGCAATTCCCAGCCCCTTAGGATTATGAGAATAAAATATGTTACTCGATGGTAATGCAGCTTTCCATTGGTGAAAAAAATATAAAATCAGTTTAGTGGCTTAGGCGTGGAAGCGTAAAGTAAACCCGAATTCACATAGAAAATACTGAGATAAAATATTACTTAGTTCAGATGTTAATCGTTGACAATGTGGCTTCTTACCATTGATAAAAAAAATATTTTAACAAAACAAAACACACCTACATTTTACACACACACACACACACAGTTGCATTTATATAATTAGGTATAATATCCAATCATAATAAAATACATAATAATAATAATAATCCATAAAAACTACTACCTACTAATTACTACAGAAATCAGTAGGTAAATCTAAATAAATTAATCCCTATTTCCCTTGATTACTTACTATACATTAATAACATAAAATTGAAAATCTTGAAAAAACCCTCGATTGTCATGATATTATTAATTATACTCTCGAACAAGTCGTCAATATTCTATTTCAGTGCGCTTTCATTTGTGACCCCACTTGAGTATATTTGCAGACATTCGAATATTCTTCCCCACTTTCAACCCCCACAACTTTTAAAAGGCTCAACTGATTTTCATCAAATATGTCTAACACTCGCCCGTAAGTCACCTTTGATACAAAAAAAAACTAAATTTAAATCGCTCTATCTGTTCGGGAGATATGATGCCACAGACAGATAGACAGACAGACAGACAGACACGTCAATCTTATAACACCCCTCTTTTTGCGTCGGGGGATAAAAATGGCATTCATATTTTTTATAATCTAAGTATTATCTAACATCACAATAATCGCGCCAATCTGCATTGAAATTTCGAGTTGCCTGAACTTCTAACCCTATTGCGGGCATTAAAATACCCTGAAGATGACGTATGGATAAGTTAAACAAAAGCTTGTAACAAGAAGATGCAAATTCCAACGCCATTCTTCCAACGTCAAAGTGTACTTACGTAATAACAAAATACATAATGCGAGTGTGTGTCAGCAAGTTTTTAGGTCAAATGATATACAGTGTGCGCGCAGTATGTACAAAATAATGACTTATTGTAGTCATAGTATCAGTTCTGCACAAAAGCGTCGAGCCCCGGTACTCAGACACATTGTTCAACGTATACGAGTTAAGGCTCGTTTAGATGGAGCGAGTAACTCGTTTCGAAAATACGATTATCGAAAATATGAAAAACTTTTCTTCTTCATTTGACTCTCATAGGAATATTGCGGTTAACAGAGCTTCAAGCAATAATCGTATTACGAGTTGTTGTGTTACTACCATGAGTGCAGTGCGTGAGGATGAATTATATCTGTTTTTCTAAATACTCATTTAAATTAAAAAAACTACGAGTCAGATATATGATTATAAAAGTGTATAGAAAACTCTTTTTGTTAAAACATTGACATCTCACTAATTATTATCAACAATGATAATTGCCTCCCATAGGAAAAATTTTGTCCATATTATTTAATTATTTCGAATTAATAATCTTTTATTATCATTCTCCCACTAAATTGTAAGAATATCATTAAAGATCGTGCTTATACAAGCGTTGGTAAAAATGTAGTTCTTACCGATAAGTAAAAAAATATTTAATAATGCTATAGATAGTCTTGCTCGTGATAGTGGTGTACGATTTCTCGCAGCAAAACGTGCAAGTAACTCTTTCCGTCTAAATGGGCCTTTATTATGAAATATTATAAGCATGTAAAATTGCAGCTAAGATCATTTAATAAACTACTCCATTCACAACGAAGTCAATCTGTTTTCTTTATCAATACTTAATATTATAAATAAGTAAAGCTTGTGGTGATGTACGGGGTAATCTTTGAGTCTACAGATGTAGACTCTACAAGGATCTCAACATCTCCTGAGGATCCTCCGGTTTCGGGGTGAAACGTAGGCACCTGTCTGTATATCTTACCACTAAAGCTAAACTGTCTTTTTTTTATTTTTTTTTTATTCTTTTCAAGTTAACCCTGGACTACAATCTCACCTGATGGTAAGTGATGATGCAGTCTAAGATGGAAGCCACACCCCTTTCGGTTTCTACACGGCATCGTACCGGAACGCTAAATCGCTTGGCGGTACGTCTTTGCCGGTAGGGTGGTAATTAGCCACGACCGAAGCCTCCCACCAGCGAAAAAATAGAATAATTCCTACCAAAAATAGAATAACTCCTGCCAAGTAAGATATGATATCGCAAAAATAAGTTCAAGTCGTCTTTGAACAAAGATAAATAATACAAGGAGCTCTTTGAATTAATACGTACGTATCCGTTATACATTAATGTTATTAATAATCAAAAGAAATGTTTTATAAGAAAATTTCATTGATAAATGTGGGTAGATGTCTTTTGAAGGAAATCTGTTATCGTAAGAACTTCTGCTCTATATTTTGCTCGCGTACAATTTAGGTCATCAATACCTTGAATTCTAATAATATTGGTTGAATTCTTCGGAGTCAAAAATGGAGTCAATGACTTATTTTTTTTTTAATTGTCGCTATTACAATTAATAATTTGTAAAAAAATGTTCTTCTACTTTGCCACGCATAATACAAATCCATGTCGACTATAAAAAAGCATAAAACTATCTATCTAATAGTAAAATCAGTACTAAAGCTTTCTGGTACTGCTCTCATGGTAGAAACCGGAATGAGTGTAGATTTTCATCCTACTCCTAAAATGTTAGCCCGCTTCCATCTTAGATTGCATCATCACTTACTATCAGATGAGATTGTGAGTCTAACAACATAGACATTTTGTATTTGGTTGAACAAACTACCACCACTTGAGCGGAACTGCTGGACCGATTTAAACCATTTTTCACCGATAGAAAATTGATGATCTACCACGGTTTCACCTGCTTAGTTACCATTCCCGTGGTATTACGTATGGACTAAATATAGTGAAAAAAAATCGGCCCAGTACATTCGGAGCCTTACAAACTATCAAAAAAATCGAATCTCGTCTACATAGAAAATTTGTTTAGACAAAGAGTAATAATTTCTTATATACAAATGAGAGAAATATGAAATGGAAATATGTCTTCGTACCGAAAACCGATTTTTCCATCTCTAGAATAACATCGCTAAAAATACAAACGTATCAATTCGTTAAACGACCCGTTTTTCTGGATAACCGCTATGAAAAGAAAAAAAATGCTAAATACACGAAAAAGTATATCACTTATAATCACACAAACGTAAGCAAAGAGAGATAAAAACGCGATGAAAAGAAGACCCATATTTCGGAAAGGTGTGAATTTTCTCTTTTGTTGGAAAATAATCGCTGACACGCCTTTTAAACGCTTTTGGTAATAATACATTTATTCCCTCCCCCTCTCTCTTTCCAAATGTAAAAATGGAGAGAGAGACTCTCTATTTTCACATTCGGAACAGAATAGGTACTGTAATCTGATTGAATTGACTTTCGCTTATTATTTGGGATCATAATGGAGTAGCTTGCAAAGCTTCACAGTCAAGCGACTTGTATTTAAATATTTTTTCTTTGTCAAAGACTCCCATGATATACGGGCGACGGGGGGGTGGGGGAGGACTGCGCGGGTGTGTGTTTATTCCTTTAGTGACATCAAGTAACAATCGTGACGTCACAAAATAGACGACAGTATTAAATATGATAATATTAAATACTAGCGGACGCCCGCGACTTCGTCTGCGTGAAACCCTACTACTACGCCTACTCCTACCCTTCCTTACCCCTACCCTGCCCCTACCATACCCCTACCTTACCCCTATCCTACTACCCCTATGGTAGGGATCATGCGACGGCGATGGAAGCTTAAAAAATTGAGTAACTTCTCCCGTTTTCATAACATTTCCCTTCACTGCTCTGCTTCTATTGATCGTAGCGTGATGAAAAGTATACTATAACCTGCCCAGGAGTATGAAGCATAATTGTACCAAGTTTTGTTAAAAACCGTCAAGTAGTTTTTGTTTCTATAAAGAACATACAGACAGACAGACAGACAGACAGACAAAAATTTTACTGATTGCGTTTTTGGCATCAGTATCGACACACCACCCCCTGATAGTTATTTTGGAAATATATTTCATGTACAGAATTGACCTCTCTACAGATTTATTATAAGTATAGATGTACCTACTCAAATAAAGTTTTCTATGAAATCCTTAACTTGTATTAAATGATATCGATATATTACAGACCCTTATTCCATGTACTACACAAAATTAATATTGTTTACATTAAATTTGATACGAGTCAACTACCCTATTACTAAGAATGTGGTACTTGTAATTCATTGCTGTAATAGCTGGCAATGGGCAGGCTACATAGTTCGAAGAGCCAATGGACGTTGGGGTCCCAAGGTGTTGGAATGGCGACCCCGCACCGGAAAACGCAGTGTTGGTCGACCCCCCACTAGGTGGACAGAGGACATTAAGCGGATTGCAGGAAACCGCTGGATGCTGGCGGCTCGAGATCGTTATGCTTGGAGGTCCATGCAAGAGGCCTATGTCCAGCAGTGGGCGTCCATCGGCTGAAATGATGATGATGATGAATAGCTGAGATATATGCTTATGGGGATATGTAGCTTAGAAACACCACGCTGCTTACATGCGGGTAGGCGGGATTGGCAAGATTGGATTATAATGCAGATAAGTATAGCTTGCCAACTTCGTTTGTAATACTCCCGATGGTCCGAACGGGCCGGGGGGCATGTAGCGACCAATGAAAAACCCACGACTGATGCACCTCACTTCCCCGCACGCACGATTTCACCCCGCCATCTTTCCCCCCGTCACCCATTATCACGAGAGTGTCATCAATGAACTTGCCAGACTATAGGTTAGGTCCTTAGAGACCTTACGCACTAGGTGACCGCAACCACGACCAGAACCTAGTGCGTAAAGTGCCTTATTGTACTCTTCATCGTTTGCGGCATAAAACTTGACGACGGCGTGAACTGTAAACATGGTTATTCAGTTGCAGTGTGCCGAAATCCATCGTATTCATCGTACCAACCTCTATGACGAGCGTAGTTTAATTAATAGACACAACCTCCCACTAGTTACCGCAACGCAATCCCTGGTAGCATTACGTTTTACAATCGGACGTGACAATCGAGACTTCTAATTGCACCCCATTGTAGAGATTTCCATTAGTCGCCGCCGAATGATAATGAAGTTAATTACTTTTTAATTTACCCATCCGACCTTTCTGAATATGTGTTTGCAGTAGAGTCATAATAGGTGATCTTTGAAGCTCATGGCATCCCATGGTATTTGAATGATGATTACCACCGGATAGCGCAGTATTGACCGGCTTCGCACTAAGTGGAGTGGATCAAGCGGGAATAGAATTGAATATGGGTTAGTAAATTACCAATCATATTCTGCCATGTGGGCGGGTAAATGACAAAAGTCATCATTCATCATCATTATCAACACATATTCAGCTCACTGCTGAGCTGGAGTCTCCTCTCAGAATGAGAGAGGTTAGGCCAATAGTCCCACCACGCTGGCCTAACGCGGATTGGCAGATTTCACACACGCAGAGAAATAAAAAAATTCTCTGGTACGCAGGTTTCACGATGTTTTTCTTTCACCGTTTGAGACACGTAATATTTAATTTCTGAACTGAAATGTCGGAGGTCCTGGACCGGATTCGAACCCCAACTTCCGGAATCGGGGCCAGAGGTCATATCCACTGGGCTATGACGGCACATGATAAAAGTAAAAGTGCATAATATTAATGAAAAATTGTTATTTCTAAAAATTCAATTTCGTGGTGGTAAAATAAAATCAGGGAGCAAAGTTTTAATAAAATTTGCTTCCGTTTCTTCTGAAATTCCAGGATGAACATAAAGCGGGGGATAGCTTCGAAAAATAAAGTATGGAGGGTGAATTTTGAAATCGCCTTAGTTGTTCCACTATTTCATATAAACGCCAAAGGCATGCACGGAATAAGTCCTGTTTATACTACACGACTACGATACGACAAATACCTAAAGAATTTCAACAAGATTTTGCCAAAAAAGTAATGTTGAAACTACTGTTAGAGAATTTATAATACACAAGTGCGTGCACACTAAACAGGTGTAATATCCATTTCCTTACTTTTATAATTCGGTTAAAATGCCAATACTTTTAAATATACATATATAACAAAACTGTAGAGAGGTCAATTCTGTACATGAAATATATTTCCCAAATAACTATCAGGGGGTGATTAGTGATCGATACTGATGCCAAAAATGCAATAAAATTTTTGTATCTCTGTCAGTCTATCTGTATGTTCGTTATAGAAACAAAAATTACTCGACGGAAAATTGGCACAATTATTCCTTATACTCCTGGGCAGGTTATAGTATACTTTTAATCACGCTACGATCAATAGGAGCAGGGCAGTGAAGGGAAATGTTGGGAAAACGGGAGAAGTTAGGTACTCTATTTTTACAGCGATACTACTGTAAGGGCTGGACTGTTAGATTAAAGAGGTCTAAAAGCGGATGAAGTCCCGGGCTTCCACTAGTTTATATATTTATCTTTAGCTTTTTGCTTGGTTGAAATAATGTTATGAAAACATACATACAGCCAAGAATAGAACCTTCTTATTTTTGAAAGTTTTATTTTAAACAAACAGGCGATGGCTATAATTTATACCTATTTGAATAGAAGTATACAGAAATCATTTGTTAAAAAACGTCGCGTTTAAAATACAACGATGCCGGATTTAATTATTTGATAAGTGGGTAGGTGTGGTTAAGTACCATAGTTGACATAAATATCCATAGTAAGCCTGAAAGTAATAAACAACACGACTGTAAGTGAATTCATATTATGATCTTGGAATAACTTAATAAAATAAATCAGTTGTTTAACATGAAGTTCAGTCTAATTACATAAGGACCTGCCTCGCTACACGTTACTTTACTGTAAAAATATATGATCAACGATTTAATGCGATTATAAAAAGAGTCTCTATAGAATCAATTTTTCATTGTTGTTATCGTATTTATTCGTCAGAGAGCTTCATAAAAATACCTTTTTGTTTTGTTGAATGGTGTACAACGGTCAACAACTTCTAGATTACTATGAGCTAATCTAAACTCGTTTTCAATAAAAAATATCAGACAATTTTGTTCATGAATTTGGATGCGATACTGGTACTTACGTAATCAGTCTGAGTCGTGAAGTATAAAAGTCTCAATACGAGACTCGCGAATTTGCTTTACATTTTCCTTTAATATACGCCCCTTTCCGGTATGGCACGATAATATACAATGCCTCTTATAAGCTGACAGCCTCCTAAACTTGCAGTGCTAGATACTTATGCAACTTAGATCTGACACTTATGCAACGAAGAGCTGGACCCATTCAGTATACTAAGTCACCATTTTAAATTGCATTTTGAGAGAAAAGGGAATGCCCATCCGGCCCAGGCCTACCCTAACCACCCGGAAATTTACTTATATCTAAATAAATTTTATTAATTCTACTTTAATAATGAAATTATTAATTTTTCAAAAAAAGTTTGCTACGTCGTTTTACGACATTTTTAGTTCATTACACTAATAATATAACACTATCACACTAATATTGTAAAGGCGAAAGTTTGTGTGTTAGTGTGAAAATGTGTTTGTTCCACTTTTACGCTGCGGCTACTGAAGCGATTTGGCTGAAATTTGGAATTGAAATAGATTTTACTCTGGATTAAAACATAGGCTATTTTTCATCCCAGAAAAATCCATGGTTCTCGCGGGATTTGTGTGAATATCACGCGGACGAAGTCGCGGGCGTCCGCTAGTCTTTAATATGTCCACAACAGGGCTAAGCTAACATCGTTGTTACAGTCTGAGTTTTACGATATTTTTTTTTATTTTCTAGTTTGTTAAGCTTGTTGGTACCAAAAAGATAATATTGCCTAAAATTTTACTACACCGGCGAACATTTTGTACTAGAAGAGTGATGGAAAAAACGTATTTTTCTTCAAGAAACATACTTTTATTAACCAGATTAATTTATACATCGTATTATCATCTCCGTATGTATACTTTTATACCTGGGTTCCCTGGGCCGACGTTGTATGGGCCGCTGGGTTCTCCTTTGACATTCTGATTCAAACAATGTCTTGAATCTATCCAACTGACTACTCTCACCTGTGACTAAGTCGTAGGTATGTCGAGCTGTTAGCTTATGTTGTTTTGGATCACGATGCCCTGGGTTCGAATTTTGAGTAGGGAAGAGATACTGAGTTTTTCATTATCCTAAGTTTTCAGTTATAATTAACTAGAGGACGCCCGCGACTTCATCCACCCTTAGACCTCCTTAATCCGGCCATCTCGTAAAGTGCGTTATAAGTGGAGTCAACTACATCCCTGCCAGATTCCAACTTTGTACGTCAAGCGATTTTCGAGATATCGTGATGAATGACCTTGCGCATTTATATGTATACTAGTAGACGCCGCGCGGTTTCATTCGCGTGGTTCCCGTTCCCGTATGAATACGTGGATAAAATATAGCATATAACCTTCCTCGATATCCTATCTAACCAGTATTAGTTCAAATCGCACCAATAGTTCCTGAGATTAGCGCGTTCAAACAATCACACAAGCTTTATAATATTAGTATAGATTAAGATTCTCAGGATTTGGCATGATGGTGGTGTTACACCCGCGCCTCAGAGAGTACGTGAAGCCACCAGTTAACGTCATTATCATTAAAATAAGATACAGTCGTTAATGAATTTAGCATTATAACGCATTGGAACAGTCTGGTGGGTGCAAACTCCATATCCTCTCTCCTATAAGAACAGAGGCCTGGCCCAATAGTGGGCCGTTAAAATAAACTGATAGTTATGATGATGAATAAAACCACAGGATCACACTGATCACAGAGCCTGGGTTTGGGATATGAAGTACTGAAGTTTTCTTTGGTTTGAAAACTTTTTTCTTATTCTTTACAAGTTAGCCCTTGACTACAATATCACCTGATGGTAAGTGATTATGCAATCTAAGATGGAAGCGAATGCAAATCCACACTCCTTTCGTCTTCTCCACGACATCGTAACGTAGGGTGGCAACTGGCCACGACGGAAGCCTCCCACCAGCATTTTTTTTTATGAGGTTTTTTAGCCCGGAGTTAGGAGGTCGATGGTTTTACTTATCCGTGCCTCGAAGAGAATGTTAAGCCGCCGCTCCCATTCACTAACAATAACATCTAATTTAAAGTGTCAACGTTGGAGCGTGGTGGGCCTAAACTCCAAATTGCCTCTAATAGGAAGAAAGGCCTGAGAAACCTAGGTCTAAGAATAGGAATCTCCGAATTAGGTACCTCTTCTAGAAGAAGGGAGACCTTCCATTGCAGCCATTCAAATAGGTTGATAATTATGATTAGAATTGTACAAAGAAAAGAGTTAATAATTGTAATTTATCTAGGAAATTTCATTTATTCTCTGGAAAATGAGAAATATTTTTTGCACCTAATAATAATTTTAGCCTTCAGAGCCAGTTAAATTATAATTAACATTGATAATTAGTAAATATTTCATTAATTCAGAAATTCGGATGCTAATAATTATTAATTAGGGTTAGGGATATTATACTGAAGGAAATTCAATCAACAAAATTGCATCATCACTTACCATCAGGTAAGATTATAGTCAAGAGCAAACTTGCAACGAATAAAAAAAGTATTAGTTTATATATTTTTATAAAATGTATGAAAAATATATTTTTTCATGTAAAAATATACAGGTTGCTCGGGAGTTTTTCATTGCTCTAGGGTTCCTTGGAGAAAATTAATTAAAAATCTCTAAGGATGTCATGTGTTCTAAAATGTTCGAAGTAAAATGTTGTACAATTTTCGGAGTAAAAAATATTTATTTTGTAAATAGATCTTAAATTGTGTCTATTATATCGCATCCTTATATTATGACCTAGCCAAACTTATTCATTGATAAATATCACGAAGTAGCTTACTAGTGAAGTGCGGAGTGCCAGTTGCAATATTATCTCTTCGATAGCGACAGTAACCACTACGATTACGTATTTTAAAATGCAAGGATAGTTAAGGCGTGTGTTACATGGATAGTTGGAATTATTTGAACTTATTTGAAATTTTTTAGTAAAAAAAAATATGCTGTACGACTCCTATAAGTGGAGTTGTCAACACCTTGAAGTTATGGGTACTCCCGTCCTGTATAAGTAATACCTATTCTACTAAAAAGTTATATGTATCTAAAATTTAACGTATACATTATTAAATTCAGCACACACATTAATTATAATTTTCTGTTCACCCTACTTTATTGTCAAAACGGTAATTATGATTAGAGAATAATCCGAATACCGAAATATCAGGCAAACACTGAAACTGAAACTTTATAAACGTTATCAAAAATTATTTCCGCTCAATACATAATAAATATTTCCATTAAATACAAAATATAATATAACTAAAACCGAAAATACTTCATTTTATATTCAAAAAACGTACAACGAAATTGCTGTCACGTTTTTTCTCGCCCACTTACCTTCGAAGACGATGAAAAATACAGATGAAAACGTTAAAATCCCACTCAAAATCATCTTGAAAACATACACAACACAACACTAATTAACAGTTTTTTAATAAAATTAATTTATATTGAAAATATAATATATAATCTCAATTTTGAAACATCGTAATCTCGCGCGTCAAAAGTTCGTATTTCATTCACACGTCCTTTCTCAACGATAGACGAAACAGCACTGAAGCGAAAGCTTCAGAGTTCAGAGGCTTCAATACGCTGAAGGATCACAGTATAGCGTCAGATTTAACAGCATTCCGGCTACAATAGCAATAACAGTTAGGATACTGCCTAATTCCAATACTGGTAATGGTAATTTTTATTGGCTGTGGCATTTGTAACATTCGGAACGGTCGGTTTCGAAGCGTTCAAATGACCTTTTACTCTGCCTTTATCACTGATTGTGTAACATTCAAATGTTTCACGGGAAATAGATGCTGTAATGGTTTGTATTTTATTGTACGTACGAGGTCCATGTATATACTAGAACACTATTTACGTTTTGACTTTTTAATTTGAACTAAATATAATTGAAATTACAGTCTTTTTAGTATAATGCAGCTTTACTTAAATTAAAACGTTTTTCTCACTCAGTATAAAATTATGTTTCTTCAGGCCAATCTCAGAGAGTCCTAAACTGATTTTCATACAGTTTTTATCAATAAAAAGGTTTGTTATATGGACAGGGAAATTTATTATTTTATGAAACGTGTAAAGCCATAGGCTAGTAGATTCAAAAAAGGGGGCTTATAAAAACATTTGATTTTAAGGATGTTGATGAGGATATGTACCTCCAACTTCTCAGTTATGTTCATTTTAAGACATCTCAAACGGTGAGAATATTCTTAATTCTCTAGGTACATGTGTGAAGTCTGCCAATACGCCAGAACCAGCGTGGTGGACTAGCTTTAGCTGGTTCTGAGAGGAGACTCGTGCTCAACAGTAATTCGAATATGGGTTGTTAATGATGATTATGATTTTAAGATAATGCAGTTGGTATGTATACTTTTCAAGTTGAGGTATTTTCGATTGGCAATAGCCCTTATTTTCTCGATTAGCAAACCCTTATAATAGCCGTGAAAGCCCCTATGGATATGACCTCTGCCTTCAATTCGGAGGGCGTAGGTACGAATCCGATCCGGGAGATGCACCTCCAACTTTTCAGTTATGTGCAATTTAAGAAATTAAATATCACGTGTCTCAAACGGTGAAGGAAAACATCGTGATAAAACCTGCATACCTAAGAATTTTCTTAATTCTCTAAGTGTGTGAAATCTGCCAATCACGTCCAACGTAGTGGACTATTGGCCTAACCCCTCACATTCTGAGAGGAGTCTTACAGACTATCTTACACATAGCATATCTGTCTGTAACATTAAAGACAAAGCTCAACATAAAATGCCGTGAATTAATACAGACATAATGCATGGCACTAATTTTCAGCTGAGACCGACGACCACACGTAAAAGAAAATAAATCTAAATAAGTACAAAGTAATTAAAAAAACAAAGCAGCTACTATATAAAAATCATATAGTCCGCCAACCCGCACTGTAGCAGAGTGGTGGATTTAAGCAATCCTTTTCCTAAAAGGTAGACGTGGCCTTGAAGTGGGTGGTTATAGTTAAATTAGGCCAATATTGATGACTTCTTGTAGAAAACAACTTACGATAGATTAGTCATCATCATTATCAACCCATATTCGGCTCGAGTCTCCTTTCATTCTGAGTGGAGACTCATGCTCATCAATGAGCAAATATGAGTTGCTGATGCCACCTACTTCTCCCGTTAACTATAAAAATGTAACACTTAAACAAATAATGAAGCCCGCTAGGCGTACACCGGTGCCGTTGTCACGGTACCCAGCACTCAAAGCTCCCAATAGAGGTATAAAATTACAAACCAAGTATAAAGTAGTTTTTCATTATCAAGAACGTAGCCATTGTTTGGGAGTGCAACGTTGAAAGCGTCTTGTGTTTCTCATTTCTTTTTAAGTAACTTTGCAGTATTAATATTAGCTTCGACAGAGATAATGGCTACTTTGTTTCTGGGATCATGAAAAGACTTTAAAATGAGCTTTTACATTCAACTTCGTTTGCCTGCATTTTCGAGTGCACTGCTCTCTATAATTTATTTATCTCGACAGTAGATTAAATAAATTATAGACAGCCAATGACAGATTTATTCTAATACATCAAAACGACAGAAGTGATGGCTCATTTTTTGTCCTGGATGGATCAGCCTGGCTGTCCAATGCGGAAATTCAGCCAATACTCTTGCTACCATTCCACGTGGCCATGATTTGTATAGTTATCAGGATAAGTCATCTTAGGTTACCTATTGTATTGTTTCTCAATAAAAAAAAAAAAATTTGGCCCAAAGGATCTCTGGGTTCTTGGTCTTTTGTGCAGCTCTGGGTTCTTGATTTTTTATCAATGTTTTGTTTATATTTTAAAATTTCAAGTTGGTATATTTTAATGAAATATTTAATAAATTTAATTAAAATTAAATAATTAAAAATTTGAACAGTATTTAAATTGTGATGCAAATACGAGTATGAAGACATGGCTGTACTGGTTTCAATCTTTGCCTGTTGGTATACACTTAAAAAAAATATTGTATTTCGTAAAATAATTTTGGTACCACTCGAATTACATTATTGATTTAATTACTAATTTATATATTCAGTGCATTTTAGCTTTGTATTTTAGCAAAATCACTGACTCGAGTTTTGATATGGAACAAACTCTCCCGGATATATTGGAAAGTGCTACAAAAACCATCAATCCTTTACCTTTTAAGTCGCGGTAAATGTAGTAGTATTTAATTTTGTTTGATTCCTATTTCATGAGATTAGATAAAGTAAAAGTAAAGTAGGGTATGAAACGTGCATAACTTGTCATTAAAGCACTCGTGTCTATTATATAATCTATTATTATGATTCATGAGAGTTCTAGTAGTATTAAATAGGGCTTAAAATATATAAAATTCGGATTTATCCTCGAAAAGCTGAGCAATTGGAAACCCTAGGTTATTAATACAAAACCTTGTACATAAATAGAAAATATCTCTTATAAGATAAATAACCAAAAAACACCTAACCAAAAATAGTTGATATCTTAAAGCAGGTCGCACATTGGTGAGTGAACTATCTATAGTTGCGTTTTAAATTTTGTATTTACGTGTATATGTTACCGTTAAATTGTAAAATACGTTAGTTTATAATCTCACTCGTGATATTATAATCTGCCGTCATATTGTGAACTGAACATACTGATTACAATGTAACGTGTTATTTTTCGGTATATTATAATCTATCGAAGTGAAACCATTAAATTGTCAAATGTACAAATATGTATATTTTTGTGGTTCACATATAGAACTTCGATATAGTCCTCGGTTCGAATACCGGGGCTGGCTATGAAATATTGAACATTTCTTTATCCGAGAATATTTCAGTAAGACCAAAGTTGGGAAGTCGGTGGTAGCACGATCTTGTGCATCATAGAGCACTTTGAGTCGCCAGTCCTGTTCATTTTTACTCTAGTTTAAGGCAAACATACGCCCATCAAACCGTAATGGAGCACTGTGGTGGATATAAGCTCCATTATTTTATCTACTATTAGGAGTGATAGAAGCCTGTTGTAGGGCGTGAAAAAGAAGGTTACATACAATTACTTATCGAACTTTTAAAGTTTTTTTTTACAAGTTAGCCCTTGACTACACTCTCACCTCATGGTAAGTGATGATGCAATCTGAGATGGAAGCGGGCTAACTTGCTAGGAGGAGGATGAAAATCCACACCCTTTTCGGTTTCTACACGGCATGGTACCGGAACACTAAATCGCTTGGCGATACGTCTTTGCCGGTAGGGTGGTAACTAGCCACGTCTAAAGCCTCCTAAAGTTATAGTTAAATACAAACTAAGCTCTTTATATCTTATAGTTGTCGGAAAGTTACTTAAAGATAAGTGGTCATGAATAAAGCAACTATATGTCACGCGTGCTTAGCCATGGACATAATGCAAATTGATCGAATGTTATCTTTACTAATATTATAAAGCTTAAGAGTTTGTTTGTTTGTTTGTTTGCTTGAACGCGCTAATCTCAGGAGCTACTGGTCCGATTTAAAAAATTCTTTCAGTATTAGATATAGATAGCCCATTTATCAAGGAAGGATATAGGCTATATATACTAATCCCCGTATTGAGCTTGTCGTTTGTTGAGCTATGTCGGTGACTTTGGTTCTTCTGCGGATCTCCTTATTTCTGATTCGATCACGCAGAGATACTCCTAAAACAGCTCGTTCCATCGCCCGCTGTGTGACGGGCGTTGGAAATAGACCTTCATTTAACTTCATATTATATTTGAACGCTTTTATAATGTCCGTTAAAAAAACTCTCGTGCGAATGGGGACTTAGGGGGATACTTGTTTTACAATATTTTGCGTTTTTCACTGATTTCAGAGATGTGAGAAAAAGTAACATAATTTTTAGCGACGACGGGCGACGTTTAGCAGGCGCTCTCGATAGATGGCGCTGCATCGTATCAAGTCGCGCTAGCGTTTTGTTTTTCACGAAACGTATATCGCGTGATTATTGAGTATGCTTCGACAATAATACAACGTTGAGGGAATTTTTGAAATTCGAACGCTTTTCGTTCGAATAAGAATATCCAGTATCTACTGATCGTCATCACTATTCACTATTGAAATCACAACCAATCCATACTAATATTATAAATGTGAAAATGTTTGTCTGTCGGTTGCATTTTCAATTTTGGGCGTTGGAAATAAGCCTTTATTTAACTTCATACTAACTTTTTTAATGAGTGTTTTTAAAAAAACTCTTGTGCGAATAGGGGCTTGTACAACCTCACAAACTTTACCTCTTTTTAATATGATGCACGATTATATGAATCATAGAGCACTTTGAGACGTCAATCCTGTGTGCCTAGTGGGAGTTTTCAATATTTTCATTCAACATATATGATATATGGAATTGAAACAGCTGTGCAGTAGTGCCACTAGATGGCGTTGTTTTAATTCCTTAGAAATTCGAGTTTACGTTTACGCGATAGTAACAGTATAAACCCATAACACCGCAATGGAGCACTGCACGGCTATTTTCTAACGATATTTTTTATATCTCGCAAGTGCGAGTTTCGAATTGACCTTTTTCTCTCTCTTTTTAACACGATACTATAGAATGAGAAAGATAGAGGTGAAATCGAAACTCGCACTTGCGAGATAAACATAGTATCGTTACAGAATAGCTTAGCTGTAGTCGATCTAAGCTCATAATATCTACATTTCGGAGTGATAGAAGCCTGTAGTGGTGCGTTAAAATAAGCTGACATATTAGGCTTGTTCTAAATGTACGGTAATGCCAAGAAAGACAAGCTTAAATTGTTAATTTGATGTTTTTTTATCTTTTTTATAGATACACGTTGCTTTATATTTACTTAAATTTTTATGCTTTATTTATACTTAATTGTTAATTATAGAGCAGTAGGTATTAATATTCGATTCGGAGGGTGTAGGTGCGAATCTGGTCCGGGCCACTGCTCCTCCAGCTTTTTTAGAATTTCTATTTAATAAAATATAAAAATAATTTTAATTACCATTTTAAAAAATTTAATATCACGTGTCTCAAACAGTGAAGGAAAAACATCCTGAAGAAGCCTGCAGTTGTGCAGTTTGCAAATCCGCATTGAGCTATCCGTGGTGGACTGTTAGTCTAACCCCTCTCACACTGAGAGGAGACTCGTGCTCAACAGTGAGCCGAATGGGTTGTCAACGATGATGACTTTCTTATCTGTTTTTTCTTGATGCGTCTTAACGCAAGGAGAAGTAAAATACATGTAGTCCGTGGCTCACTAGAATCTAAACTGATGGTCCATAATTTTCTCGTACGATGCCGTAAGCGATAAAAATATGTTTGCCGTTTTTTTATTTATTTTATTGTACAAAACATACGTTTGCCTTTTTTTATTTATTTTATTGTACATAAATAGCCATCCTCATAAACTTGACGTTAGGACGGCGAGTTCACCATAATGTTAAGTTATTATATAAAATAAAATTACATCATTAGGGACACAATTAGGCACCATTATACATATTTTAACGAGTTTTTTTTTTGGTTAAGTTATTATTGAACAATTTGTTAGTACTAGAATATAATATGTGGCACCATATCGCACCATCGGTAAGACAAGGGCATAACAGGCAAAAATTGTGAAATTGAGTTAAGTATGCCAATGTGCTTTAAAAACACCCTTTTATGTGGTAGGACAGAGACAGTCATTCAGTTCCTCAGACCAACTATTGTATAGGACCTGCCTCGCTAGTTGTTATTTTTCTGTCAAAGTGTATGATCGACGATCTAATGCGATTATAAAAGCTGTCTCTATAGAATCGATGTTAAATAGTTGTAATCGTGTTCGTCGGTTAAAGAGCTCCGTAAAAATACCTTTTTGTGTAGTTGAATCGTGTAAAAAACTGATAAAAACTTCTAGTTTAGTATAAGATATATACCAAATCTAAGCTCGTTTTCCTCAGAAAATGACAGACAATTTTGTTTGTGACTATGATTGCGATACAGGTCCTTCTATAATTGGTCTGAGTTCAGTTCGGTCTCATTTCACCAGAGGGTGATAGTGCCTTTGTCCTATTCGCACTTTTTTTTTGTTAATGTTGGCGCGAGAAAGTCTTTGGTGCGCTTACCATAATAATTGTTTTTTTGGGCACTATAATTTTTTTATTGTTATGGAGCTTGCGGAGTCCGCCAATACGCTCATATTTCTTAATGTTTTGTATTATGTCAAACTCTTCTTTGAGGATTGCGATGACTACTTTATTCTGTACCGGCAATATTTTTCAGTAGTCGAATAGCCTTGAGTAGTCTTCTGGGTATTTAATTTTAATGGATTTAGGTACTATGGTTTTGAGTAGTTTAATTTGTAGATTGTATATTTTAGCCAAACTAGTCCTAAATGTTCTACTATAGCTACTCAGGCCATAATCGACCACTGAATCCGCCAGCGCTAAATAAAGTAACGCTTAGCATCGGATATGGAAGTTTGTTTTTTAAAAAATGTGATGTGTTTTCGCCCTATCTGAGAATTTTCTTGATTCTCTACGTGTGTGAAGTCTGCCAATCCGCATTGGGCCAGCGTGGTATACTATTAGCTTAACCTCTTGCATTCTGAGAGGAGACTCGTGCTCAACAGTGAGCCAAATATGGGTTGTAAATGATGAACTATTATTTATTTTGACTGCCTCCGTGGCGCAGTGGTATGCGCGGTGGATTTACAAAACGGAGGTCCTGGGTTCAATCCCCGGCTGGGCAGATTAAGATTTTCTTAATTTGTCCAGGTCTGGCTGGTGGGAGGCTTCGGCCGTGCCTAGTTTCCACCCTACCGGCAAAGACGTACCGCCAAGCGATTTAGCGTTCCGGTACGATGCCGTGTAGAAACCGAAAGGGGTGTGGATTTTCATCCTCCTCCTAACAAGTTAGCCCGCTTCCATCTTAGACTGCATCATCACTTACCATCAGGTGAGATTGTAGTCAAGGGCTAACTTGTAAATAATAAAAAAAAAATGCCGACACAAAAGCATCAGTCAATCCGCTAGTATTTTTTATATGTCTAGTTCGCGTAATTTTGACATGGGTTCGATTCCCATCGTTAATTTGTTAACGAATTAAATTAAACTGAATTGAAAAGCAAAGAAAGAAATCAATCAACAGCCAGCAATCATTACAGATTCAGATACCACAGTCAAGTGCTAACTTACACATGTACGATCAGCTTTAAGTCATAAAAGGCACTTTACCCGAACAAACAAGTGTGATATTATCGATGTGGCACACTTCCAATCGTCATTTACTTTCCCTTGCCAATAAATAACCTTTTTATCTTTTTATTGCTACGACTACCTACCAGCTATAGCTTTTTAGCTCTCGCACAATAAACATAACAATGGTACAGTTATAAAAACAAACCATTATTAACATAATAGACAGTTTTTTAAATCTATATCTATACTATTACTATATTTACTATAATATTATAAAGAGGTAAAGTTTGTAAGTTTGTAAGTTTGTCACATTTTTTAAATGGGGTAATCTTCGGAACTACTGGTCCGATTTTAAAAATTCTTTCACCAGTAGAATGCTACATTATCGGGGAGTGCTATAGGTTATATTTTATATTGGTATCATATATATTAGCCGAGTTATCACAGTTTTTGTCATACAGGTCGGACTGAAAATCCTCTTATACAGACTTATTCGCATGCGCTGCCTTAACTATTGTGTAAAATTGAAATTAATATATGGAGACTTTATGTATCTTTAAAAGTTCTACAAAAAAGTCCGCGACACCATATATCTATCTTCTATATATTAGCTGATATATAGAAGAAAAAAGGCCTTTTGTGTTTTAAAAATTATTAATTTTATATACTTAGGTTTACGTCATTATTTATACAACTAAACTTTAATCCTTATTAAAATAAATTATTTAATAATCACAATGGTATTATGGAGATAAGATTTGCCCTTTACAGTATGTTAATTACTTAAATAGTTTCGGAGATAATACAAAATTTCTAAAAGACGCAGAAATTCCACTATATGACGCCCGGCGCTTTCATTTACGTAGTTCCCGTTCCCGTGTGAATATGGGGATCAAAAATAGCCTTGGACACTCGCAAATAACGTAGCTTTCTATTGGTAAAACAATTTTCCAAATCGGTCCAGTAGATTTAGAGATTACCTCCTACAACCACACGATCTTTACCTCTTTATATTATTAGCATAGAAGTCTCTATTTCTCTTGGTCATACCACCACTCTCGAAGGACTGGACCGATTTTGCTAAGGGTAGGAGTAAGATAGAGAAGTTACAGGGTAGGTTAGGGTACGGGTAGGGAAGCGTAGGGGTAGTGTAGGGGTAGGGTAGGTTTAGGGCCGGGTTTAGGGTAGTGGTAGGGTCGGGGTAGAGGTAGGGTAGTGGTAGGGTAGAGGTACGGGTAGGATAGGGAAGTGGCAGGGTAGGGGTAGGATAGGCGTGAGATAGGGGTACGGGTGGGATAGGGGTAGGAAAGGGATAGGGTACGGGGAGGGTACGGGTAGGATTGGGGTAGGGTATAGGTAAGGTAGGGGTAGGGTAGGGGTAGGGTTGGGGCAGTGGTAGGGTTGGGGTAGTGATAGGGTAGGGGTATGGTAGGGGTAGGGTAGGTTAGGTTAGGTTAGGGGGTAGTAGTAAAATTGACATCGAATTTTACGCAGACGAAGTCGCGGGCGTCCGCTAGTTGTATATAAATTAAGAGTATGTTAATAGTAAAGCAATGTTGTAAAAGTAACAGGGTATCTGCGATCATTACTTTCGGAGCTACAGGGATTTAAAGGGTCAGATTTGCGGATGCCACGGATCCCTGAATAACGCCCCATACAAAATGGTACGAACTAATGACGTCATAGGTACATAATGATCGTTAGATTTGTATGGGCGTTTAAATAAAATTACTAATATCAATGTTATTTGTGCGTTTATGTTTATAGGTAGTTCAGATAGATAGAGTTAGATTATTAATAGATTTGAAATTTTATAATCTTATTTCTTTACTTTTTATGTATAAATTACATAACATTGACCTTATTTACCCGAATGCATTATAAAAATCAATATTATATAAAAACTTAGTCAACATCCCCAATAAATAAACGGTGCCCTTCGGTTTCAAACGCGTAGTTCCTGTTTCCGTGAGAATACAAAATATAGTCTGGTTACTCAGTGAAGATTTTTTTTTTCTATTAATATTATAAACGTGAAAGTTTGTACGAGTGTATGTTTGTTTGGATGTTTGTTACTCTTTAACGCCGCTACTACTGAAGCAATTTGGTTGAAATTTGGATGAAAAACTGAATTCCACGCGTACGAAGTCGCGGGCGTCAGCTAGTTTTGTATAAGCAAACGCTTAGCTGCAATCACGCCTGATGGTAAGCGATGATACAGCCTATGGTGGAACGCGCTTGCGTAGAAGATGCCTATTCACTCTTGACTTGAAGATACCTATATGGGTGGTGGGGAAAACGGAAGCTGGAAGAGCATTCCACATCTTTGCAGTGCGTTTAAGGAAAGATGAACTAAACTTGACGGCCTCCGTGACGCAGTGACAGTGATTTACAAGACGGAGGTCCTGGGTTCGATCCCCGGCTGGACCGATTGAGGTTTTCTAAATTGGTCCAGGTCTGGCTGGTGGGAGGCTTCGGCCGTGGCTAGTTACCACCCTACCGGCAAAGACGTACCGCCAAGCGATTTAGCGTTCCGGTATGATGCCGTGTAGAAACCGAAATGAGTATGGATTTTCATCCTCCTCCTAACAAGTTAGCCCGCTTCCATCTTAGATTGCATCATCACTTACTATCAGGTGAGATTGTAGTCAAGGGTTAACTTGTAAAGAATAAAAAAAAACTTAGTTTGCGTAGTTAGATGATTTCTAATGACGAAAGAATTGCTAAAACTAGAAGTTTTTGAATTAAATCGTGAAAATCAAATCATACGTCTTTATAATAGACTTATTTATTGTAGTTTGAGCTTCAGTGAATGTTAAATTAAATTCTTCATATTTCACTATATGAAAGTTTTATATAATAAAGACGCTAGAAAAGAGAGAAACTCATCAAGTTTCGCTCAAGAAGTAGGTGGCGCGTGAAATAAAACTTCTTCTAACAATATTCATGAAAGTTCCTAAAGGTTAGTTCAGATGAGTGGAATACGGCGTAGCACCTAATCTTGTTAGTTGGCCTTTGATGCTACGAGTACGAATATGTTCGTAGCGCGGTAACTCGACTACTGCTTGGGCGTTTGATTAGTGTATGAAATCAAACCACATAAATGTTTTTCTAACCTAAAGTGCCTGTGCCATTGGTTCAATGGTTAGCATATATGGCTTCTGATCACGAGGTTGCAAGTCAGATTATTAATGATAAAGTCAAAGTTAAAGTAGTTCAAATAAACTTATAATTCAACGCGAAAATGTAGCCAGGATTCTTGATACCATTCCACGTGGGCATGATTTGCATAGTTATTACAATAAATTATCTAAAGTTCTTTATTGTGTTCTTTCTCAATTAATAAAAAAAACGTTACATTAGGTTTAGTGTACAAGCTATATCATGGCTTTATGGTGATAATTAAAGTCGAAAACTTGAAAAGTTACGAAAGTTCCAAAAACATGCTCCGATAATATCTGGAACAACGTCTTTACGTCTCAACGGCACGGAGTAAGCTCAACCCAGTTCCCAAATGCAGACTGCTAGTGAGAATTTCATGACAAAATAAAAAACTCTGTTTTTTTATAACCCGCCCAAGGACTCGTACGGGTCGCTCCCGAATAGGTTAACCGCTGGGCCAACGAGTCTCCATTTTTGTAAATACACTCAAACTAAACAAAGCTACTAGAGTTTCAAACTCTTAAGCTCAGAAGAACTCTAAACATAGTTCGAACGAATGTTACAATCAAAATGTTCATGTATCCAAAAATCGCAAGATACGGGCCTAGAGCTTAACGAGAAACTTTATTATTGACCGCCGTTTCTGCCCGGCTTCAGACTTCTATATTGAATACGTACTTTGGATTGTACGGATAACTTTGAGTTTTCTTCATAGAACTGAAATGTCACACAGATTCAAAACCTTCAGATATTTTCACACAGATTTTGTAGTAGTCACATCACATTACATCACACTATCACACTAATATTATAAAGGCGGAAGTTTGTGTGTGTGTGAAAGTGTAAGTATGTTTGTTTCTCTTTTACGCAGCGGCTACTGAAGCGATTTGGCTGAAGTTTGGAATGGAAATAGATTTTACTCTGGATTAACACATAGACGTAGGCATATCCCGGAAAAAAACCATAGTTCCTGCGGGATTTGTGAAAAACTGAATTCCACGCGGGCGAAGGCCAGTGGGCGTCTGCTAGTATTTTATATTATACCTACCGCTTGTTAGCGCTTTACTGAGATCTAACTTAATATTAAGGTAACTCAAATTATTCTAACTATTCTTTTTATTTTTTATTTTACTTTTTGTTTGCTAAAAACATGTTTTTCGATTTAATACAGTAAAAGCTCATTATTCGCAAGGCAAACGTTCTCTAAATGTGTCGCGAATACAGAAATATATATGGAATGGTATTTTATATGGGATTTTAAAGGATAAGTTCTTGGGTGACAAAATAAATAACAAATATACATATAAAGAAAAAACAATTAATTGAAGTTATTGATTAACTTCAGTCTTAGACAATGTTTTGAAGAATTTTGAAATTTTTTCTTGCTTATCATTTTTTAAAAGCTTCTATTCTGAGTGATTTTAAGCAGTGGCATTCTTAAACCATCCATTTGCAATTTCATTGCAAGGTATTTGCAAGTTAAAGTGTATTTGCAGATTTAACGTCAGTTTCGTCAGTCAGATCCGCGAATAACGAAATATTTCGCCGCGAATATCGCGAATAGTGAAAACGTGAATAAAGGAAGAGTGAATAAGGAGCTTTTACTGTACTACAAACAAAAAAAAAATTACCGTACCACAGACGTAGGTAGGTACTGAGACACACAAGTTTTAAATTTTATAAGAAAAAATATTTTCTTTACATTTTCAGGTACCTTTTTTGATTATTTATGTTTTAAATAATAAAAAAAAGGTACCTGCAAATAAATTAAGCATTATTAATATTAAATTAAGTAATATATAAAATTCCTTGTTCCCATAGACTGTGAAATTGAGTTTTAAACTTTATTGGTTTCACGGAAGCTCGGCGCTGAACCCCAAGAGACAGCAATCTTGCTGAGTGAAGACCCTCGTAACTCTTCAATTTTACTTTTAAAAGTACGTGCAAACAACTGCCTCGTTACAACGTCGACTGGCACATTAGGTTTCCCCAAACTTTAATTCAAATAAATTAAAAATTAAAATCCGCAAATATGCACGTGAATTATTGAGATACGCAAAAGAGCGTCATCCAAATTAGAAAAAAACCGCTTACAACAAAGCGACAAATATTTTTACCTGAGGTTACTTTGTCTACACAATAACTCAAAACCTATTTAACTTAAAAACATTGGCTAATTGGCTTGTAGTGCATATAGCAAGAATTTGAAAATATCTTAGAAATCATTTTTTTTGTTGGTAAAACCGATAACGACAACCATTTGTGATATTGCATTTGGCTCCCATTTTCACAATTATGTTTTGATAGGATTATTTTTGTCATCACGATATTTATTTGTTTAAAGCACAAATATGTGAACACAGGTGAACCGCCTATTCCCACTCTCTCATAGTCTTGTGGAAATTACATCATAACTGTAGACGAATACGTGCAGGAGCGAACGAAGAACGATAAAAAATATCCTGCCTGCGTTTATTATGACTCTTCTCGGACTAAAGCGTGCTTGAAACTCTATAAAATATCATAGATGCTGATAGGAGATTGGCCGACGTATACTTGGATCAATGTTAGGCTTGTTCACTTTTCAATTCTAACAAATGGGTAACTCCATCGTGCAAAGAGTTTTTTTTTATTTGCTCCATTTTAAAATGGATGAATCGTTGCGAGCGAGTGCATGCAATTTTTGTTTTTTAAAATATTCGCAAATACACTAGTAAAAGTTCTATAAAATAACTGTTATTTTAGCACGAGGTATCCAACATTCTGATCAATATTTAGATTTTATAGTCGATCTATTATTAATAATATGTTTGATACTTCCCTAATAGAGCTACCCTAGAAACCTATACCTTTAGATTTTTTGGGGTAAACCACTTGGCAACGTAACGTAACGAAGTTCGCACGTTTAGCACTTGCACTTGACAAAGCGAATTTCGGACTGATTTTACGACCACATACTATTTAAAAAAAGGTGGTGAGGGGTAGTGATTCAACCCCCACCCCGTTTGTATATTGTCGTACCCACTCCTAACACAGTCTTTCCCTACTAGTTGGAGGCGAATGGGTATATTGGTCATATTAAAAAAAAAGATGTGGTAATATTCTTTAAAAAAAAAAGAATTGTTTTTCTGATTTAAATAAGAAACTCGTTGTTGATATGCAAATTATCATGATGATCAGATTTGTATTTAATGCAGAAAAGCTTAACAAAACAAACAAACAGTCTGTCACAAAAATTTAAGGATATAAGGCTAGAATAACACAACCCCCTAAAATCCCACCTCATTAATCATGTTATTCCTGTAACAAAGTAACAAGACACAAAATAGTTAGGGATCAAGTAAAGTGCCCTCCAGGCGCTTTGAGTATCGAATGTTTATCAACATTGTGATACTGTGGTCTGGCAAGTCCGGCTGGGCTGATTGAGATTTTCTTAATTTGTCCAGGTCTGGCTGGTGAGAGGCTTCGGCCGTGGCTAGTTACCACCCTACCGGCAAAGACGTACCGCCAAGCGATTTAGCGTTCCGGTACGATGCCTTGTAGAAACCGAAAGGGGTGTGGATTTTCATCCTCCTCCTAACAAGTTAGCCCGCTTCCATCTTAGACTGCATCATCACTTACCATCAGGTGAGATTGTAGTCAAGGGCTAACTTGTAAAGAATAAAAAAAAAAAAAGTTCGTTATCACTCCCATGATATGTTTGTCTGTCAGCTTGTCAGTCTATCTGTTCAAAAAATCCGACTCTTGTAGGTTTCACAGCTACACTGTAAAAGAATGAAAAATATCAGTATCCCCAGTACCAGTTATTAGCTCAAAGGTTGATAATTCAATCCCGGCCCACACATATTTAAATACGTCATCTGAACCGCTACACTAATGAGTTCAATATTCAAAGATCGATAGCGTTAATTGGCGCTGTCGTTTCTACGGATCTTATAAAACCACCCCCTTTCCCCCCCAGATCCTATCACGCAAGTTTGTTTGCAAAACCTAAATAAACAACATCGTTCTTTTCCCAGTTTATATTTGTTATTTGTTATTTTGATGCTTCGATCGGAATCGCCCCTTGTTATGACTTTGTTTGCAAAGTAATAAATTATTATATCCATTTCTGTTGTGATTTCGACAGTAACATGGTGAGTGTTTTCAAATAACTTAGTTATTTCAAAACTAGAGATCGATCGCAAACTCGTCACAGTAAATAAGTATTTTTTATTCTTATTACGATATTTTTTTAAATTCCGTTGAAAATTAAACTTTCAGCGAAGGATTGACGAGACGCTAAGGATCTGGCGACTGAAGACAATATGAGTTCTCATGTTATCCCATTGAAAATGTCAAAAAGGAGATGTTCCATTTCAGGTCCACTCTTGTACCCTGTATCATTAAAATTTAAATAATACAAGGAGTTTATTAAAATTTATTATAGTTAATAAATCTAACTAAATAAATAAATAACATTAAAACCCAAGTTGAGTTATATCAAGATGGCGCCCTTAAAGCAACTATGACATAACAATTGACAGCAAACGTCAAATCAATTACTGCATTGAAAACGTCATCAATCCGCCATTATTACCCATATTAGTGTTGCATTTCTTGGGAGATAATGAATTTCATTTTGAAAGAATTAAAATAAATTCGTAGATTTGTATAATCAAAAATATTTTCTTTTATTTCCGCCAGGGTACAATGATTGATCCTGGGCTCCATACAATTTAGGACCATCTCCTTTACATTTTATATTTGAACAAATGAAGAATGCGTGTTGCCAGTGATGACACCTTTGAAACCTGCTACCTCCTTATGCAACCATGATCTAAACTTTACCGCATTTACCTATGGGAAGAGCATGGGCTTCAGTTTTTAGAAAATATCGTAGATCCACCTAGACCTAATTATTTGATTACTTATTAAATAAGTAGTGGGACATAAAGTTACGAAAATATTATCGTTTTTTATGGGTAAACATTTTCTATTATTAACACTGGCGTTGGCAGCAGATTGCGTAGCATTCATTTATACTCATTCTATTTTTTATGCTTTCCTCCGGTGAAAGAGGTGCTCCGATACCCCACGCTAATCCAATGTGGGTTGATGGGTTTATCATTTAATATTTTTCTCTGTAACCGCGACTATCGTATGTTTATAGTATCGGACCAATGTATTCTTAAATTTTTTATAGTAGGTACTAATTGATGATGTTCTGAGCCTTAGATTTTTTTATAGTCGGTATTGATTTATGATGATCTAAATTTAATTGGAAAACCATAGCCTATAAATAAACAGAACAACATTTCATAGTGGATGCAAAAAAAGTCTTAAGTTCCTGTAATATTGTTGGTACTGTCAAGCAGTATTACAGTCAAAATCATAGCAATAATACCTGGAAGCAGAAACAAGTATATCGTTCTGTAATAGGTAGGTACTTCTCCGGGTGAGATCCGTCACAAAAATCTTTATTATAGGGTAGTTGGCTCATGACAAATTTAATATATTAATTTCGTACACTCGTGAAATAAGGGCCCAAAATATGTCTATAATTGATAAAAGTTAAGGAATTCTTTAAAAAATTAATGTATGCTTTTCTCTCGACTTTAGCATACGCTCTCCGCGCGTAAAAATTAACACTGTTGCATCTGATAGGAATAGATAAATTAAACAACTGGACTGAGTGATCTTGTATTACCGCATTTCAAAGAAATATTTTGTTTTATTGTACTTAAACAATATAATAATTATAATAACTAATAAATATTTGTAATGTGCACGCTAAAACCTTTCATGTGATACCAAACACGACATAATCCTCTAATTTAATTTATTTCGAGGTCCCAAACTCTCATTAATCGCACCTAAAACTTGACTACTAGAGCAATGAAAAGTGAGTGGGAATATAACCACAAAATAAAACAATTGATTGAAACCCACAATTCTGTCAAATAAACTATTCTTACCATTATTTGACGAAGTTCTCTCATTCAGATCCATTGCAGAGTGATGGAATAACTGCCTACAAATAAACCGCCTCTTTGTATATTGTGTCTGGGCCGAGTACTGAATTAAAAGCGTTTTGCCCACGAAATAAAAGCTTTCGTACTTTTACCGACAAAGCTAAAAAATTCAGAGGCTTAGTAATTTAAAAATAGGAATATTCTAGGGATGTGAACTAAAATTATATCGATATATTTAGTTAAAAACTGCCTCAATTTATATTGTGGTTATTTTTTTCTTTTATCTAATTTCAGTAAAATAAATAAATAGTTAAAATCAATTCATCTCTTTATGATATTCTCAATATCAAATCGACAGAAAAGCTGGGGCCTTTTTAATAGAAGTTCTCAAGTAAACTTAAGAATAGTCAGAATCTCCTAAATTACGCGTCCAACTAAACGAATAGCCAAAGTAAACTTTTCAGTAAAACAACATTATTCTGTGAAATTTAACAAAATATGGATTTTCATGATATTGTTATTTTCAAGTATTGTTCTCTGCGTGGTTGCAACGTGTGTCGAACATGTTGTTAACAGTTTGCAGTACCTATGTCACTTCCTGTTAGCGAACGGTTTCCGCTAGTTGGAAACATATCCGGCTATACACCACATCTAGGTTTAGCTACTAGATTTAGTACCAGTTTATTTTAACCTCTACGCAAACCATGAAGTAATATTTTCTATTACATTGTTTCAGTATGATATTTTAATAAGTGACAATAATTTATTTAAATTAAAAATATTTCTTTCTCTTTATTTATTTAATTCTTATCGATTGATCGATCAAAAAACCCTAGTGTTTCAGTTTGCGTTCTCTTTTTTTGTGACACAATAGTTCATGTCTGTTTTTTCATTTTGTTCTTCATATACAATAATAATAATCAGGAATACATTATCAACATCACTGTTGCGTGCAATTGTAGGAGCGAATTACGGTAGTCAATATGCGAAAAGCATTTTTCTATTTTCCATAACTCGGTAGTCGAGTTCTTAAATATACAGCGTAGACATAAAGAAGTTCTAACTACGTGTACACATTACACCTTCTGTGCAGTATTTAATTTTATATAAGTTTATAAACATACGTTTATTGTTATACATAATATAGAAGATTCAGTACCTACTAACACGAACAAAATTACTCGCATCTACTTTAACGAAACAATTCATTTTTTACAAAACATTTTTAACAAAGCTAGATATAATTATTTTTTTAAATAAATCATTTACAATCACAACAGTTTTCAATTATCGATAATACTTTATGTGCAACGATGTCACATCACTAAGCATCACAGACGTCACTAATGACTGCAAACCTTTAAGCGATAAAATCTGCACGACACGTCATTGTCACGGAGAGCAAACGAACGTTCCCCAGACTTCTACATTAATGAAAACTAACAAAACTTAACTTTAAAACTATAATCATAAAGCACATTTCACTTTGTAACGTGAGCCCATTAAATTTCTTCGCCATAGAACCTAGCTCTATATGAATAGTAAAATGTTGAAGGGCTTTATGTAGAATACAACGCGGTACGAAGTTCACTCGATGGATGATACTTGACTGAATCAAATGGTATTCGAGTGATTTATGTATAACAAACTAGATAAGCCTTTAAAGGTGAAACCCAGTCTCCATACAAACAAGATACGCAAAATTTTCAGTACATTTTTAATTTCTGTATCGATCTGTGGGCCCAATTTCGGCCGTCTTTTAACGCAGACTCACCATGCTGATTCAATGCGGAACAATCTGATAATATGATAATTCTTTTTTACCAAAGTTAAGTCCTAATAAAAAACGTATACCTACTAACATAAATAAAAAAGGCAAACATAATGATTGAATTATAACAATTTTATTTCACAACAAGATATATTATTTCAATGTATTATTTGACAAAGTTTTATTTTAATCGAAAATGAAAGGCTTACATTTGCTGCGGCATTTTTTTGTAATTAGGCTTTAACACTCTTGATTTTAAAGATTGAGCCAATTCAAATACCTTTACCCACTTCCGATACCGCCACCGCCACCAACTCCTCCGCCCAACTGCGCATTCCGTCCGATACCGCCACCGCCACCAACTCCTCCACCCAACTGCGCATTGCGTCCGATACCGCCACCGCCACCAACTCCTCCGCCCAACTGCGCGTTGCGTCCGATACCGCCACCTCCACCAACTCCTCCGCCCAACTGCGCGTTGCGTCCGATACCGCCACCGCCACCAACTCCTCCGCCCAACTGCGCATTGCGTCCGATACCGCCACCGCCACCAACTCCTCCGCCCAACTGCGCATTGCGTCTGTACACGACACTAACTTTTGCGCTAAGCTCTGGATCAGCCGATGCGTATGCCGCGCATACGCAAGCAATGACGACGATGCAGAGTAACTGCAAATAACGATGACCATACTTATACTAGATACTCATAAATCCTCAATAATATATCATAAGTTTAAACAAAAAGCTTTGTTAATGACGGAAATGTATAAACATTATTATTTTCGTCATTGTCACTTAGATGAGGGAGGATTCGATATACTGTAGGCGGCTACGAGGGGCGGCTGAAAAGTTTTGAACCTAATGTATTTAAAATGCTGATAAAAAAGTATAAAAAAAAATTTCATTCTCCCTCTAATTCAATGCATTTCTTAAATTTATTAAAAATAGCTTTAACCCGATCAAGAAAATTTCGCCGTCTTTGCATTCAAAATGTTTATTTACGGTCTTCATTTTCTCGTTACTTGAAAATCTCCGTTTTCCTAGGTCCTTTTTCGAATTGAAAAAAAGAAAATAATCACTAGGGGCAAGGTCTTCAATTCTTTGTAATAAAATAATTTTGATAGAAAATAGTTCAATTAGGTACGTGTCACACGGCTGCTATTCAAATACAGTTAAGGTTATGCAACACATTTTTAAAATTATATTATTGAAATTTAGTATAAAATATTTTTTTTGGAGTTTATTGGAGTTTACTCCTTAAGAATCGATTTTTTATATATAAGGCGCCCGGTATGAGAAAAATCCGAGGGGTAAAACCAACTGAACTAACGAAAAAGTGTCACGTTTTTGGTGCGCACCTTTAGTGCGCAACTTTCTAATTTAGCTGTGAGTGTATTGAGACGTACATAGGGTATGCTGTATAGGCGACTATACCTATATACTATATGTTATTGGGCTTGTTTGTTTAATGATTATATCATTGTAAGAGTAAAATATATAATGTGAAGTATATTATAAAGTCTATTAGTTATTTTACAATTCTATACATTTAGTCTTCTTTAACATAAGTATTACTAAAGCCCTACTCGATGTGCACTGTTTACCAACAAAAAAAGTGTGTATGTTAAGAAAAACAAAAAGTTAGCTCGAAGCACGTCTCAATACTCGCGCCTTATAAGTGAAAGGTGCGCAACCGAGGTGCAGCAGGCCGCGGCGTGCGCACCCGCCTACAGCGTGCACATGGGTGCGATGTGCAAGTTGTTGGCGGCACAGCGCAAGGTGAAAGGTGTGCAGCAAAAAACGTAATGCGCACAAAAAACGTAACGCATGTCATTTCATAACTTATTGGAGTTTACTCCTTAACAATCGATTTTTCATTTATACCCCTCGGTACGTTTTTTGTGCGCAACCTATTCTGCGCACCTTTTACCGTACGTAGCCGCCATAGCGTGCACATGCCTAGCGCGTCCGCACGCACGTGCACGCTGTTGGCGGGCGCGCACGCAGCGCTGCACCTCGGTTGCGCACCTTTCACTTTTCAGGCTATTGAAAAGAGTAAACTCCATTCGTGCGACGGAGCTGACACACTTTTTTTTTATTAAATTAATAACTTTATATACAGAATTGTGTTTAGAAGATTATAATATATGAGTACATTTCGGGATGTTATACCATTTACCTAACACGTTGTATATTTATACAAGAATTCATTATATATTATTTGAAAAATTAAATAGGCACTTACCGTTTTCATTGTACTTCGATTGAATCCGACACATACAATTGGTCATGCAGCAGAGTTTATATACATATGTAAATGGTGATACTAATAGTTACACTAATTTAGATAAATTTTAATATAATGTAATTAATAACCAATTGCAATTGTTATTGGTAGTTAATGATTTATTCTTGTATCCTGGATCCGGTCTAAAGTGTGCTAATAGTAAAATATTAACTCACTAGCAGATGCCATGACTTTGTCTACGTGGAAAACACTTACTAATCGAATTTCAAAGAAAAGACTTTCCTGTAAAGTTTCTTCACCTCTGTGTCTCATTGAGACATTCTTGCTTCCAGATTAATAGGTTGATTTGTATAGAATACTTTATAGTCTTTATATGATATAGTAAGCCCTTATAAACTAAACAGACATGTCCCAAATTATTGGTCCAGGCGTCTTTGAGTAATCTCTATATATGATCGAAAACGGTCAGTCGTTGTATATAAAAACATAGCGGCCCGCTCCGGCTTCACACGGGTATCATACTAATATTATAAAAGCGAAAGTTTGTAAGTGTGTGTGTATGTTTGTTTCTCCTTTACGCTGCGGCTACTAAAGCAATTTGACTGAAATTTGGAACGGAAATAGATTTCACTCTGGATTAACAAAGAGGCTACTTTTCTTCCCAGAAAAATCCATGGTTCCCGTGAGATTTTGTGTGATATTCCGCTATCGTCCGCTAGTTACAATATAAATGATACTAAAGATAACCAAATTTAAAAGTAGCGTAGCAAAACTTACAAAAAAATTAGGCACTTCGCATAAATCTCTTTATTTTTTGGTCCTACATTCATAAATGCAATCCTTTTTTTAGCCTCTAGTATAACCCAAATCCGATGCTAGGTAATGCATCCATACTAAATTTTCCCACCTAGAAAGGTAAAACGAGTCATATTTTAACCCAAATTTCAAAGCAAAAACAGAATTCCATTATTCTAATTAGTGAGACCCACATTGGACATCCAAATGCATTTGCCAACACAGAATATGTAGGTCAAATTTGACCGCACGCTATGAGTTGTGCCCAAATGAATACATACGTAACTAGCTATCGCCTTGGGGACAAATTTATAGGGTCTTAGACAATATTGTTTGACTTGAGGTGAGAATATATCATGCGTTCAAACACTCTGCACGAACACGACCTATGTTGAACGTAGTTGGTATAGTTGAGTGCTACGAAACCGTAGAAAGCAGAATGCATACTACAGTATATTATAACACTAGCGGACGCCCGCGACTACGTCCGCGTGAAACTCGATGTAAACTTTCAACTACCTTTACCCTTCCCCTACAAAAAAAAATTATCCTATGTCCTTCTCCTGGCTCTAAACTACCTCCCTGTCAATTTTCAGCTAAATCAGTTCAGCCGTTCTTGAGTTATAAGTGGAGTAACTAACACGACTTTCTTTTGACTCTTACTCTACTACTAATAATAAAATTAAAGCCTAGGTTAGAAATATATGATTTTAAGAAAACGTCGAGTCAGTTACCGTAGTTAGTTTCTATAAAACTTCTTTAAATTTTTATAAATGATCTTCTTCTTCTATCTGCATTATTCCTGTCAGAAATTAGCATTCATTAAGTCTAATTTAACATTGTTCGCTTCTGAACAAAAAAATGATCTGCTACTCACATGGAACCATTGACGTAAGTTCTTGAGCCAAGAAATACATCTACGACCAGGCCTTCGTTTTCCCTTTATATTTATCTGTATAATAATTTAGAGTGAACATTTGAAGAGCCGTGATAGCTCAGTGGATATGACCTCTGCCCCCGATACTGGAGGATGTGGGTTCGAACCCGGTCCGGTGCAATGCACCTCCAACTTTTCAGTTATGTGCATTTCAAGAAATTAAATATCACGTGTCTCAAACGGTTAAGGAAAGACATTGTAAAGAAACCTGCATACCAGATAATTTTCTTAATTCTCTGCATGTGTGAAGTCTGCCAATCCGCATTGGGCCAACGTGGTTGACTATTTGGCCTAACCTATCTCATTCTGAGAGGAGACTCCAGCTCAGCAGTGAGCTGAATATGGGTTGATAATGATGATGATGAACATATAATAAATGAATCAGAATAGAAATTCTAAAATAGTTAAAGCCTCTTGTGTTCATAATAGCAATACAATACCTTACAAACCGAAGGACCAATACTGTTTGAACGGGCACATTAGCATTCAGACCTTGTATGGTTCAAGATAAATTATAACGTAAATCCGTTTATAAGGGTTCGTCATTAATATACAAAATGGGAAATGTTAAGCTTTACCCACAAGAGGAGTGTCAAATGAAAATGACACTCTGTGACGTAAGAATATTATACAGTTATTTTTAACAAAAGTTCACACGAAATATGTGTAAATACACACGACATATATCGTGACACGTTAAAGTCAACGTAGCTCTGAAACAGATGGATCGATTTGGAGGCTTTTTTTAATCTCACATGATGGTAAGTGATGATGCAGTCTAAGATGGAAGCGGGCTAACTTGTTAGGAGTATTGTGAATTCACTCCTTTCGATTTCTACACGACATCGTACCGGAACGCTAAATCGCTTGGCAATACGTCTTTGTCGGTAGGGTGGTAACTAGCCACGGCCAAAGCCTCCCGCAAGCCAGACCTGGACCAATTAAGAAAACCTCGATCAGCCACGCCGGTGATCGAACCTAGGACCTCCGCCTTGTAAATCCACCGCACATATCACTGCGCCACGGAGGCCGTCTTAAATTACTCCTGCTATATTATGGATAGTAAGTTAGGTATTTTGGACTGTAGCTTTGCGAAATAAATAAATACTTAGATACATTAAATAAAAAATACGTCACAAGTTGCTAAGGACTAAGTAAGCTTAACCTCATCACACAAATATTTGTCAGTTGTGGGAATCGGCCTTGGATTCGGGTCACTACGCACTGCATAACGCGGCCGTCTATAAAAGAAAGACACGTACTGCCTATTTAGTGCGTGGTAGCTAGCTTTGAAGGGTAAATATTACTATAAAAAATAGTCAGTTCCGTGTGGCATTGTAGTATGTGTAGATTTTTGCGTGACATTGTACGCATTTAAAACACAAACTTCCGCATATCACATTCAATACACACATTGCATGCACGGAGGTGTTACACGAAATACCGTGATTACACGCCCCAACCGCACCCGTCCACAGTCGTGCTAGATTTATTTTCATATTAAAATCACGGTAATGCCCACACATAATCGCGTATCATGCAACTGAATTACTTAGCCGTCCAATTCCGTTGATTATGCCCGGATGACTTTATGTAAATTTAAAAAAAAAACTTTCGTTCCACATTTGAAATTGAGCTGTTATTCGTGTCACAAAACAACGTCGGATTAACACGTACGTCAGAAATGTTTTATACTATTATATACTAGATCCTAGTTACGACAGAAAAATGTGCTAGATATAAAAATCATTTTTTCAAAAAAAATTATAATTCATTTATTTCAAGTAGGCTCAGTTTACAATGACTTTTGATACGTCAGTTGACTATTTGTAAAAATTCTAATACCGATTCGGAAGGTTTGAGTTTCTTGCTGGTTTCTCCTGAGAAGAAACCAGCAAGAAACTCAACAGTTGCTCTTGTTAAAAAAATCATACAATATTATAATTTATAATTAATTGATGACAACACATTGCTTAAAGCTATATGCATTGGCAGGTCCATCACAGTCTTAGGGATTTTGTTATAGAAGAGTACACTCAAACCTACAAAAGATTTTTTTACTCTTTGGAGACGATATGATCCTAAAATAATATATTAATGTACTAGCAGATGTCCCGCGGATTCACCTGCATAGTTCCTGTACACGTGAGAATACAGGGATAAAATGTAGTCTTTGACACTCACAAATAACGTGGCTTTATAGTGGCAAAAGAGTTTTCACATTATGTTCGATAGAGCCAGAGATAACCCCTTCATTACCACAAACTTTACCTGTTTAAAATATTATAGTAAGTACAGATAAAAGGTAGTCGTGTATTAATCTGATTTCAATTATTGGATCGCATCTAATTTTATTTTGACAATGTAACCACAAATAACGTAATTACCCTAATTAATTATGTATTAAGTAATTACTGGGAAGGCCGTAAGTTCATTATTCAGGATAATATGATAATGGAAAATAATATTAAAATTAAAAATTAATACCCATTTATGAAGAAGTTGTACTTCCACTGTTCAGGACTTAATATTTGTTTTGCGTGGTAATGGAAAAATCAAGATTTAATTAAGGGATATTTAAAAAAAAAAAAAAATCACGAATTTCCACTAGTGATGGTAATAATAGTTAGATGAGCATTAATTTCATTTCGTTGTCGAATAAGAAAGTGAAATTGTATTAGTCTTCATTTAATTTACATAGCAGGTTTAATTCTATACAAAGAAGATATTTTGAAAATTTTTGTTGGAGAGCAATTTATGATACTGAAGCCAAAAATATATTTTTATTTACTGTCTTAAATGATTAAAATACACTTAAACGATGACGAGGTATCACTGTAGGCCACACTCAAGACTAGGCGAGGTTGATACTGATTATATAAAAAGTCAAGATTCAGTTATTTTTTGTTAACAGAATTGCATATCGCGAGCTTTTGCTAGTGTTGAACGTAAAGATCGATTACCCTATGGCAGCAAATAAAAAAGGAAAACTGCGTTTCAATTGGAACGCGCTTAATTTAATTTTGACAGTGTAACCATATGAAATTGTACTTACCCATTACGTAAGCGTCAGTCCTCTGTACAGGGTCCGATCGACACTGTGCTTGGTAATGGACAAATCGAGTAATTAAAGCGAGGCGCGGCGTAATCGAATGCGGTAACCGTCCCAGTAGGTTACAATTAAGTTAGTGATGTATTTATTTATTTGGGACAATTAATGATTACCGATTAACATGGTTCATTAATCGATTTTTTTTATCTGGCTCGTTTGATATTGAATGGACTACTATTGTGTACACTAAAAACTACAGTCTACTTATAGAGGTTCTTAATTTTGATATCAATTTTATTATTTACACTAGCAGACCAGAAAATTGTCCGCGTTTTTCATATTACATCACACTCATTTATAAAGGCGAAAGTTTGTGTGTGTGTAAGTGTGTATTATTGTTCTCCTTTCCGCTGCAGCTACTGAAGCGATTTGCCTGAAATTTGAAATGGAAATAGCTTTTACTCTAGATTAACACATAGGCTACTTTTCATTCTGGAAAAATCCATGGTTCCCGCGGGATTTGTAAAAAACTGAATTCCACGTGGATGAAGTTGCGGGCGTCCGCTTGTATTACATTTACTTTCATGCTTTTTTGGCGGTGGGTTTCCCAAAATTTCATTGTGTACTACTTCTTAAAGGCTCTCATAGAAATATGAACAAAATCAACAAACAAGGAAAATCATTTGCTTTATTAATAAAAAGGAAATTTTTATTGAATTACATTTATTTAATTTTGTGGACACCTGTTGTCCAAGTTATTACTTGCATTGATGAGTTTAATTCAAGCGATGAACTGCAAGAGTATTGAAATAATTTTACCCTGAACATAAATAATTTGAATACTAAACAATACTTTTGAATAAAAAATATAATGTACATAAAATCTGTACACTATTTATGTGTACTTATAGGTACGCATAAATAGTGTATTAATTCTACACGTTTTTATTTTATTAATTCCTATATTCTTAATGACATATCTGAAAAGATAGTTTATGGACTATCGGCTCTGCGTTTTACTGCAAGACAAGTAAGTAGCTAATAATAAATTAAAAATATTATCCTTTATTTTTTTTTTTAAATCAAGTTGAATGTTGGTCGGCTTGTCTCAGTAGAATCTGCGGGCTAACCGGTGGTGGGAGCACAGGTTACTGTTAGGTGTACTGACAGATAACAGACTTTATTTTCAAAAGGTTTTTTAAATAATGTTTGCCATATCTTTTTAATATGACGAATATTTAATCATTATTCATGTATGGAAACTACTTGATCCATATTTCCACTTATTAAATAATTGCGCATTCTGGTTCGTCACTCTTGTGTTGGTCGCGATTTGCATGATGTCATGCAAATGACAACACACGATCAGTTTTATCGGATGACCTGCAGGCACGTGGATTTATTGGATTGCGAGTGGCTAGATAAAGAGAAACGCTAGAACGCTATAAGCTTCCAACTTAGACTATAGTAAAAATAAAATAATTATCACGCGAACTGGGTGTGGTACCATCACATCAAATTTATTATGACGTATTTGAATGGGTTAGTTCAATTTGTAAATTTCACTAATTTCAACTTAAAAGTAAGTTAGGCGTGCTGGTAAATAAGTATTGCTTTTGCAATAATCATAAACATAATCATTATGGACGATGGACGTCTCCTGTTGGATATAGGCCTCTTGCATGGACTTCCAAACACAACGAAAAGAAATTAGGAAAGAAAATAATATAAATTGCTTTAAAAATAATTTATATAAATACCTAACTCAACAGGCATTCTACAGTGTAAATGAGTATTTAAGTTAATATTATTGTTATTTTCATACATATTTTAATTGTAAAGATGTAAATTTTAAATGGTGAAATTGTCATTTGAATCATTAAATACTTAATAAATAATTTGCATGCCTAATTGGCAAGATACGTTTACCATCTACATCTACCGACCACCTGTATAAATAATACATGTATCTGCAAAGAAATAAATTGATTGATTGATTGATTGAACGATCTCGAGCCGCCAGCATCCAGCGACTTCCTGCAGCCCGCTTGATGTCCTCCTTGAGATCCACCAAATTTGGAGTCGACCAATAAATAGGTACTACATTTTTGTTGACTTGTGCAATATGACGACCAATTTATATAACAAGAAGGTAGGCTGGTACAAATGGCGTATAATCATACATCTATCAAGGCCTGACAAATGAAATAAGCTACCGAAAGAACATGACCGATCCGCGCCAATATTTCATGACGCTTCTACCACAGTAACTAAAAAAGCGGATGGCAATTATTCCGAAATCAGTAATTTCTAAGAAAATTGCTAGAGGTCAATCAATTAGGTATTTCTTTGAAGCGATATTTTAAAATGAATAGCATAAAACTTCAGTTTTTTGACAAAAAAACCTGGGAGGCAAACAGTTACAAAGAATTTGAATTGAGAGTGTATACTATAGCCAGACATACGAGTAAGTTATGAAGACTGGAAGATTGTAAGAATAAGTAGGCTGTGAAGGTAAAACGACACTCGACTATCTTGTGTTGACTCGTGCCGACGCTAGGTGAAGCGAGTTGTTTCCGTAAAGAGTACCTAGGGATAAAAGAGTAGGAGCGAACGGGCCGCGCGGCTTGTGATTAAGGCGCTCGCCGTACGGTCGGATTCAGTGTTCTTGTGGCGTTTGATCCGTCAACATCTCCTTTTGTGTGTTCCTTCATGGATTATTTTGGGATAGGCGGCAAGAATAACTTGAGCAGTGAAGGTCAGTGTTGGCTAGTCATCAAGGAACTCCTTAAATCTGCACCCAGAGTCACAAGCCTTAGGGACTGCTTAAAGTTATTATCTGCCATTCTAGGTTTGTTTTGGTTTCAGTTTGATTTGTTAGTTAAGTTGTCCTGACAAAAGTTATGAATTTACCACCTTTGTTCAACATTGATTTTTGTATTTTTATTTTTAAATCCACCAGTGTTTCCTTAAAGTACCTATTATAGAGTTAACTGTTGCATAGTTAAATCGCATTGTACGTATAACGGTCAACAATTTTGTTCCTTTGAATAACTTTGAGAATGACCTTTGTGATATGAGCATAATATAAGTATTTCCATTTGAGGTACTTTTTCCTTCATCTCTGTTCTTTTCTGCCTCTCTGTTCGTTTGTAACCCCTATCATCTATTTTATCCCTATTATCTCTTACAAACTATTTACCATTGTTCCGCTAACGCCTGACACTGTATTCACCACAGCCAAGCAACTGTTCCGCTTCTCGAGTATTTGACATCTGCCGGTCTGAAAATAATTCAATCCCGGCATGACAAGCTTGTACGATCTGTAATACATTTTACAGGAGTACTACCAATTTGAACATGCTGCCTTAAAGTTACTGGTAAATTCAACTAAATCTGATACCTACGTCAGACGCGGATTGGGCCTCTAGCTATGTTACATAACGCTTGTCTTTCTACAAACGATAACGCTTAAGAAACTAAAAAATGTATCGGTATGACATTGGTTACCTATCGATAAGTGGCGTGATCAATCAATCAATTCCATATTTTTTTTTAGTTTTCGAAGCGTTAGCGTATATACAAAGAAAATTGACATGTAAATTGGTTTGCTTACGCCCGACATATGGATAGGGTTCACGCCGAGAGACCTATCCTATATACCTATAGATGCCGTATAGATAGTTAATTATTAGTTCTTTACCCTCTTGTTTTGTTATTTTGACTATTGACTCGCAAAATTCTTGAATTATTTTCTCGTTAATACTGTCTTAATAAAAGCTAAAAGCCAAAAATTACATCGCATTATATTTATGTATAGTTGAATATACAAACTCAGTAGAATTTCCCGTACGTTTAAGAGTTGATTATGCGCTGCGAAAAGCAAACAGTTTCAAGGAACTTACTCTTTGCACAAATCGTTGTGTGCTCATTAAAAACACTGAAACATCCGGCACCCTTAGCACGAATTTACAGATCTCATAACTACTGATTGAATCGATTGACCGAATTGCAATTGAAGAGTAAACATACTAATATTGACTCAAACAATTGCAATTACCAATATGTACGTTGTATTGGCATGGAAAACATTGATGATTTCAACATAATTACGTTCGGGTGGGTTGCGCAACAAGCGTGCAATTTTATTTGAAAAGAACGACGAGAGATCATCCACGCAGACCCTCATGGGTGTAGGGGGTTACCAGCTCGGCGATGACCTCTTACGGTCGTTGCAAACGCCACCGACGACTACAGGTAGGTCACTGGGTGGGACCACTGTCGCGGTCCATGGTGCCAAAATGGATGTATCATATCAGGTGTTCTACGCCGTGCTGCGATCGACCCTGCGAAGGTCGTCGGCGATCTGCGGAGCTGTGGCGAGATGGTATTTTTCTCGTATGGGGCTTCTCTCACTGCTGTGTTCACCAGATGTGTTCTGGAGTGCACCCGTCAGCCAGCAGTACGTGTCTGGGGGTTCATGAGATCAGGTCTCGTGGCAAGTCTCGTGCGTCCGGTGGTCGTCGACAGCACCGGCCCGAAGTAAATTTTAAAATGGAACGAGATCCAAATATGGCGCCTCTCCCGTTTGCTCTTAATAATATGAAGATACCTATACCAAATAATGAGTGTAAAGTAAAAATGGAACGCAAAGATCTCGACCATACTCTGGGGTAACCAATTGAAAATCTGGCACAGTACCGGCTACGGTTGACTAGGACTATCATTTAGGCGCTCTCTAGGATCTGGCGCCTGGAGCGACTGCTCTGTTCGCCGTATGGACGGGCCGGCCCTGGTCGTCGATGGTATGGCGCAATCCCTCGTAGGTGCTGAGATTGCGCTCCGTCGACGCGCGCGAACATTGAGTTGCTCAGGTGACGAATGTGCTCTCGATGTTCAAGTCTCTAGAGATGACCTGTTTCCGTACGTAGCGTGGTGCGGCTTTTTGAAAAGAAGGAGATACCTCAAGCAATACGTGAGGACATACTAACTGAATGGGAAAGCGAGTGGACGGGAACAGGACAGTGGGCATGGACACATGAGTTTATCTCCGACCAGAAAAGATGTCACACACGGGAGCACGGGTAAGTAGACTGACTAACTCAGGCGCTAAGTGGACACGGGGTGTTCAATACTTACCTGTATGCTAAAGGCAACACACCTTGTGAAAACTGCTTCTGCGGCGAGGTGATTTTCTGCGATGAGGTGATCTTCTGCGGCTAGGTGAGCTTCTAGGAAAGTTTTATTATAATGTTAATTATAATATAAATGATAAAAAAGCTTGGTTAAACTTGGCATTTTCTAGATAGGCGAGAATAAAATCCAATAGGTACCTCTTGGATTTCAGTTTAAATTTTTAACTGTCACGCTTTTTATTATCTGCTAAATAATATTTTTTTAACGAAAAAATTGAACCGACGTCAAAGACCTATTTTAATTTTAAAACAAAATTACTAAACAGATTTTCAATGAAAACGAAAATTGGTTAATAAATAAAAAACAAACAAAAAATATACGCGTTGAATTCAGAACCTCCTCCTTTTTTTGAAGTCGGTTAAAAATACGTTAAACAATCATATAACATGGTATGGACTGTATTTCTTAACAAGTTATTAAAGCTTCAGTGATTTTCCAGTATATAAACTACAGTTCCCAATCAAGGCACAAGCCTTAGAACATCAGTTTAGAGAGAATATCAGTTGTTGTTTGCGTATTGCATTTTAAATATTGATCGAAGGAGCTCACGAGGTATTCACAGCTAGTGCAGCGTCTGTGGGTAGTAAGGACTTTGCATTCGAAACGGCAAATAACGTTCACTATACATAACTCGTATAGGTTATGAACTCCTGGATCTTACGAATATAATCATGTTAGTGCTATCATAATTTATGCGCAATTTGAGATTTTACTTAAATAATTTGTAACACCAAACGTTACCGTAACATAACGGACGCCAGCGCCATCTAGAATCTATAATTACAATACGAATTCTGTACATTTTGTACATACTGTTCATTGAAGATATTTTGAAAGTTTTTATACAATCGATACTGATGCCGAAAATATTTTTTTTTTGATTTTTGTCTGTCTGTCTGTCTGTCCGTGTTTTTTTGTTATTTGGGCATCACGCTAAAACTACTAAAAGTATTAAATGAAACTTGGTTTAAGACCATAATACGGAGAAGGTAATAGGATACTTTTTATTGCAAAAATAAAATAAGAAGGGGGTGAAATAGGGGTTGAAAGTTTGTATGGAAAATCCTTCAGTTTTAATTTTTTTTTATAAATCATGAAAAAATTACGAAATATAATGTGATTTAAAGATTTTGAAAAAAAGTGGTGATATAGGGCTTGAAAGTTTACATTGATTTCCACGCGGACGAAGTCGCGGGCGTCCACTAGTTAATTTATATGAATGAAGCAGAGAGCCGTTGGATGCTGGCGGCTCGAGATCGTTGTGCTTGGAGGTCCATGCAAGAGACCTAATTATGTGAACGTCTATCGGCTGATAAGGTAGGTAAGGTAGGTAGTGCTATCCAAGTATACACTTGTATGAGTGTCTTTGAAAGTGGTGCTTATCTGATAAATGATGATTTGACGACCTCCGTGGCGCAGTGGTATGCGCGGAGGATTTACAAAACGGAGGTCCTGGGTTCGAACACTAGCTCGGCTGATTGTGGTTTTCTTAATTGGTCCAGGTCTGGCTGGTGGGAGGCTTCGGGCGTGGCTAGTTACCACCCTACCAGCAAAGGCTTACCGTGAGGCGATTTAGCGACTCTTTTAGGGCAAAATGAGAATAGAAGAGAATAATGAAATGTTTAAATACATATAGGGGTATACAGGGTTCCCTGGACCAACGTTGTATTCCCCTTTTCTTACAACAAGCGAACTGTATTGAAATTCTCAAGACGCTCCGAAGAGGCCAACAGCGTGGAATAATCTACAAGCGCGCTGAGTATGTGAAACTCGCCCATATCTAGACATGTTTAAAGACATACGAAATAAACTGAAACATTTTGAAATACTAACATGTCATTTTATAAAACAAAAGCTTTATATCTGACAGTTAAAGTAGCCGGACAACTAGAAAGTAAAAAACAAACCCGTTTTTAAATGAATTTTGATTTTTAGGTAGTCGTCAAATTAGAGCCTCAATAGCTCAACGGAAAGAGCGGTTGGACTCATCGCCGAGGGGTGGTGGTTTGATCCCCACTCTGTTGGTCTATTGTCGTACCCACTCCTAATACAGTCTTTCTCGACTAGTTGGAGGGGAATGAGAATATTGGTCATGTTTAAAAAAACGCAAAGTTTATATGACACAACAAATCACCGTTTATGCACTAAGTTATTGACGACAAATCCAATAGATTGGGCTAACCTCAAGGGCCAGTATATTCCTTTGCATGTAAACATGGTGAAGATAAGTTAATTTGTAGACAACTTACGGACGCCCGCAACTTCGTCCGAGTGGAATTTACTTTTTCACAAATCCCTCGAAAACCATGGACTTTTCCAGGATGAAAAGCTTATATGTTAATCCAAAGTAAAATCTATTTCCATTCCAAATTTCAGCTAATAGTTCAGTAGTAGCGGCATTAAAGAGTAACAAACATCTAAACAAACAAACATCCATATAAACTATGTAATATAATAGAGTAGAAAAGGAAGGAAGTGCACCTACTGTTATTAATCAGCAGGGTAATTCACTAACTTTGCCGTATGTTGACATATACGATATTCAATGTCATAAATGTCATGCGGTGTCATGCAGTAGGTAGATGACATTTATCAGTCCATTTGATTTTTATTTTAATATGTTTTTAAAAAGTTCCAAATTAGTGAATAGGCCAGCTGGCGTAGTCATTAAGCACAAAAGCCATCGATATCAAATAAAACATAAATAAAAAGGGAAATAAAAGAGAAAAAGTAATATACTTTAATCGACTGCAATCTATAAAAGTTTCCGCCATTGTTGGAGTTATCCGCGAAAGTTCCGGGGCACACGTATCGTTTTTATGCCCTGGACAGCGATCCTTGGAAACTTTTCATATAATTGCCCGATATCGCGCGCTACATTATGACCTTTACGTATTTCCCTGACTTCTTTAGAAGTTAGTTACTTGCAGCTTGAGCTTATGATATATTCGTGGTTTTTAACTCACTTTCACAATCCAATCCAGTGATGATACTCTTGTGAGTCGGAGAACACGGAGGACATTTTTTAACTGGTGGGATAAAGGTTATTTTTTTTTTATTTACAAGTTAGCCCTTGACTACAATCTCACCTGATGGTAAGTGATGATGCAGTCTAAGATGGAAGCGGGCTAACTTGTTAGGAGGAGGATGAATATCCACAATCCTCTCGGTTTCTACACGACATCGTATTAATCGTTAGGCGGTACGTCTTTGCCGGTAGGGTGGTAACTAGCCACGGCCGAAGCCTCCCACCAGCCATACCTGGACTAATTAAGAAAATCTCAATCTGTCCAGGCGGGGATCGAACCCAGGACCTCCGATTTGTAAATCCATACCACTGCGCCACGGAGGCCGTCGAAATATCGTTTGGATATATCGTAGTTTTACCGTCTAAAAAGCATTAACCTAACATACAGTCCTTTACAGTGATAATACTAGATGATGATGATACCAATAATGAGCCGAAGAACACGGAGGACATTTTTTTAACTAGGATAAAGTTTATGTCGTAGATTTACCGTCTAAAAAGCCATTAAAAACGTAAAAATGACGATACCTAATTTACACATAACGATTTAAAAAAATCAATTTGTCACACAAATTGTCACTTCGGTAGATTCAGTGAAACCCTTTTTCCATTTAAAGGGTTTAATTGAAATAACGCGCGTCGCGTCGCCACGTTTAACGTAAATCAAGATAGAAGGGTGTAATGCGACAGGCGGGCTTGTGTATTATCGTTGGTACCTTTATAACGATACGACTACGATTGAAAGAGTAAAAGGCAGGCAGGCAATTTAGAAATAATAAAGAGTGTTATTTTTTGCAGTTCTTTAAAACGTCATCATCATCATCATCATCATTATCATCATCATCATCACTGATCTACAACGACACAACCATGTCTAAAAAGTTAAAACTACGTATGCTAAGCATTATGGTATCTTTGCAATCAGTAACAGTAAATATTATTCAAAGTAATCTATTATTTAACCCATCTTTAAAAGCTACATAATAAATCAACATAGAAGAGTTTAATGTAACATATTGTGAGCAACTAATCATTGCAATTAACCTTTACGCGATCGCGATTGATGAGACAGGTTTCTTCAGTAACTTTTCAAATTCTTAACTACTTCATCACTTCCATTATTTACCGTTTAGGTGTATTTTATTATAACAAGATGACAAATGTACTTAAAAATAGCATCCAAGAAGCATTTATTAACGAAATAGTTTAGTAATGGATTTTAGTAGCGACGATACGAGTACGATAACATTGAACTTCGTTTCCGCATCGTTTCCGCCACGCCGTACTACAAAATGTCCCAAAACTGGAAAAATCCGGCAAGCCAGCGCTCGGTAACCTAATTCACCGAGTTGACGGCTGTTAGAATGGCCCCCGTAATCTAATTCTGTACTTTACTCACTTGCTAGCATGCCGGTAATTTATGCTAACACGAGAAATATGATTGTATATTCGAGGGAAATCCTGCAGTGAAATAATACGGAATAACGGACGCCCCTGATATCTTCCGTGTAAAATTCTGTCCTTTACATAGCTCGGAAACCGTAGCATTTTTATACCGACATCAAAAAAAGGGGGAAGAATTGGACGCGTATGTTTTTTTTTATGTTTGTTACCTCATAAGTTCGTCATTTACCAACCGATTTTGAAAATGATTTTTATTGTTTGAAATAATATACTTTTAGGTTAGTCCCATTTCATTTTTATGAAAATCGGTTTGGTAGTTTTATGGTAAAATCAAAATAACTGAAATACGTCTTTGAAGTCGGTTCCACTTTTATGTTAAAAAGATTTATATGTACAATCATTTAATAGCTCTGAATAATCATCATCTGAGTTTTTTATTTAATTCCTTCGTTGACAAGTTAGTCATTGATTGAGATGACATGATGATGCAGTCTAAGATGGAAGCGGACTGACTCACTTAGAAGAGGCACAAATGTATTCTACCCGTACCTGCGAAGGTTTCTACACGACATCGTACTGGAACGCTAAATCGGTTGGCCGTACGTCTTCGCCAGTAGGGTGATAACTAGCCACGGTCAGTGGCTACCACCAGACGATATCTGAGCCAATTTATTCTCTATCTTCCAGTATAAGTTCCATTACAATCAGTTCAGCCCGGCCGTTCCAAAGTTCCAGTGTTTAGCCCAGACAAACAGACACTCCGACAAAACTTTTTGAAATGTTTATTTTTGTTTTAGTATCGTGTAAATATTACGATTGCACCGATTAAAAAAAATCACTGTTGGGAAGCTACACTATCCCTGAGTGCTATAAACTTCCCTGTATTCATTCCTACGGGAAAGGAATCTACGCGAGTGAAACCGCGCGGCGTCTGCTATATCTGTTCAAAATGGCGAAATCCTGTTGAAAAGACACTTTAATTAATTATTTTATGCACTGACACTCCTTTAGAATAGGCTCGGTAATTCAATTCCCTACTTTGTTCACTCCCAGCATGCGAGTTAGTAATTTACGGTACATATTAAATAATTTGTTTGTAATTCAACTTGGCTCGCGTTGCGGCGAACTGCAGTGGCTTTTGAGAACTGGACTTTTGTTTTTTGTGAGTAATTTCGTTAAATTTTTCCTTCGTATATACGTAGCTTTTCTATACCGGTACCTTTCATAATTTTTACTTTCATGTTTTTAACAATGTTATACATACAGATCCGCATAATAATAATAATAATTGTTTATTTCAACAATTATTGTTTTTTACAACATTCCACTAAATTAATAGTGTGCAAATATAAAAAATATAAACAGTCACAATTACCAAAATAAATGAAATGAGATTAAGAAAAAGATAAATACAGTCACAATTACTAAATAATAGGGCCAGCGTGATGGACTAAGGACTAGCCCCTCTCATTCTGAGAGGAGACTCGAGCTCAGTAGTGAGCCGAATATGGGTTGATGATGATGATACATACAAAATATACAAAACACTATTATAAAGGACAATGGTCTACTTCCAAACAAATTTTTGCTGACATTTTTTTTAAGCGTCTATGAATGAAAAAAATATAAAATGATAGATAATTATTTTCTTAACAATTTATTCTTAAGGTTTAGTATTATGTTAAGTCTGGAATTCAAGATATTTATGTTTGAAGTTTAAGAGGTTATGTTTTGTCAGCAACGAATTGTTACCTATTTTTTAAATAGAAGTCTTAATAATTATTCCATGATTATGAAGACGGGTATTTGGGTCCGATCAAAGAACATAAAAAGTAAGTTAGATCCCCATTTTTCTCATAGTGTACATTGATAATATACCTACTTTATAAAAATGTAGGTACCTTCCTAATTAAATCTAAAAAACAACGTGGAATTTAAAAACAAAATCATTTTTTACTAGCTGATGCAGCGCGGTTTCACTTGCTTGGTTCCCGTGGTTAGTCGATAGCTCGATAAATGAGCTACCTAACACTGAGATAATTTTACAAATCCGACCAGTAGTTCCTAAGTTTAGCGCGTTCAATCAAACAAGCAAGCAAACTCTTCAGCTTTATAATATTAAGTATAGATTATTATTAAACAGAGCTATTTATTAGGTCCTTATCTCTTTCTAAGACTCAGAATGCACAATACTTCCATTTTTAAAATGTTGGTTCTACCTAAATGTGCATACTTTAGCTATACCTACTTACCAACAAATTATAGATTAATAGCAAACGCCTGTAACTTCCTTACATCTGATTTTGACGAAACATGGTCCAAAAGTTGATATTTTACCAGGCTTTGCTTACTCTGGGTACCTCATGAAAATCTGTTGAATACGAAGTTCTACTCGTATATTTAGAATTCAGATGCTTCTTTTATTTATGGAAATAAAAGTTGGGTAAAAAAATGAAACAACATGTTTTTTAATTATTTAATCTTCATCATCCCTTAATACAATTTCATCAAGGAAACCTGCCGGTGCTGTAATATTTTCTTGACGTCTGGCCCATCCTAGATACCATATAAGTGTCATTGTATGCGCGCAACATCCAACAGTGCGTTTTCCTACTAAACAACTACAATAATATTCTTTAATACCACCTCGACCGTTAACATTATTTTCTATGATAATGTATACATAGTATTGTCTTCTAGACACATGGCGTGACTTTATTTTGCCTCTGATCAAGGTGGTGTCATCGCTGCCTCTAAGATTGTATTCAGATGGCAATCGCTCACTGCATACTTCGATTCGATATCCGCCATGGAAACGTATGTGCTCACCATAATACGACCGAGCTTGTCGTATTTGGTACGTTCCCAGGGCGACTAAAATCAAATCTCTGTATTCTAATTCTGGGAAGCTTATATTGTTTCTGTCTGCTGTAATATTTATGAAGTTCGAGGATCTTCTGTTCATATTTAAAGCCTCGACCATTATAGCCAGATTATTTTCTAATAACATATTTTGTCTAATTATTGTAATTATTTCATTTGCATATTCATTGTCACCCAGGCGAACACCAAACTTGTTAATCAAAGCTGCTGCTATTTGGAAGTTTTGCATCATGTGGGGAAGTGATCTATGGAAATATTCTTGACGTAATAATTTGTAATCTCTTTTAAAATATCCATTGACCACTTCCACCACCCATCTGCAAATGGTAACACAGCGGCTTCGATTAGCTTGAGCTGTTGTTAACTGGTGCTCGCCCTCCAACAATGATTCTGGCATGAATGGTCTGTAGCCACATCCTTCCAGCAGACTAATGCTATCTCTAAAGCCCCTATCTAGTATGAAAGCGTCGTCGTTTCTAAAATACAATCTTAGAGCAGAATTTTCATTATTAAATAAATTATTCATTATAACAGCATCTGAAGTAGTCGCTTTATAAGGGCCAAAACAATCAAGAATATATCCATCACTGGCTACTATTAAAAAGGGTTTAAGGAGATTCCTATATTTATGGGTTGAATATGTTTCTTTTTGAAACTTATAGTTTGCACTTTTATTTATATATATGTATGTACCATCACAAATTACAATGGCATTATTGTCACTTGCAAATAGCCCTTTGGGGATTATTAAATTATGTTGTATTAATTCATCCCGCGTCATATGAGATATACCAAGATGTCTGTCAACAAAATCTTGGCACAAAATCTCCCTTATTCTGTCCATTAATTTTTCTAATGTCCTACGTGGAACTTGAACTAGTATCGAAATCCTTTCATCCAAATCCCCTGTTCTCATCTTCATTAATAATGAAGCCAGACCTACACTGCCTTTACGCAGTTCAGCTATGCGTGGGACTTCATTTATTAAAATATTGAATTTTTCTTTAGATAATCCTATCCAATATTCAAAGACACGTTCATCCATATTTTCTAAATCATCAAAATCTAGAGTGGGGCTGAATGCATTTACAAAAGAAAATACATGTTGTATTTGTTCAACGGTGAATGTCTCAATACTGTTTTCGCACTCAAATAAAGTGTCCCAGGAATTACTAGTCAAATGTTGATCACAAATACGAGCTAATTTTGGCAAATAATACTTATGGTTATGCAGAACTGTGGCTCGTAACTTGTCTGATATGTTATGAAAACTATTGCTGTTGCAATTTGGAAACACACAAGAATGTGTGGAGTTGGGTGCTCGTCTGTAATCAGGCAATGTTACTCTTTGTATTGGCTCCTGTTCTGTTGTTTGCTGTGGTTCTGATGAAGGCGACTGCTGGTTTGGTTCTGGTTGAGCATCCATTTGAGGTCTAATTTGGTCAAGACGATTCATACGTAGAACTTCTCTTTTAGTGCGTAACCAGCAAGCATGGCATACACGATCTGATGAAGATATCTGAAATACAGACTGACAGATAAAACATCATGTCTAAACACTGAATCTAAACACTGTCAATTCTACAGAATTAATTTTATGATTACTGTACATTATCTATATATATATATATAAATTAATTGCTGTTCGTTAGTCTCGCTAAAACTCGAGAACGGCTGAACGGATTTATCTTATCTTGGTCTTCAAATGTTCGTGGAGGTATAGGGAAGGTTTAAAAGGTGAGAAAAATTAGAATAATAATGATCGTGTGGGTAAGGGAGGGGGTGGAGTAGCGATCTACTTACGATCTTACATTCCTTTTTCTATTGTTAGTTCGTCTACTCAACCTCCTTTACCTGATGCAGCTGAGCATTTATTACTGGAAGTCGAACTTTCACATATTAAAATTCTTCTTGGAGTATTTTACTGTCCCCCTTCTATACCTAATTACTTTCACTCTTTTGAAATTTTATTGGAAAATTTAATTCCTCTGTATAGTCATTCTATTGTTTTAGGTGACTTCAATACATGTTTACAAAAGGATGACTATCGTAGCAAGAAGTTTTTATCTATTCTTGATTCTTGTAATTTATCTGTCCTGCCTCTTGCTGCTACACATTACTCTCCTGGTTGTATTCCTTCACTTCTAGATGTCATTATTGTCTCATCTCCTGATTTCGTTTTTAAGCATGGTCAATGTCCTGCCAATTCTTTTTCTTATCATGATCTGATCTATCTCTCCTATAAAATACGTCCTCCTAAAGCTAAATCAAAAATTCTTCTGCAGCGTAACTTTGCAGGGATTGATAAAGGTCGCCTTTGCGAGGACGCAAATAATTTAGATTGGACTGCCATTACAAGTGCAGACACTCTCGATCGTAAAGTGGACATTTTTAATACTTTGATTACTCAACTTTACGATATGCATGCACCAGTAAAACCTGTCAAAATGAAGCACTTGCCTGCTCCTTGGCTATCGGAGGAAATTAAATTGTTAATGCATAAAAAGAATACAGCTAAGCAAAAGTACAAAACGAAGGACTCTGATATTAATCGTCTAAAATATCACAAAGCCCGGAATCGCTGCAATACATTGTGTAGAGATGCTCAACGACGCCACATTTATAAATCTGTACAAAATAGTGACACCGCTAAAACTTGGAAATTTCTTAATACACTTGGAGTTGGAAAATCATCTTCGAACAATCCTATAAATATTGATTTAGAACTTCTCAATAAACATTTTTCTACTTCCGATACAATTGACAGTACCGAAAAGGAGTCCATTCTTACCACTCTTTCTTCTATACCAACACCAGATTTTCTTCCGTTTACTTTCGAATCTTTTACCGAATGTGATGTTAAGAAGAGTGTTTTGTCTATCGCTTCGAATGCTGTTGGTTCTGATAGCGTAAGCCGTAATATGATTATTCCTATCATTGATATTATTTCCCCAGTTCTTACACATATCCTCAACTATTCCATTTATTCCAGTGAATTTCCACAGGCTTGGAAGAATGCACAAATTATTCCTCTTCCTAAAAAAATTAGTTCCACAACGTTTTCTGACTTCCGTCCAATTTCTATTTTGCCGTTCCTTTCTAAAGTCCTTGAAAAACTTGTCTTCCAGCAGTTATCCGTATTCATAAACCGAAATTTACTTTTAAGTCCATTACAATCTGGTTTTCGTCCTGGTCATGGTACGGTTACCGCTTTGACTAAAGTTACTGACGATATTCGTTGGGCGATGGATAATAGACAACTCACTGTACTAGTTCTGCTTGATTTCAGTAATGCTTTTAATTCTGTAGACTATGACATTTTGTTGAGTCTATTACGCTCTATTAACATATCTCCATCGGTTATAGACTGGTTTCAGAGCTACCTCAAAGGCCGTAAGCAGCGCATTCGGGTTGATGACTTCTTTTCATCTTGGTGCGATGTTACGGCAGGGGTACCTCAGGGTGGCGTGTTATCTCCATTACTTTTCTCTATTTTCATTAATTCGATCACTCAAAATATAACTTCTCTTTACCATATGTATGCAGATGATATCCAAATATACCGCTCTTCATCTCTTGAGAACCTAAACTCAACTGTCTCTGCTATAAACTGTGACCTTAGCGCAATTGATATCTGGAGCAGACAGTATGGGCTTAAGGTAAATCCCCTAAAATCTAAGGCCATTATTATTGGTAGTCCTGCCCTCATCTCAAGAGTTGATTGGGTAGATCTCCGGCCAGTTTTGTATAATGGTACCACTATTCCTTTTTGTGACACAGTTAAAGATCTTGGGGTTCATCTTGATAACCAGTTGTCGTGGTGCGTGCATGTCAAAGAGTTGAGTAAAAAGATGTTTGCTACTTTAGGCTCACTGAGACGTTTAAGATCATTTTTACCAATTCCTACTAAAGTTATGTTAGCACATTCTCTTCTTCTTTCGGTTTTAGATTATGCGGACGCGAGCTATCTAAATATAACTGAGGACCAACTCAATAAACTTGAGCGACTTCAAAATCTTGCTATTCGGTTCATATTTAGCCTACGCAAATATGACCATATTTCTGAATTCCGTCAGAAGCTCAAGTGGCTCCCTATTCGTCGTCGCCGGGATCTGCATGTACTTTCACTTTTGTACTGTGTGTTGTTTAATCCAAAATCTCCTGTGTATCTGAAGGAGAAATTTACGTTTCAGGGAGTGCAGTCTGAACTGAGACAGTGTCGATTACTAACTCTATGTTTACCCGTGCATAAGACGAAATTTTATAAACATTCTTTCGTTGTGCAAGCCGTTAAGTTATGGAATGCTCTCCCTTTAAACATACGGCAATCAAAGACACTGGTCATTTTTAAAAATGCCGTAAAGACTCATTATCTGGTGCAGTAAAGACGATCTGTATATATTATTTCTTTTCAATATAAGGTATTTATTAGTATATTTTGATATGTATTTTATTCATTATTGTAGGTATTTGTGTAATATTGTTTATGTATTAGGATGTAAATTATTTGTATGTATGTGTATTACTAATACTATGGTTATTTTTGTTTTACGCCACCTGCTGATGTCCTTAAGTTTTCCTAAACCGAAGGTTGCCTGGAAGAAATCGCTACTTAGCGATAAGGCCGCCTTTTGTATGCTGATCTCTTCTTAATTTGTTTTTTATTTCACTTGTTTTTGTCTTTGTGGTGTGCAAATAAAGTATATTTATCTTATCTTATCTTAATAATTGCCGGGAAAACCATAAAAACCCTTCTCTATTTCCCATGCAAAAGTTTAAGAGTCAAGAGGTAGGGTATGGTAGGGGTAGAGTAGTGTAGAGTAGGGATAGGTAAGAAGTGCACATAAGTCAAAGCGAAGCTTGACCGGGTCCACTAGTTTTTTAATAAATATTGTGTAATGTTACCAATTCGTCAACATTTTGTTTTGGTAAGTACTGATTATCTTATTTCTGCTTATATTATGAATTTATACTATTTTATTTCAATTAACTGCCTCATTGGGTCAATGGTTATCCTATGTAGCTATGACCACTAGGCACTAAGTTTAAAACTTGGGTTGGGTTATGAAATATTGAGCAATTCTTTCTCTGGATAAATTGTCAGCAACATGGAAATCAAGTGGTTTGTCACCCTCTGAGAAAATGTTTAGTTAGCCTCAGTCTGAAATATCTGTATAGAATCTAAATCCTTATCTGACATAACTAATGTAAAGATAAGGATTTAGGATTTAGGAAGCCAATCAACCCCTATTCAAGCGGCAAGGGTGGGTGCAACATATTTCTACTTCTAGAGGCAGGAGTGCCTGACCCCGTAGTGGCCTGTTAAATAGACTGATAACAATGTTGATGATGATGATCATGACAGTTCTGATTGGTTACTTGAAAGTATTATACAAATTGTTAGACAGTGAAAGTCTATTCTGATATACTCGTAACCATGACAGAGGTTCATGTTCACTGTAAGTGACGTTAGAATTCTTCTTGAGTTTGTCTTTTTTTAAAAATACTATGCAAAGGTAGATTGTTTGAACAGAATGGACTTTAATAACATGTTATTTTATTGTTGTATTATATTATTTGATAGTATGAGTACAAAAAAACTTAGATGTTGCTACTAAAATAAATAAACAAAAACATATTTACAAACCTCTCGTGGCGCCACTTTGCTTTCTATAACATTTATTATAGATTGCTGCATTTCTGTAGGGTTTTCTTTTACAAGTTTGTCACTCTGTCTTTGCAGTATTGAACAGCCACATAAAAGGCACACATTTGTATGACCTCTGGTACTTGGTCCAGCTCCTTCACTTTGCAAGTTGGCATTTACTGCAGCCATTGCAAGATCTCTACATGCTTCACACACATAGTCATCTTCTAAAATCTAAAACAAAACCAAAACAATGTTTTTATTATAGGTTTATTGCTGATTCTTAATATTTTCAACCAAACAATATAGGTGGTCGTTGACAATTTCAACTGATCAACTGACAACCATATTGGGGTACACACACATATATTGGTACCCGGTGCATCAGTAAGGAGGGACAGATATTTAAATTAATTTTAGCTTAAGTATTAGTATTTCGTATCTCGCACTAATATAGACATAAATTATTAACACTATATGGGTCAATGGCCTGATATATATAAACATATTTTTATTTTATTTATAATATTAAAATAATTTGAAGTTGCCAACAGTTGTAGTTCATGATAGGAAAAAAATCAAGATTAAGTGATTTTGTTTGATTGTTAAAATCTTTTTATATAATCCAGATTCATTAAGAATATAAGCTAGAAATAGAAAACCTACCCTAACACAATGTTGTTGCGTATATGACTTCCTAATGACATTGAATGGATGCTTATTTTCAGTTTATGCTATATTAAAATGCATCAACATATAATAGGTAATGTAGTATGATTTTCAAAAATACAAGTTTAAGAAAGTCATATAAGTAATTAAAGAATACTAGCATAATTTTAACTATGCTAAAGACTAATGAGACGTGGATCGCTTGTAAACAAACAATTTAAAAATTGTCCCGGCGGCCCGGCCTATTCCATTGTTGGTCTGCGCATTACACGAGTCGGACGACTGTGGTTAGGCTGTGTTTAAACACAACAAAGATATCACTCTATCATAAAATATAATATGTAAACCAGTAAGTAATACTTACAATTTGAGGATATACCCAGCTGCAGATTAGAGCAGTGACTCTTGAATCGAGTGCCAATGCGGGATATCGGCGCATTTTATTGACGCATATGTTGCAATTCACACACATGATACGTGTAGGTCCTACACGGCTTCCCATCGTGGTAAACAATCGGTGCACAATAAAATCCAAAGTATTAAGCAGATACGTAGTCCAAGAATCACAGCAAAATGTCGTCGTAAAATGCAGAAAATCGGAATCCTTTGGCAAACACAAGTCAGTAGTTAAGCGGGAGAATCGGTGTCCATAAACAGAAGCGGTCGTTAAAAAAGATACAGGTACGGAAAATCAATGATATCACAAAAATACAACAAGACGCATACGCAAGCAATGAAAATACGAGGCGATGTGACAAACTGACAAGTGACAAACTGACAATGACAACTGACAGTTCACAGTTGAATTGTTAGTGATAGTGCATGACTTGTCATAGGAACACGTAAAAGTATCGATACTTTATAGTACTTTTGTAATCGATAATTTTCAGGAAATAACTTACTTTTAACTTTTTTTTAAATCATGTCGAACATACTTAAACAATAAATACGTTTGAAAACACTTGTTTGATTATTGTTTTTTTTTTAAAGAATATTTGCCATATCTTTTTATAATATGACCAATATTCCCATTCCCTCCAACTAGTCCAACTAGTAGAAAAACTGTGCTAGGTGTGGGTACGAGAATAGACCAACGGGGCGAGGATCGAACCACCAACTCTCGGTGATGAGTCCGCTCTTACCGTTGACCTATTGCGCCTTTTAAAATGTACCATGCGGCTTACTGTTGATAATAATTAATATGTTTGACTATTACATTTTGTTTATTTTATTCGTAAAATGTAAAATTCCGCCAAATATGAGTGAACTTTAGCAGTATTTTGTCATAAATAGAAATAAGTAATTTATACATACTAGTTTGAAAATCAAAATATTGATTTTCAAACTAGTATGTATGTAGTATGTATGTAGATCGTTCATTTTACAGGTTGACTCGTATTAATTATTGTTTGATTTTCCTTGTTAATTTTAGTTTCCCATAAATGTTAATTTTGTTATTTTATTACTCTGTTCGTTCTTGTTTCATTATGTTATTTTACTTTGTATTCATGTATAAGTTTTAAGTTAAGACACGTCACGTAGACACGTCCGTGAACTCACAAGGTTTCACCTGAAAACCAGCGCCACAGCTCGCTGTGGCATCGTGCTGAGGTGGATACCTTTTTTGTCCACGACCAGATATTTGTGTGTTCTGTTTGTTTATTTTATTTTATTACTCGTGTGTGGACAAATAAAGATATATTCTATTCTATTCTATTCTAGTATTGATATTTCAAAATAATTATATTCATTTGTCAAAAATATTAGTTATATTGAATCTAGGGTTAAGGAATTCCTTAACTCTAGATTCATATAAACTAATTATATTTATTTATACCACATCCAGATCACAAGTCCTGGACTCTGACCCTGCTCGGAGTTATTTTCTCTACCACGCGATGGACCCGGCACCCGCACGGTGGATCCATGGATTTCTAAGATATTAGTCTCTTGTTCTACTGAAATTAAAGTGATGTCATTGATAATATGTACTTCACTGACGACACTTCATTCGATTCGATACTGCCTTTTCGATACCGTGCGCGTCCCTAGCTGTCCGATAGATGTAATCTTGGTATGATTAGTGTGGTTGCCATACTCAATTATTAAAATGTAATTGATGTGATAATATTTTAGTTTATGGGGATAATTAGACCTTGTGCACTGTTTGAAAAAATTAAATAAATTATTTTATACAAACTGTAATAGTTTACATTAGCAGACGCTTACGGATTCCATCAACAAACACCAGACCATTGTTCTTTTAGAATTTAAACTATCGTGAGTGTTATTCATATTAATTGATTATGAAACACGGCTAAAACTAGTCGGGCATACTCCGACGTAATATCACGTGAGTTTTAGCCGTGTTTCATAATCAATTACTATTATAAATTTATAAAAAAAAAAACCAAGCAACCGGTGGTTAGGGTTCCAGAGTGAGGAACCTCCTCACAATACGCGCCGTCTCAATAAACACTGCCTTCTGTATCCGACTCTTGGTCCAACAGTTAAGCGAAAGCTTCTTTAGTTGTTGGTCGAAACTTTTCGCTATGTGACCATTGACTGAATCGGAACAATAATAGTTGACTCACATGACATGGACATGACATGACATGGAGGTAATCTCGTGAGCAAGGTCCAAGTATTTTGATACTTTTCCTTTTCAGCTTTGACCAGATTATCGTCATGTGGAACAGTAATATCAACAATTATTGCACGACGCACTGACCGATCAAGTAGCTCTATATCAGGTCTATTGGCTACAATATACCTGTCAGTGCCTATCTTAATTATTATTACCAGCTTATTTTAAATTTAGACTGCAAGGCCTCTCTCCTTATAGGTGACGAGACAGAGTTTTGACCCACAACGATGCTTCAATATGGTTTGGCGAGGTGAGAATGTATACATTTATATAGATCATTATCAGAAGTTTATCTTTCAACGCCCCTCTTTTACATCGGCGTTTAATTCAAGTGACTCCTAGGTTAAATATAAAATACCACTATCTCGTTAATGTATCCTATCCAAGTAGGGGGAAAGATAATGCGCGAAGTTTTCAGTTCATGAATAATATACTAGCATTACCCCCTTCTCCCCCCGCTGTATATCATGTCGGATATGTCTCATTATGCGAGGTTTCCGAGTTCAGCTGATGTATTTCGAACGCCTAAGTGCACTTGGTAGGTACAAAGTGAATGTGACACTTAGCACTTTTGGTTTCACAATTCGTATATCCTTGGTTCTATAATATACATCCAAGGTTTTACCTATACTCCGCGCTACGAAACAAGTCCCGTAGACCGCGCTTATGTCCTAATGGCGCCCATTGTCATTGGTAATTGCGTTCTTATTGTCATTTGTGTAAGGCGCTGTCAATTTTAGTTTAGGTTTAAGCCGCAGGACTTCCTTTGTGGCGCGGAGTCTCTTGAATATGGAAAATAGATTTCTATAATAAAATTGTAAATAAAATATTCCTTACGAATATTCTAAAACCTAGTCTCAGGAATGTAGGTAACTAGAATTACGACATTTGTTTTAGAAATTCTTTTCTTTATTAAAGTTATAGTAACTGAGAGTGGGTGCCATAAACCATAGAGCAGAAATCGATCCAAATTCGAATTTAAATACGACCTCCATAAACGTATAGAAGAGTGAAATTAAAAATATTATTAGATAAAAGAATTTTGTCAAGATTTTCATTTATTTGACAAACTAAGCAATAAATTAATAAAAAGAAATTCAACCGGAAAACTAAAATCCACGAGACAGTAAAGTTATTAAGTTAAATTAACAGAAAACACAAATCTTAACTAAGCATGATACCGTTTAAGTTTTATTTTTGTTAAAATTATACACTTTGTGTTTTACTCGAGTTCATAAAGTTCTACATAAAGTTATGTCCTCCTCTGTCTTACAAAAACTGGCGAACACGTATCGCTTTTATGTGTTCCAACTTCCGAAGGCTTTTCGAGGATTTCGTAACTCACGGCGCAGTTTGTATGAAAGAAATTTGATATTTTACAAGTTACAAAACAATAAAAACTCCAATAAAACGCGTAAATAACACCCGCCTAATTGAATTCGATCGAAATATTCGTCTTCTCTCTACTGTTAGTCGCATTTTTGGGTTATGAGGTCTTGGATTTGAGTTTTGTTTAATCAATGACAATTTACCCTTTGACATTTCACCTGATTTAAAATGCAATCTAAGGTGGATGGATTAATTTGAAAGAGGTACACGTAACTTAACTCCAACGGATTCTACGCGGTATCGTACTGGAACGCTGAATCCTTTGGCGATTCATCTTTGCTGAAAGTCTTTAACACTAGGTTAATCTTGACCCACTTTAGAAATTCCTATGAGTCTGTACCTATAGGAATTTCTAAAATGGCTGAAGAATTAGGAATCGAATCTAGGACCTGTACGCGTAACTTATCCCCAACAGATTCTATGCGGTATCATACTGAAACGCGAATTGCTTGACGATTTATTCGTCTTTTTCGGGTGAAAGCTACGGCAAAGATAAGTGAAACCAGGTTAGTTTAGACACACTTTAGAAATGTCTATAATCTGTAGGTACCTATAAGAACTTCTAAAACTGTTTCTTAGAAATGGAATCCAGGACCTGTATGTAAAAAAAAGTAACTGCGAGAGGTCGTTGAAAAACCTTGTACATAAAACTTGGACATAATGAGTCTTGATTTGAGCTAAGTAATATTGAGTTTTCGTTCATTCAAGAAATCTTCAGCAGGAATCACATGTTAGAAAGTGGATTGTAGTAATAATGAAGGTGGTAATGATAATGATGATAATCGTGTTAAACTCATTATTCTCATAAGATTAAGTTTACAAAAGTCATAGTATAAAGTTGGAACTCTCGTAACTTTAATTTTAACTTTTCGACTAATATCTTATAATATTATTTATTACCTGACGTTTCAAAAGCGCTTGCAAACTAAACCTAATTGAAATAAATGAATTACTTATCATATATCATAATAAAAGCTGTCATAAAAAGCTCAACCGTTTAGTCTAGTTTCAGAATTCTTTGGAGTTGTTATTCATGAGCTCGGACCTGCAAACTATCAAAACTAACATGACAGGCACCAGACAGTGTACTCTAGAAGGGACCAAATGAAAAATACCCAACAAATTGCACTTTTCCTTGAATAAAAATGTCCTTACAACGGAGGAAAGTTCCCGAAGCGAACTCTAAGTTGATTCCGGCGCTGTCAGAAGTTACGATCGAGTTAGTAATGTAATTGTGTAACTTCGATATAACTTGCTTATAATATTTCATTAGCAAACATTTTGCTGCTTCCGTTCATATTAATTAGCGGTGTTGCCACATAATATGTAGTAAGGCTTCGGTTTCTAGATTTTAAGTTAAGATAAACTTGAGCACTAGGCTACGTAAAGTTAGGTACTAGACATGATAATATGTTTTCATAATGAACTTTCCAAAGAACACGTTGCTTAATAAATTCAAGGCTTTTATTAAACGCAAGCTTATAGAAAAATCTATTTCTAATATTATAATGAGGTAAAGTTTTTTGTGTTTCAGTAGCCGCAGCGTAAAGGAGGAACAAACATACACACACGAACTTTCGCCTTTATAATATTAGTGTGATTGTAAATGGTAAAGTTTGAGTGGTTGTAGGGGGTAATCTCTGGATCTACTGACGCGATTTTAAAAATTCTTTTAACACTAGAAAGCCATGTTATTTGTGAGTGTCATAGGCTTTATTTTATTACCGTATTATCACGGCAACGGGAACTACGCGGTGGAAACCGCGGTGCGTCAGCTAGTCTTATTATATAATGGAAACTGCTTTGTTGCCCAGTAGTTAGCCCATGTGGCTTTGCATCAACTTGCCGTCCCAGGTTCGAGCCCTGCGTCCAGTGTAAAATACAACTCCGGTAAAAAAAGTTACAGTAAAAATTCTCGAACAAATTTACGAAATGTCGAAGTGTTGTTACTCCCCTATGGTGAGTATGTAGCCGTCGCGATGGTCCCTGTTATTGTAATACATCTGTGTGCCTAGTGGGAGTTTTCAATATTTTCATACTGTTACTATCGCGTTAACGTAAACGCGAATTTATATGGAATTTAAACAGTTGAGCAGTAGTGCCACTAGATGGCACTGTTTCAATTCTTCAGAAATTCGCGTTTACATAAACGCGATCGTCACACCATAAACTGCCACTAGGCCTTCTGATAGTGATGGTAGATTGGAACAGCGTGGTGGGTCTAAGGAAGCCTGGTATTGTAGAGCCGATTAGACTGATAATGAGGATGAGTGTGAAGAATTACACAATAAACAAAAAGCTTAGCAATTGAACTACATGACTGGGTATTTAAATTATGATGACAAAAGAATAAACTATTCATTATAGATTAATTAACTCCCAAATATACGGACTAATATAACTGAAAACTATTACATACATATGAATTTCGCATAATCAGTGTTCTTTTTATGTGAAACCTATAATATAGCTGCATGTAACCGCATACCCATTATGGATACAATGAACTTTGATTGGCTACACGTTATCGGGCTTCGTACGTTTCATATTGCATCGGGAGCATAATGGTATGTTACTGTACGGTTTTACCTATTTAAACTTTACTCATCATTATTTTTTTTGTTTATTTAGTACCAATATTAGTCACACACAAAAGTAAAAAGAAAATCAGTGAACAAGAAAACATCCCTATAAGAGATCTCTGCCAGTCTACCTTAATTATTTTTACCCTACATTATCATTTGATCCTACATTATCATCATCATAATGAGTTTCAAATGGCTATACTACTTAGTACAGGGCTTCGTTAGTTCCACTTTGCATCGGCGGCGCAGTGGTATGTAACTGTAGGTTTATTTACTTGTTAATTATTAATCATTATCATCATCATCTGAACACATGAATAATGGTTCATCAATATGAGTTTTGAATGATGATGACTACTACAAATTTTATGACTTTAACATTTTCTGTTTTTTTATTAGTTTTCTTTAATTGACATTGCATCGGGAGAATGGTGATATGGAACAGTCGTTTTATAACCCGATAGCCGGCGCCCGCGACTTCGTCCGCGTAAAACTCGATGTAAACTTTCAACTGCCCCTATCCTACCCCTACCTACCCCTACCCTACTTTTCTGGTTGATTTTTTACACCTTGTGTCCGAAAAACCCAAATATCTTACGGAACCCTATTTTTTCCAAAATAAAATTAAGCCTATGTTACTTGTGGATAATGTAGCTTTCGAATGGTGAAAGAATTTTTAAAATCAGTCCAGTAGTTTTTGAGCCTATTCATTACAATCAAACAAACAAACAAACATACAAACAAAGTTTTCCTCTTTATAATATTAGTATAGATTGTGATATGAATCATCACCATCAGCCTATTTTCAATGAAACGCTACTTGTCACTGGTTCACTATTTGTTTTAAAGAAAGTGATATTTACTGTTACTTTAAACAACAATAGTGTATTTTTCCAAATCTTACTTTCTTTGTAATAACAATAATTCTGCATCTATACTTTCGGCTTTTCGTTACCGATCCGCACTGCGAAGTTATGGAATGCCATTCCGTCTTCCATTTTCCCTACCACCTACAATATGGGTATATTCAAGTCAAGAGTGAATAGGCATCAAGGCAAGTGCGTTCCACCATACTTTACTGGGTCCTATGATGGTGGGTACGGTTGTCATTATGAAGGTTGGACTGGTGTGGCTTTACAAGATATTTCTGGCTATACAGTTTCTCGTCCCATTAATTAAACCAACCTTACGTTAATGTCCTTAATTTATTCATAAACCTTAATTTACTTACCTTACCTACTTAATTTATTTACCTTACCTTAATTTACTTACCTTACCTTAATTTACTTACCTAGTTACAATTACAAACCATTATGCGTTCGTATGCTGAAATTCAAATACAGCCGAGGAGATAAACAACAGTTTGCAAATCCGTCCGTGTTGAAATGTTTGGTACCCCTGTCACCGTGCTATATTTCAATTAGGAGTTATATCTGTAGCTACGAGTTCATTGTTTACAACACCTGATGCATTGCGATTGGATTGCCATTTTTGACTTGTTTTGTAATGCGCAAACTTGAACTAGGAACATATCGCGACACTACCATCGTGATTTTAAATTACGCGTGAAATTTAGTTTTTCTCAATTCCTGCAGGAGCTATGGATTTTTCAGGGATAAAAATATCCCATATATTGCTCAATAATCTCTTCTATCTACCAGTGAAAGTATAATATAAATCAGTTCAGCCGTTCCAGAGATTATCTGGAACATAGAGACAGGCGGTCAAACTGACAGACAGACAAAAATTAAAAAAATACTTGTTTGTGTTTGATATCGGGTAAAAAACTATGAGCACTTGAGAAAACATTTATTTTGAAAGCATAGGCAGACACTTAATTTTTATTACGATGCAAAATATGGATAATAAATTATAAGAAATATATTATAAGTATAGGCTATATTAGAAGAAGCTGATATTTAAAAGAATTTTCAAAATCGGTTAAGTGGTTTAAGCGTAAAAGCGTGATAAACAAACTGACATTCGCATTTATATTAGTTAGTATCATCCTAACCTCCTTTCAGACATATCAATAGTCTTGAATACTAATAGCTACAAATAGCCGCCCGGAGGCTCTATAGAGCTCTGTTAGCTAAACCCTGCAAATTAGTCATCCAATTAGCACTTGCAGATATCGTTGCTTGGGGCTATAAGTCAGAATAGAATTTGTCTTTAATCTATGTCTACACTGTAGGAGATAATATTATATAGATGACTTTTTTTATAGTTGATTATGAAACACGGCTAAAACTCACGTGATATTATGTCGGAGTATGCCCGACTAGCTTCGAACCCATACGGGGCCCTAAGTCGGGCTTCTTACTTTGAGCTTTTCGTTCTTGCAACAAATTCTAAAAAAAACCTCAGTCCGCAGTTGGGAAGTATTGTTATCAGTGGCGTGCATAAAGTGTATAAGTAGGTATATAATATATACAATACAATACAATACAATACAATACAATCCTTTATTTGCTGATACAGTTTACAAGGTCTTAACAAATAAATATAATCTGTTCTGTATCACGCCCGATTGGCATGCAAAATATTAGTTACATTTACAGTAAATATTATGTCATTCCAGAAATTACTTTTAATAATGAATAGAAGAACAATATTAATTAATTTGAAAAAAAGAAAATACAAATAAAAAATAAATGAATCAAAAATCAATTTACATCATATTGTCAAAAGAATAAATTTATATTAAAATGTCAAAGTTAAAAATTCATTTATGTCATAAAACGCATTGTCCAGGAGAAACCTACGCAGATTATTTTTAAAACTAATTAAATTGTTCTCCTGTCTTATACGCTTTGGTAATTTATTATATATTCTAATAATCATCATGCAGATGCTCTTATTTAGGAAAGCAGTGTGGTGGGGAGGAAACCGAAATCTATCTCTGCAACGCTCACGATTATGCCTTTGAAATAATCTGTCGTTCGTTCTCAGAAATAATGCGATTTCAAATATATATAGGGATGTCACAGTAAATATCTTTAATTTTTTAAAATAGGGTCTACAACTTTCCCTTTTCTGCAATCCACATATTGCTCTTATGCATCTTTTTTGTGCAACAAAGACATTTGTAATGTAGCTAGCGTTACCCCAGAAAACTATCCCATACCTCAGAATCGAAGCAACTTGGGCATGATATGCCACAAGTAAGGTTTTATTATCAACTTTCTTGGAAAGCATAAATAACATGTAAGAAAGCTGATTTAACCTAGAACACACATATTCAGTATGCGTTTTCCATGAAAAATGTTTGTCAATATTTAATCCTAAAAATTTTGTTTCATAAGTTTCGTCAATTACTTTGTCGAAATATTTAATGTTTAAATCATATGTGATATGGCTCCTTATATTCTGAAAGTTCATTAGTTTTGTTTTATTAAAGTTTAACGTAAGCGTATTATCGTCCAACCAATTCATTATATCTAACAGACTGTCATTTATAGAATTCTCGTGTTCAGTAATGTTCCTATTTATATAGATCACAGTGCAATCATCCGCAAATAGCACCATGGGATGATTTGTTGAATTCGGTAGATCATTTATATATATCAGGAAGAGTAGTGGACCTAATACACTTCCTTGAGGTACGCCGCGAGTAACAGTTTTCTCTTTAGATAAATATTTAGTCTCAGTTCGCGTATTCATGTCGATTCTATCTATTAGTGTTATTTGTGTCCTATTTATGAGGTATGTTTTCAATAAATTTAGTGCATTGCCTCTAACTCCATATTTACTTAACTTCGTCAATAGTATCTTGTGATCAACATTATCAAAAGCTTTACTTAGGTCCATAAACAATGCTGATACAATTAGTTTGTTATCTATGTTTGTCATTATGTTATTAATAAACTGATAAATCGCCGTGTTAATCGTTTTTGTTTTTCGGAACCCCATTTGATTATCATTGAATATATTGTTTTTCTCAAAAAATGAGTATAATTTATTATATACAATTTTTTCAATGATTTTCGAAAATATAGGAATTAAGGCTACAGGTCGATAGCATGACATATCATCTTTATCTAGTTTTTTAAATAATGGTTTAATAATAGATATTTTAAGTTTATCAGGGAATATACCTTGTTCCAGGCAGAGATTTATTATATAGCACAAAACCGGCGAGATTGTTAGACAAACATATTTTATAACTTTTGTGCAAATGTTGTCATAACCAGTACTATTTGTATTTTTCAAATTTTTTATTGTTAATATTACATCCTGAGTAGTTATTGGAAACATAAATAATGAATGTGGCATATTTGCATCTAAGTGTTTGACATAATTTTGATTATTAAGTTTCCTTGTATTTTGGTTAACATAAAATTCGTTAAATGCTTCAGCAATATCAATAGGATTCCTGAAAATGTTATCACCAACTTTAATTTGCTCTACACTTTCTTTAGGATAATTATTTTGTTGATTTCGTATTATGTTCCACATTGCCTTCGATTTGTTTTGTGAATTGGAAATCGCGTAGGTATTCTGAGACTTTTGGGTTAGGCGAATTATTGTTTTTAATCGTTTGGAATAGTTTTTATAGATGTTTTTATTTTTATTATTTGTATTTGTTCTGTAATTCCAAAGAAGTTGCCTTTTACGCTTACATCCTTGCCTAATGCCTTTCGATATCCAACGGGGTCTTTTATGGCTAATGATTTTCACTTTTACTTCTGGGAAACAAAGATCATAGAATAATTTAAATGTCTCGTAAAATTCATTGAATGCCTCATTAGCAGAATTGGCACTTATTACCTCAGAAAAAGTTATATACGCAGTATATGTACAATTTGGTTACAAAATTAAAAATTCCTTCCCCAATACAGGTTCTTAATGATTTCTACTTTCTTGAAATCTAAGAATGCATGCCATTGGGTGTTACACTCTCGTACGGAGATGCAATGAATTTACTAGACGGACATCCTGGGTTCGATCCCCGGCTGACCTGATTGAGCTTAATTGGTCTAGGTCTGGCTGGCGGCAGGCTTCGGCCGAGGCTAGTTACCACCCTACCGACAAAGATGTACCGATTTAACGCTAAATGTGTTTTTTCGTTTAAAATTGTGGATTTTCATCCTACTACTAACAAGTAAACGCGCTTCCATCTTAGATTGCATAATCACTTACCATCAGGTGAGATTGTACTTCTCTTTCTTATATAGAATAAAAAATATCACACCGTTGATCCCGATCATAATGATTATTCATTCATGGCATGAACCATTACCATATTCTGAAAGTAATTTTTATAACAGTCAAATAATAATATTATCATCATAAGCCCGTCATCCCACAACGGACCAACATAGTACGTCTAAGCTCAATAACCAGTTTCCTGTAGTAATATACATAACCCTATATAAAAGTAACAAGCAACTCTTTTCAAATATCTCATGGGTATATAAAAACCAATATTCGGTACTCAGCCTTACCACAAACACATTTGAAACTAATACCTAAGCTATCCGAAAACTCAAACTCACAGATCTCTCGACGTACATAGTGAGTCAACTCTGTAACTACCCTTCAGATTGGTGACATTTGAAATGTAGACTGGATAACGTAAAACTCATTACAAAGGAGATCATTCACGCTCCATACATTTCTGGGCTCTTTTTTTAAAGTGCCGGCTAACAAAAAAAAATGGCACGACTCGTTAAAATTAGCCATTTGGAGCAATAGCTAATATGGCATAAAAGTTGTAGGAGGGCTCTGAACCAAGTTATACAGATACATACCACGATAAAACGACGAGATTTTTATTGTCGATATTTCGACCCAGTTGCATGGATCGTGGTCAAATGAACATAATGAACAACCACGAAATAAGTTTAAAATCACAAGTTATACAGGTTCGACGATTCGTTATTTCCATACATTTTGTCGATTTTCAAAAGTGCCCGCCAAGAAAAAAAACTGATACGTATCGTTAGAACTGCCCATTTGGAGCAATAGTTAGTATCGCACAAAGATTGTATTTCTAGTTTTTTTTTCATAGCGGGCACTTTTAAAAGTTGACAAAATGTATGGAAATAACGAATCATCGAACCTGTATAATTTGGTTTAGAGCCACCTGACAACTTTTATGCTATATTAGCTATTACTTCAAATGATTAGTTCTAACGATTCGTGCCATTTTTTTTCGTTGGGCGGCACTTTCAAAAAGGGCCCACAATGAATGATCTCCTTTAAAAAGATGTTTGGTAACTTTTCGGCAAATAAACTCGACAGGCTTATTTTTTATTTTTTGAGAAACATAAATTATGTTTTCTTTTTAAAAATTGTTTTCTGCAATTTGTGCGAATTTTAAATCTGTTATATCGTTTCAAATACAGAGATAAATAGTTATACGGAATAGCATAGCTTGACTCTAGCTTGAAATTTATTTTTAAAATTTATATATTTTAAAACTTAATTGATCCAAAATATCGATAAGAAGGAGTAAGTACACTTGAAAAAGTAGACAAGTTTACTATTAAAATAACAGTTGAAACAAATACGTGTTCGTCTCGGGACGCTTGACAGAAGTGATAACTTAAGCGTGAAAGAAAAGGAATCCAGGCAGAGTATCACCGTAACGCGTTACGTTACGAAGCGGATTACCCTCCCATAAGAAGTTACCACTTCCGAAAAAAATCAAGACAACGACGCAGCTAAAGGATAACTACTAGTAATAGCTGCTCTGCCAAGTACAGCAAATCTCTATGGCTTATAACGATCTCCCCTCGTAAGGTTCACGAGATCGTGCCATAGACAACGTAGTAAGTGGGTGTGTAGTGAAAATTAATGCAGACGTGGCAGCCTATCCTCCGTGTAAGGTTACAATTCGCTCCGGTTCAAGCGTTTGCCCACTGAACGAGCGTTGTAAGTAAAATTGATAAAAAAATTACCAACACCGAATTTTTTTTCAGTTTATTTATTTTTAAAATAAATATAAATTAGACTTTCACACTTCCACTTCTATACTTAATGTTAATAGTGACTATATAGTACAAGATTTTTCAATAATGTTTATTGAAATGCAAAAAAATATAATGGATAAAAAAGTTCATCCCTTCCGTTTGTTTTTGAGTGCCCAAGCGACCGGTGGTCAGAGCTCCAGAGTGAGGAACCTCCTCCCAACACTCGAGAATGCCTCCACTGCCTTCTGTATCCGAACATTGAGTAATGTTATCTCTAACTAAGTAATTTCTACAACAAATTAAAGGTGAGTTTTAAAGTTTAAAACCCTTTTGTTAGAAAATACCATCTGTTATATAAAACAGTTTACTACGTCTTCTTAAATACAACCAAAATTTTGTATCTATTTGAAAATCATCATTATCAACCCAGATTCGGCTCACTGCTGAGCTCGAGTTTCCTCTGTGAATGAGAGAGGTTAGACCAATAATTCGCCGCGCTGGATGCAATGCGGATTGGCAGACTTCACACACGCAGAGAATTACGAAAATTCTCTGGTTGGTTTCCTGACGATGTTTTCCTTCACCGTTTGAGACACGTGGTATTTAATTTCTTAAAATGCACACAACTGAAAAGTTGGAGGTCCCTGCCCCGGACAGGATTTGAACCCACACCCTCCAGAATCGCAGGCAGAGGTCATATCCACTGGGCTATCACGGCTCCACTGGGCTATCACTGCTTTGAAAATACGAACAATTAATTAAAATAAAAAGACAATTCCGAAATAAGTTTCTGGGTCATCTTTGACGTACACTCAAAGAAAATGAGTTCCTGAAAGTGAACCGGCTCCGTAAGGCTTAATAATTTAACACAGATCGTGTCAAAAAAGTACTGAGAGTTTTTTTTTTTAATTAATGCATTATTTTAATTACAAATGATGAAATAAATTTGTTACAGTGTTTCTAAATAAATTTTTAACTAACAGATTCCTGTGACTCCTGAATTAAATTTTGGGTGTAAACATCATGACAATCTGTTCAGGTCTGGCTGGTGGGTAGCTTCGGCCGTGGCTAGTTACCAACTACCGGCAAAGAGGTACCGCCAAGCGATTTAGAGTTCCGGAACGATGCCGTGTAGAAACCGGAAGAGTGTGGATTTTCATCCTCCTCCAACAAGTTAGCCCACTTCCATCCTCGATTGCATCATGTGAGATTGTAAATAAATAAAGAAAAAAAATAAAAGAAAGAATAAAATTAATATAAAATAGTTTTAAGTTTAAACAGATAGACGGACGGACGCGTGGAGACTTTGTATAATAATAATTATGATTAGAAAAAAATAAAAAGATAAAAAGGCATTCCATGTCTTCCCCATGAGAATCACGAGCGAACATCCTGAATCCTTGAAATTTTGTTCTTGGAAATGCTTTGCTTGTCTGAAGAAAAGTGTGAAAATTAAGGCTTAAAACCAATGCTTGAGCTTAATGACCTCTATATTGCTCGGTAGGTCATGTTCGTATTCGTAGCGAGGTAACAAATACAAGTCATAAAATCAAAATCAAAAACCAAAATCTCCAATTCTGTAGCCCACACACATCAGGAATGGGAAAACTGATATTTTGCCTAAAATGCGCGGGCGTGTTACATCCTTGCCGATAATAAAAAAAGATAGTATAAAGGAGCTCTCGCTTCGGTATATATTTTTTTGGTTGGCCTGTTTCCATCTGATTTGATACGTCGATAGAACCTGTCATTTATATTCCCAATAATTCGTGTACTGGAGAAGATTTTAACCTACTTTTAAACCAACGATGAAAAGAGGAGGTACCTACCTCATACCGGATGTAAGTTTAGCCTAGCGGATAAATTTTCTGCTCTTGATTCGGAGGGCAAATGTTCGAATCCGGTCCGGGGCACGCTCCTCCAACTCATGAGCTATGTTTTTTATTCTTTACAAGTTAGCCATAGACTACAATCTCTCCTGATGGTAAGTGATGATGCAATCTAAGATGGAAGCGGGCAAACTTGTTAAAAGGGGGACGAAAATTCACATGCCTTTCGGTTTCTTCCTGACATCGTACAGGAACGCTAAATCGCTTGGCGTCTTTGCTGGTACGGTGGTAATTAGCCACGGCCACTAGCCAGACTTTAACCAAATCAGAAAACTTAAATCGGTCCAGAGATGATGACAGTTTTCTATAAAATTAGGCGTTCAAAGAAAATTACAAATATTATTTGTGCAGCTTAGAGTAATCTTTCGGCTCTGTGCGGAAAAAAGTACAAAGAAACAGAATACCAAGCGGACGAAAATGTCAAATTTTCCTAAAAATTCAAAAGACCCGAATATCAGCGCAGCAACTCCTAGTTATAAAGCATCCATACTTACCAAATAGGTTCAAAGGAAAACTGAACTATCTGAGTTTAGAAATGTTTGTACAGATCGCCGTAGGTTTTGCTTGTGCTAACACTATCACTAAACAAGCACAGCCATGTCTAGTGCAGCACAAAATCTCACTAAATGTAATATTATGCAGTATATAAATTTCATACTGAAAATCGATGTTTAGTGAACCACCAACGTTGGTTATTGGTCATAAATGTCTCCAGTAAAGTTAGTACCTACATAAAATGGCTAAGTATGTGCGGTTTTCGACAAAGTTTGGTAAGCTCAGTGAATAATTTTCAAACAGGATTTACGAGTCTTGCTAACTATCCAATAAATATCTATAGTGAACTGAAAGGCCGCGATAACAAGACGTAGCTAATTTATGACGGCAAAACGTAGGCATCCCATCAAACGGATTTTTAATTTTGCGGTAGATAAAATCCGTTTGATGCGATCCGTATGATGCGGGTCAGTGGACGCACTTATATGACTTTTTATACAAAGAATACTAAAATCCTTTTGATTCGATGCGTCCGATGGATGCCTACCATTAAAGTCTGTCAGCCTATGCGTCTATTGGTCAGTACGGTAGCCGATTATAGAGTTAGGACTGCGGTGTTGAACGTTAGCAGGTGTCGAAGGTCCAACAAACGTCCAAGAATAAAAAAAATATTTGTTTAATTTTTTAATCACTAAAAGATAACGCGATATAGAAAGCGCAGTGTTGGTCGATCACCCACCAGGTGGACTGACGACATCAAACGAGTCGCAGGTATTCGCTGGATGCAGGCGGCTCATGATCGTGATGTTTAGAAGCCCCTAAAAAAGGCTTATGTCCTGCAGTGGACGTCCATCGGCTGATATGATGATGATGATGATGATGCCAATTACCTACTTATCTACAGATGGTACTTATTTACCAATGGTAGGAGCATGAATTGACAAACATCCAGCTTTTACGCCTGTAACTTACGAGCGTTTCACGCGTAGTTCCCGTTCCCATAAGAGTACGGGAATAAAATTGAACCTTACTCACAAATAATGTGGCTTTTTAGCGGTTAAAGAATTTTCAAAATCGATTTAGTATATCCGGAGATTATCCCCAACCAAGTTCTTTTCCTTTTTATAATAGACTACTTAGACCTAGTTAAACCGGCCATATCGCAAAATCCATTCTCAGTGGATACAGTAGGTATCCACTAAAACGAGTCCTTAGCGGATACCGACTTACTATAAACTACCTCCCTGCCAAATTTGTTCTTTGTACCAAGCGGTTTTCGAGATAGCGTGATGAATGTCTTTTCGCATGTATATATTAAGATTATTATAGATGCCAAAGGTTTTGCCAATACAGTGCGAGTGTGTGTGTGAAAGTATACATATTTGTTCCTACAGTTGTATACCCCTGCAACAGTCAGATAAGTAGATTTCATTTTAATTATAATTGAAATATACATTGCATTAGCTATCGAATTCTAAACCAACTGCATATTTGTATTATTTGAAGCGGTGTTCTATGTATTTCCTGTTAAATGCATAACCGGGTCACATATTACGCGTTGTATAAATTTCAAAGCTGCACTCGATGTTTATCAAAACAGCGAATGTTTGTTATTGGCCATAAATGTGGCCCCGGGCGGCATTTCACGTGGTTTTGGCAATGTTGGCAAAGTTATCTCAACTCGATGCAAGTTATGGTTCGCCCGCCGAGTTATGTTGGACTGTGTCAAAAGCCTTTTGCGGATCATCTGAAAATCTCTTTGTGAATTGTATTGTGATTTTACTTCGTTTGTTTTGTTTCACGCGATCTGATTTTCTCGGATTCTGCCACCATTCGTTGTTTACTCTAAAGTGTTTATTTCGTCCACCTTTATTTAGCAGTCACGGAAAAATATGAGCCAGATGTTGGTTTTAAAGTCTTAAAGTTTCAGGAGTTCCCTTTTTTAGAAGTATTCCTCTTCTTTTTATCTTTTTACTAAAAATCTTTAATTAGTTTTGAGAAATTTGCACAAATTCAAACTAACTCTTTTTTTTTCATAGAAAATGTAAAATTAATAGCTTAATAGAAGAGCGAGGGTCCCTTAAAACCTCCTACCTATATCATCATCATCATCAACCCATATTCGGCTCACTGCTGAGCTCAAGTCTCCTCTCAAAATGAGAGGGATTAGGTCAGTAGTCTACCACGCTGGCCCAATGCGGATTGGCAGACTTCACACAAAATTCTCTGTTATGCAGGTTTACTCACGATTGTTTTTCCTTCACCGTTTAAGACCTACCTCTATGAAGGACTTTACTTAAATGATTTCATTTTAATCGTTTCATATTATTTTCTTCATTATGATAACAATATTGTTAAAATTAAAATAAATTTCATAGTACTTCATGTCCTTTCGTATGCCAGGTCCATCGAATGTGAAATTCTCCGAACAGATTTCGATACATTATACGTATATCAATATTATTTTGCAGGAAAGGAAAATCAACTACTGTGCAGAGGATTTCACATAATAAAATCTAACATGTTTGAAGTACAATATTTCCTCTCTTTTATTAAAGTTCTCGACGATGTTTGTGCAGTTCAAATTGAGTTGCATTATTATATGAGAGAAGTATTGAAAACTGGTGAATACTTGAACAAATCAAATTTATAAATACCGTTGCGAATTGATTTACTTTACTTCTATTTTATTTTACTTTCTTTAAATTATTACTATAGCTTTATATATAGCTAGAGGACGTCTGCAACTTTTTCACAGACCCTGCGGGATATAACCTATATGTTGCTCAAAATCTGCTCTATCTTTCAGTACGAGTCCCATTAAAATCTGTTCAGCTGTTCCAGAGATAATCCCAGACAAACAGACGGACAAAAATTGTAAATACGCATGTTTGTGATAAATCACAGATACTTCAATTTTATTTATATGTTTTATGTCGATTAAATCGAAATATTGATAATGACGTAGATTTGCTAGCTTGACAAGTTTGTTGATGACACTCCCATGATATGCGGGCGACGGGGGAAAAGACTGCGCGGGTGTGAATTCGTGCGAGCGGGGAAGTGAGGTGCATCAGCCGTGGGTTTTTTCATTCATCGCTACACGCCCCCCGGCCAGCGCGGACCGACGGGAGTGTTACGAACGAATTTGTCATACGTCTACTATCTAAGTTATTGAGAACTAGCCAACGTCCCGCGATTTGACCTGTGTCTTTACCGTTCCTGTGAGAATACGGGGATGAAACTTGGTACAATTATTCTTCATACTTCTGGGCAGGTTATAGCATAGTTTTCGTTGCGCTACGATGTATAGGAGCAAATCAGTAAAGGGAAATGTTCCGAAAACGGCAGAAGTTACTCGATTTTTTAAGTTTCCGTCAGCTGGTAGCGTAGGGGTAGAGTAGGGCTATAGTCGGAATAGGGTAGGATAGGGTAGGGGTAGAGTAGGGGTAGGGTAGGGTAGGGGTTTGGTAGGGGTAGGGTAGGAGTAGGTTAGAGTTAGGGTTAGAGTAGAGTTCCTACTCATCTCCTATATGGTAGGGTAGCTGTAGAGTGGGAGTAGGGTAGGGTAGTTAGTAGGGTTTCACGCGGACGAAGTCGCGGGCGTCCGCTAGTACGGGTATAAAATATAGCCCATAACACTTATAAATAACGTGGCTTTCTAGTGGTAAAATAATTTTCAAAATCGGGTACGTAAATCCAGAGATTACCCCCTACAACACCACAAACTTTACCTCTTTAGAATGTTAGTATAGATTGTAAAACATTCTTTTTACAAAGATATGCCTTGGATCCGCATTCAAAACAATCAGTAGATATGATATTTTGCTGTTTAGTGTAGCATAGAGTTGAGTATCATAGTTGAATTTATTTTTAAAAGAATACAATAAGGAACTTAAGCTAACTTACCCTAACAACTATACAAATCATGCCCATTGCATACTACTGGCATCATGCGTTTCTGCGCTGGACAGCCAAGCTGATCCTTTGCGCAAAAAAATGAGCCAGCCCTTCTGTCACCAGTCTAAATTTTTTTGGCACTGCGAGTGTTTTTATATTAATTCATAATTTAATTTCAGGTGCGAAATGTTTAATGGGTAATATTCAAAAGGTGAGATTGTCAATTTATATTTTACAGAAATGGCACTGTAAAACCTTCCAACTAATTCGCAGGCTTCTATTGCTTACTAATGGCATTATGTTGTAAGGACCAACTTCGGGACCAACTTTAATTCGAAGAGCGGTGTAAAGAGCCGTTTTGTGTGGAATGTGAAAGAGGGAACTGTGTTGCCAAAAGCTTGAATAAAATGAATATTTTGAATTAAATTTTAAAGATTTCCTCAAAGTTCTGTAAAAGGGGCTTACATTTTGTTATAATATTTAACAACGACATAGTTTTTTTTTACAACTAAGCCTGCCCAAAAATAAGTGTTTAAGTAGTATAATAATCTATACTAATATTATAAAGCTGAAGAGTTTGTTTGTTTGTTCGATTAAATCCTGAAATTCAGGAACTACTGGTCCGATTTGAAAAATTCTTTCAGTGTTAGATGGCCCATTTATCGACGAAGGCTATATTTTATCCCAATATTCCTACTGGATCAGGAACCACGCGGGTGAAACCGCGGAGGCGTCTACTAGTGTTCTCATATTTTTGGAAAAGTTTGTATCTTTGTATGTGATTCGTTCTTATTTTGTCATTAGGCACTTCGAAATGCCTAAACATATTGATTTTTCAATAAGCTTGTTTTATTATTGTTTTGACGTCTCCCTAGCTACTGCGCGGAGGTTCTGGATTCGATCCCCATGCCAGGTCTGATTGAGGAGAGACTTCGGCCGTGGCTAATTAGCACCCCACGCACCGCCAAGCGACTTAGCGTTCCAGTTCGATTTGTAGAAACAGAAAGAGGTGTGGATTTCCATCCTCCTCCTAACAAGTTAAACCGCTTCCATCTTAGATTACATCATCACTTACCATATGGTGAGGTTGTAGAAGGTGTTAAAAAAAACTACATTAACTTATAATAAAAAAAAAACATTGTTTAGAATTGGGCATTTTATAATTAGACACCCCTTTAGCAGAGAGCTGCCTTTTTACAGAGATAAATGTCGAAGTGAAAAACCATCGCCAAACGCGAGACAAACACAAAGAACTCTACTTCTAATTTTATTATTTAATTGCAGCGTTCAAGCGACTGAGTGCGTCATGAATAAAAAAGTCGATCGCTAATTACAGTCCGGGATAAGCGAAGGAAACTCCAATCAAACACCGATTCCTCAAAAGAAAGAAGAACAAAGGTATTACTGTTCAAATTAATTATAAAATTTCCCCGTACCTACTAATGCCTTTAATACCTGGGGATCTAGGGAGGGACAGTTTGTCGAGCAAATGGCACGGCATTTAAAAATTACACCATACTACATATAATATTATCTAACAACATTACCTGACATTTCAAAGTGCTAAGTCTGACTAACTAATAAATGAATTGAGGTTACTACACCATTGATGAGTTCCTTAATGATAAAGATGCTTGGAGGCCGTTGGATCAGCTTCCACCTTCACACAGGAAGTAAAACTATAAGAAATTGTAATGTTGTCATCAATTGTAATAATATTGTATGGTTTTAAAAAGAGCAACTGTTGAGTTTTTTGCCGGTTTATTCTCAGCAGAACCTGCCTTCCGAACCGGTGGTAGAATCTTTACAATTAATAGTCAACTGACGTATTAAATGTGCTTGTAAACTGAACCTTTTTGAAATAAATGAATTTTGAATTTTAATTTGAATTTGAATTTTTGCTTAACTTTTTTTAAATATAGGTTTATACAATATTTTTATTCAGTAAGAACTTGAATTGTAATCTTGTATTGAACTTGTCAACTTGATTTGACTATGTGTTATTGACTTAATGTTTCCCAGTCATTACTTAAGTCTTTTATTCAATGTTTAGCCCTATCGCCTCTATCACTGCCTAAAGCAGAATCCGTGACGTCAGTGTGAAATTTTATTATACTCCTACATATAAATTTTGATCTCAATGAATAAACGTCATGTCTTGCATGACAATAATCTAAAGAAGAAAGTGGATCTAGAATGTCATGCAAACCTTAAGGATAATGATAAACATCATATTTGTAACCAAGTCCCGCACGACCTTTTAAGCCGAGATGTGATTCTCAGACGTTTTTAGAGAGTCGTTCTCTTCCATCCAACTCTTCTGCTTCTGCCTTCAGGTCCTACCAGGCGATGCTTCTACGATCTCCGAAAACCCGTGGAATTACCGCTACGGTTCCATTAGGAAGCTTAATCAAACAGAAAATATATTGTAACCGTTAGCTCGACGTTTTATAGTGCCCGTGTGTTTCCAAAAAACAGGAGAACTGGGCTTTAAGTTGTGAAATCCTGAATTCGGGCCGTAACACTCCGCCCGTCATCAAACTGTGTTTAGGCTGAAGACAGGTGGAATTACAGCGCCGACTCCAGATTGAAAGCTGACACGAATTGATAGGTAACGAGCGTAAATGAAATATTCGTTTCCCGTCCTCGCGTGATATGGCCGAATACTTTGACGACTTGCCTTTTCTTTATAGTCTAAGATCCGGCATTAGAAATATATACCCTCCTATGTTATTTATTAGTGATGAGAAATAAATGACAGATAATATTCACAGTGACACATAGCAAATAGTTTATCTAGTTTTTCATACAAAATCTAGGAAACCATAAACTAAATCAAAGGCATATATTTAAATGAAGCATTAAATAAGCTTTCATTTGACATTTTAGATGACTAAATAACTGGTGAAGGTATTTATAGAACTTTAATAAACTGTTTTTATCTGGCAACCCCACAGTTACTGTTGCAGTGTGAAAAAAGGCAAACTTATGTTTTCAATTCTGTTAGGCGCGTAGATGGAAGTAGATTAAATAAGGCAACTTATTTGCAATGGTTTGATGTGAATTTTTTCTATCATATATTTCTTATCCCAAATAAATAACAGATGAGGGTTTAAATTGGAATGCCAGATCTCGTACTACGAGTATTACGCGAAAAGTCGATCACAAAACATATATATAACATCAGTTCTCTTTTAAATACGGTCAGTAATTAATTCATTCTGAAAAATTAAATAATTAATTTAAAGAATAGAGAAGAAGAGTGTTAATAGTGGGTGTGTAATGGCTAATGATGATGATGAATTGTGAAGAATGAAGAATAAGAACTTGGGAAAATCTTTAAAACATATGTACCCTATTTGTAAGTCTTAATTTCTTGTTTACGTAATTGTTTGTTTTGTTTAACGTTTGATTTTATAATTTCTTGTGTTCTTCTTTTAAAATCTCACTAAACGTAATTTTTACTTCTTGGCTGGAAAATGAAATACTACTAGCGCGTTCACGGTTAAAATCTTCGTCAATTGATAGGTCTTGATATAGAATTGTCATGGAATCATTAACATAGATCTCTTATAAGGACCAATGTTAATGAATCCATGGTACTAGAATGGCGACCCCACACCGGAAAACGCAGTGTTGATCAGAGAGATAAGAGAAATGATGACATCAGGGTATCATAAGTAATTAGATATGTATTTTTTTATATATTCTTAGTGATAAAAGGGAGGAAGCTTCGTACAATCTTATCTTAGCTTTATTCCACTGCTAAGTCAACGTTTTATACGCACCAAGCGACGTTATTCAAAGTTACTTGTTATCTCGTCGCGGAATGTCGCAAAGTTTTAAGTAACACGCGCTCCAACGCTTTGCAGTCTTAAAATGTCTTGTTTCTATTAACTTGTTTCCCAGTGCCTTGAAAACTGTAGCTTGTTCTTTATGAACTTATTGCTTTTACGAGTTAAAATAATGTTCCAGTTACATTGAAATATTATAAAAATTAAGAAATCGTTTGGATGTTTGTTTACTGCCCTACACACAAACGCCGCAGTACTTTGAGGTGAAAGATAGTAGTAAGTATGGACTATGAAATTTTGAGGGGCATCGACTTTAGGCAGGGATATTACCTACTTAGGAAGGACACAAAGGCGCACATTATAACTCATGTTGCTTGCATGGCCTTCTTATTGGTCGACCAACACTGCACTTTCCGGTGCGGGGTCGCCATTCCAGCACCTTGGGACCCCAACGTCCATTGGCTCATCGAACTATGTGGCCTGCCCATTGCCACTTCAGCTTCGCGACTCGGTGCGCTATGCCAATAACTTTGGTTCGTCTGCGGATCTTCTCATTCCTGATTCGATCACGCAGAGAAACTCCAAGCATAGCTCGCTCCATCGCCCGCTGCGTTATTTTGAGCCTTCTAATAAGGCCTATAGTCAGCGACCAAGACACGGAATCGAAAAATCGGAAGAATCTTCCCCACACATTCAATCTATTTGTAACATAAGGTGGGCTATCTACGTAAACAGCAAAAATATGACCGCTACGATACATGTTCTCTATTCAATGAAAACCTAGTTCTTGATTGCGATCTCATCTAAGGTTATCTGAGGTTACCACCCTACCGACAAAGACGTACCGCCAAAAGATTTAGCGTTCCGGTATGACGTCGTGTAGAAACCGAAAGGGGTGTGGATTTTTATCCTCCTCCTAACAAGTTAGCCCTCTTCCACCTTAGATTGCATCATCACTTACTGGCAGGTGAGATTGTAGTCAAGGGCTAACTTGTAAAGAATAATAAAAAAAAACTTCTAAAATATTCTACGCGGTATTTTACGGGAACGCTGAATGTATGGTAGTACGTTGCCTATCACTAGGCCGGATCTGAGCCAATTTAGAAAATATGAAATCATAATCTGACCAGTGTTGGAAATCGAACCGAGGATCTATCTGAACTCGTCGTCAAATTGTGCAAGTATCTAGATAACCGATAACTATTAATATCAAAGTTAGTATAATACCTAACTGAATCAACTCACTAATAACACAACCCGGTCCTGATAATACGATGCCGATACCACACCTGCGTGGCGGAGCGTGAAACTTTGTCTCGTGTCCCATGTTACAAGATTTCAGCGTTTTAAGAATTTGGAATGTGCAAGAGTGACGTCATAATAAGTTGAATAAAAAATCCTTTAAAAAATAAACATACATAAAAAAAACATACATACAGCCGAACGTAGAACCTCCTCCTTTTTGGAAGTCGGTTAAAAATACTACTTGGTAAGTCTATAATTAACTTATTGATTATAATGGAATAGTATTTATTAATGAAGATAATACTTAAATTAGCTAAACTTATTATAAAAATAAAATATAAGGAAATATAACTACAACTACAAAATTAAAATAAATTAAAATTAAAACTAATACCTAGAAATAATTATCGAAATTTGCCGCCCTTGGTAGGGTGACCATCACGCAGGCAGCATTCCCGAATTATAATTGATTATAATTGTTTTTCATAACTCTTATTTATTTATTTACAGTTGTTTTTTTCACACTGTTTATAATATAATACAAATTGTAACACATAACGCTATTAATAAAAAAACCTTTTAACTTTCTTTCTAGTTTTATATAAACTTATATATAACTTAAGTATATATTTTCATATTTACGGTTATCAATCTATATTCGACTCACTGCTGAGCTCGAGTCTACTCACAGAATGAGAGGGGTTAGGCCAATAGTCCACCACGGATTGGCAGACTTCACACACGCAGAGAACTAAGAAAATCCTCAGGTTTGCAGGTTTCCTCATGATGTTTTCCTTCACCATTTGAGACACGTGATATTTAATTTTCTTAAAATGCACATAACTGAAAAGTTGAAGGTGCATGCCCAGACCGGATTCGAACCCACCACCCTCCGGAATCGGAAGCAGAGGTTATATCCACTGGGCTATCATCTACATACTTACTGTATAATGAACACCAGTAAGCACCAGATGACATTTGTTATATAGAATCTTAATTTCGTTTATGTCAACTAGCATACGTCAAAGATAGTGTTAATTAGCCTGCAGGCAAGAAACTCAGCAGTTGCTCTTTTAAAATATTCATCATTTACATTATCTATACTAATATTATAAAGCTGCAGAGTTTTTTTGTTTGTTTGAACGCGCTAATCTCAGGAACTGCTTGTCCGATTTCAAAAATTCTTTCAATGTTAGATAGCCCATTTATCCAGGAAGGTTATAAGCTATATTTTATCCTCGTATTCCTACGGGAACAGGAAGCACGTGGGTAAAACCACGCAGCGTCAGCTATTAATCATAATTTACAAACTTTTATACTTCTTTGATGCCATACCGCTTATACTAACTTATACCATGTCTAGAGAAACGATGGTTTCTTTTTTTTTTTTGTAAACACAAACATAACGCTAAAGTTGATAACATAGAGCACACAGCAAAGCGGAGGGTAGTGCAGTATCGTTTCTGTTCTTACAACGTATAGTATTGGTATTATCGGCTCAACTGCGCTCAACTGCCGTTTGCACCCGGGAATCGACTCGCCTCATGCAATGTACGCCTTGTTAGAGATTGCATTGTTCCACAAACTTCGTCCATCCTACGTCGTCAATAGCTTGGAGATCACCTAACTTAAAAATTAAATCCCATCCACAGTGTGTATTTCTCTTTTTAAATCCTAACATTACATTATATGTTAGGATTTTCTCCTCCCTCTATGCATAATTTGACGATCTCCGTGACGCAGTCTATGTGCGGTGGATTTGCTGGACAGACAACCCCCCCGGCTGGATCGGTTAAGGTTTTCTTAATTGGTCCAGACTTCGGCCGTGGTTAGTTACCACCCTACCAACAAACACGTACCGTCAAGCAATTTAGCGTTCCGGTACGATGTTGTGTAGGAACCGAAAATTGGTGTGGATGTCATCCTCCTCCTAACAAGTTAGTCCGCTTTCATCTTAGATTGCATCATCCCTTACCATCAGGTGAGATTGCAATCAAGGGCTAACTTGTAAAGAATAAATAAAAAAAAAACAAACATCATCATCATTATCATCCGATGGACGTTTACTGGACATAGGCCTCTTGCAATCGTTCAAGCGCAACGGTCTCGAGCTGCCAGCATCCAGCGGCTCCCTGCAAGCCGCTTGAAATCCCCGGTCCACCTAGTGAGGGATCGAACAACACTGCGTTTTCTGGTGCGTGGTCGCCATTCCAGCGACTTGGGACCCCAACGTATAACATGATGCATACCTACTAATGTTAAAAATGTACACAACTGAAAAGTTGGAGGTGCATCCTTTGAGACACGTGATATTTAATTTCTTAAAATGCACACAGTTGTGTGATGGAAAAACATCGTGAGGAAACCAGAGAATTTTCTTAATTATTTGCGTGTGTGAAGTCTGCTAATCCGCATTAGACCAGCGTGGTGGACTATTGGCCTAACCTTTGTTATTCTGAGAGGAGACTCAAGCTCAGCAATGAGCCGAACATGGGTTGACAACGACGACTAATGTTGTTTGTTAATTACGGATTTACGCCGAAACCGCGTGGCACTGGTTAGTTTTAAAATATAATCATTTGAAGCTTATGTATATCGGTTTGTTCGGGATATACTCAAAACTACTAAACAGATTTTGTAGTCATGTTTTCATCAATAAATAGAGTATTGAATTGTTCATAATTTCTCAAGAACTTATGAAACATAACCCTTCTTGATGGCAGAACTTTAGAAGTCTTTTCTTTGAGGATAGGAGCGTTCCACGCAAACTAAATCACGTTTGTCTACTGGTTTAGTAATACGAGTAATTATAAAAAGTGGCTAACAGAGTTAACCCAGTAACACTGTATTTGAACGACACAATGTACAAAATAGTATTCCGCAGACAACCGCGAATTCAGCCAAGGTTGTTATTTATCAAATCGTACAATGTTTTAGTAGGTTAACCCCGTTTTCTTTAACATGAGAGACTATTTTTTTTAATTATTTGCTTATATTTTTTTTCACGACATCTCTATAATATTGACTTAATAAGTGGATGCCCGAGAAATTCAATTTCATGGATTTGTCCGGAATAAAATGTAACCAGTATGCTGCATACTCTCCTTCTCTATCTTCCAGCGAAATTCCCGTTAGATACAATTCTGGCATTTCTGTGATTAGTCCAGACAAACAAACAGAATGACCTTGAAAGAAAAGCTCGCGGCTTGCTGTTGGCCTACAGGCAGGTAATACATTGAGACACACTTTTCGACTTACACACAAACCTTACCTAAACTGCACCAAACCGCCCACCACGCGAGGTCGTCGCTGCACGGTGGGTACCAGCGCAGCTGCGAAGAGATCAACTCTCGTCCTTTTTAACCGACTTCAAAAAGGAGGAGGTTCTCAATTCGGTCGGTTTTTTTTTATGTATGTACACCGATTACTCAAAGACGCCTGGACCGATTTCAAAAATTCTTTTTTTGTTTGAAACGGTATAGTCCCCATTTGGTCCCATTGCCATCATGTCAAGATCTGATGATGGAATCCTGGAGAAATTGAGGGGAACATTCGAAAATTATATGGGTGCCATTCAGCCAGCCATTTCTGACAAGACCACAAGAAACAACATTGTCTGCAAAATCTAAATCTATAAGATATTCTCACATGGCTTGAATTAATACATCACCGGCTTAGCACCGCCTTCATACTGATCAGCAGGTAGAACATATTATGATGTTATTTTTCGCTTTTTAGTTTAGTGGGTACGTTTTTAGGTTTTGAAGTCGGTTGTATTTTTTTTATTAAAATTTTTATTATGACCGTAAGTCTTTCATTGCCTACCGATCTGACCAATACTTGAAGGCTCTCGATTCGCAGTGCAATTCACCGTATTTCGAGTGCTCGTTCTTCTGATGATGGGGAAGCCGGAGGTTTGCCCACACAGAAATAGCATTTAGATATTGTACGAGTATTAAGACTTCTCAGAATCATGGTCCTCCTTAGCTTTAAAGATTCTTGCGGCTTTTAGTCGCAGAAATTTTGCCCGAAATACCGGGCTATTTGTAACTTTGACGCCCCGAAATGAATATTGTAAAGACCGTCCAGTAAACCTTTTAAACCACGGCGGCATACTTTTTATTAATGTTACGAATCTTTGAGCAAGTTCCCGATATTGACTTAATAAAAAGGTATTTTATGCTTGGGTACATAAAGTACTACTTACAGAGACGTATTGACGAATCAATTGCCGTAGAAAAGCAACATAATACCCGAACCAATCTGTTTCGATATATTATTTTTTTGGTATCCCCATAAATGAAAGACGTTTTGTAATATGCTTTAACTCGTGTGCATTAACTGGACACCAAACACATCCAAACAAACACAGGACAGACATCATTCGAGTCAGGTGTCATGTTAACCCGCACGAGCTGTACTTAACGTTAACATTATCACAACAACAACAAAGACTTGTGCTAGACTTTTTTCTATTGTATTCATCAATATTAATTACTTTAGCTATGAGGATTCAGGGTTAGGCTTAATTTAAATATGTTTTTTGTAGAATAATAAATAAATAATATACATAAATAAATCAAAATTTGATCATGATGGAAAGTGGACACAACTTTTTCCCCTTCTATAATGGATATTTTTTCAAAAATATTATTAAAAATATAGTGATAATAGAATACTCATGTAGTTTTTATTTATTTTGAGGAAAGTTTATCTTATACACACTTTTTAAATAACTCAAAGTCGTTTATTTTGTTTGATACATGAGCGTTGGTTTCCAGTATGGATGTGATTCCAATAAATATCTGCTGGAGCGACGATTTATTACTCGACAAACAAATTACAAAACGAATTGCGATATAGATCTGATAAAAAGTTACAACATTGCGTGACCATGAATTATTGTGCACAAAATACTGCCTTTTTTATTCTGTGATATCATATTATAAACCTTTTGATAAATAAATCAATAAACTAAGAAATATATAAGAGTGTGTAATTGAATACACTTATGTCCAAAACACACTTTCCGAGACTTTGACCCCTTAAAGGCGAGGACCGAGTCTCAAAAGAGACGCCCTAAAGTCGTTCCGCCCATATCTTCCGCGTTCTGCCTTCTGCCTGCCTTCTAGTCTAGACAATGCTGAGCTCGCCGAAAACTCGCTTGCTACTGCGATTTTATTTACCAGGCAGGCGACGGCGTTTATACACTCAGAAAAAAATATTCGAGTTCAATCCGTGGTTCAGCAGTCAAGCAAGCGTCTAGCGTAAGTATAACAGATAGTGGATGGTGATTTTCCGTTAATTTATTTCGTAAAGTGGACGAAACCGACGTGTGTCGGACGCAGCATCGCACCGAGACCATCTCATTACGCCCGGACAGCGGGAGACGTCCCTTGGAAATGCGAAATACGAGAGGAATTCTGGTTAAATGTTAAACCATTTTGATACTAATGTGTTTTCTAGCCGTGTATCTTGTATCTAAACTTTGATAATATTACGTTAGTGTGTAGCTTTAGTAAAATTTAGGCAAATGAGGGTTGCGAAGCATCTTTGTCTTTTTAGCTTATTGCCTGCTCTTCTCAGCAGATAATGCCTAAATCAGTGGTATTATTATTATTACAAATAGTCAAATCTACTTATTAAATGTGTTTGGTACTGGCTATTTGAAATATACGAATTTTGTTTTTAAAAACGAAAGAATATAATTTAAACACCTTCAAAGCAAGAGAGTTATAGACCCAGTGTTCGAACCCAGGACCGACCTCGTGATCCGAAACCTGTGTAGTTACCATTCTTTGTAAGTTATAATCATCGCGGGGGTAGCTAACTTTGAATATTAATTGCAATGGATTGATAATTACATGCTATTAAAATTTATTTAATTAATAGATAAGAATCTATAATATAATTATAATGGTTTTTTAATAGATTTAACTATATTAGTATCAACATATATAAACTCAGTTGTACAGTCAATGTATGAGATTTAATTGGAGAACCTACAATGAAAACCGTAAGTCTTCTGTTTATCTTGTTTCAATAACTAGCATGATGAAAGAATGAAAGAAAATATCTTTATATTTAATGATAATATCTATACTAATATTATAAAGCTGAAGAGTTTGTTTGTTTGTTTGAACGCGCTAGTCTCAGGAATTACTGGTCCGATTTGAAAAATTCTTTCAGTGTTAAATAGCCCATTTATCGAGGAAGGCTATAGGTTATATATTATCTCCGTATTCCTACGGGAACGGGAACCACAGGAGTGAAACCGCGCGGCGTCAGCTAGTTAAACTATAAAATAACTAACAAACGCCCGCGACTTCGTCCGCCCTTAGCCCCCATTCGCTGGAGATATATTTTAACAGACGTTATAAATAAAAAAAATAAAAAGTATGCCTGCCTGCCTACCTAAGATTATGGTACTCGTATAACCGAGAAAAAGTCCCCAAATCAGCATTTTGCCACATCATCATTATCAACCCATATTCGGCCCACTGCTGAGCTCGAGTCTCTGCTCAGAATGAGAGGGGTTAGGCCAATAGTTCACCACGCTGACTCAATGCGGTTTGCCAGACTTAACACACGCAGACAATTGAAAAAATTCCTTCACCGTTTGAGACACGTGGTATTTAATTTCTTAAAATGCACAAAACAGAAAAGTTGGAGGTGCATGCCCTGGACCGGAAACGAACCCACACCCTCCGGAATCGGAGGCAGAGGTCATATCCACTGGGCTATCACGGCTCTCCTGATAAAACTAGTATGTAGCACTGATTTTCAATTAGTACACTGTCCAGGTGCCCAGGTCATGACTGTTTTTGTTGTTTATAGTTGCTCTGCATCATGGCTTGCGTGTGCGTGGCTTACGTGTCGACTGATCTACAAATACCGATGTTTGGCAATGGTGCTTTATACTACGGACAACTGTCGTTAGGCGCTGGTGCTGTCAATTACGGACGTACATTGCAACTTTACAGGGGAGTTGGAAGAAGTGAAGCTATCGAGCGTGCAGTGGCTGGACATAGCCGTTGGGTTAGAGGAGCAGAGTACGTTGAGCGAGCAGTTCGTGAGTTCTCTGAGCCCAGAGACCGGCGGCGGCTGGGTGAAAGGAAACCTTATGTGGGATTATTTAAAATTTATTGATTTTAATAATAATAAATAAATATATTTAAATACATCAATAACTAGTTATAATTATATAATAAAATAAAGCTATAAATAATCGAAGGCAACGGGAAACCACTGCACTATTTTCCCTAGTCGTCAGTATGGAAAAGTCTCAGAGAGTGGACCGGGATCGCGAGCGCCGCACAATTATTTCGCCTCGCGAAGAATTGAGACGAGTTCAAGAAACTGACTGCCAACCTTCGCTAGTCGGAGAGGCACCTTAAGAAGAAGAAGAAGAAGAAGATAAATAATCGTATTTTTAACCGACTTCAAAAAAAGGAGGAGGTTCTCCTTCTTGATACATGAGCGTTGGTTTCCAGTATGGATGTGATTTCAATAAATATCTGCTGGTGCGACGATTTATTACTCGACAAACAAATTACAGATTAAAAATCCCTTGGAAATGCGAAATGCGAACGAGAGGAATCCTGGTTAAATTTTAAACCATTTTGATACTAATGTGTTTTCTAGCCGTGTATCTTGTACCTAAACTTTAATAATATTACGTTAGTGTGTAGCTTTAGTATAATTTAGGCAAATGAGAGCTGCGAAGCCGAAGCCTCGTCTGTAGCTCAGTATAGCAAGAATTGTTTAGGGTTCCGTACCGTCAAAAGAAGAAGTCAAAAGAAGTTTATTGTCGGCTCTTCTCAGCAGATCCTACCTGAACCAGTGGTAGAGTATATAATAATAGTAAACTTGACGTATTAAAAGTGTTTGCTACTAAGCCTACTTGAAATAAGCGGAGTTTGTTTTTAAAAAGGAAAGAATCCGGAACCCTATACATACGAGTATTATATTTGTATGGATGTTTGTTTGTTTAGATGTTAGTCACTACTACTGAAACGATTTTACTCTTTTAAATATTGGATAGTAGCAGGCGTTACTTTGCGGAAGTTCATCATAAATATCATAAATAAATTATTATAAAAAATAAATAAGTTACTTATCATATATTATATATAATAATTTATATTATATATAATAAGTAACGCCTGCTTCTATCCAATATTTAAAAGAGGTTAGCTTGGCCACGCAGGCACGACTCTATATAAAATTAACATAGGCTACTTGTCATCCCGCAATAATCCACGGTTCCCGAGGGATTTGTGAAAAACTAAACTGCGCGCGTCCGCTAGCCGTTAATAACTGAAATAAAATTAAGCAAACATGAATAAATATTGATCTGCAACTAGGAACCTTTCGGCTGGTAGGAGGCTTCGGTCGTGGCTAGTTCCGTCGTAGTAGTATCGTTCCGATACGATGTCGTGTAGAACACGAAATAGGGGTGAATTTCCATCCTACGCCTAACAAGTTAGCCCAATTTCATCTTAAATTGCATTATCACTAACCATCAGGTGAGACTACCTTATAAAAAATAAAAAAGGGACCAATAATAAAATAGTATATTATAAAGAAACCAGAGAGAATAATAATGTTGCTAATTTACCACAGCTGACTACCAGACCAAAAACGACTCAATTTCATGTATTATTTCAAGGTTCTGGTCCTAAATTCTGAAGTCTAGATAATAAATCTTATTGCTTATTCATTGATAGGACGCTGTCAGGAATGAAGGTGGATATTTGTGATTGGCATTGCTGATTCATTCTGTGACCTCCAGACAGTGAGCCAGAAAATTGAATAATATCATGATCGTTACTAATACAAACATAAGCTACAAAATCATATTAATATTATAAAGGCAAAAGTTTCTGTGTAACTAAGTGTTCGTTCAATTTAGTATACATATACAATATACAATTACAATTATACATTATACCATTAAACACAACACTCTTTTGAATTAACTTAACTTTTATTTACTAACTTCACTTTATAATATACAGAAACTAACAACGAACATCAAATGATCAACCTCTGTTGATCGTATTCGTTTGCTTATATAACATGGGAACGGAACAATGGTGGCGTAAGTTAAACGACTACTAACGCCATCTATCGGCGGTCATGACACTTTTATCGATTTAAACAGTAAGTGTATATGTTTATTCCTTCTTTACGCTGTGGCTACTCAAGCGATTTGGATGAAATTGAAATGGAAATAGATTTTACTCAGCATTAACACATAAGCTACTTTTCATCACCATCCTTGGGATTTGTGAAAAAGTAAATTCCACGCGGACGAAGTCGCGGGCGTCCGCTATATAAGCAGCATAATCAATGTGCAATCAAAAACATACCTAACTTATGAATGTAAAGTTACCTCAAATGTTTTAGGAGTTTAATTATTACAGAAATACTTTCTGTACTTATTATTTTGGAAATATAGGCATGATATTTTTGGAATCCAAACCATGTGCATATAATATATTGGTGTAACAGCATCGCCTCGCCATAGGCTTCGCCATATTTTTCAAATTCAACACGTGAATAAATTAGAAATCCGATCCGATCCGAATGAAATTATTCTGGAATTGTTTAAGAGGCTTTATAAAACTGTTTCTACTAATGAAACTGTAGCTAGACAACTCATCGATATTAACAAACAGACTAAGTATTATTAAATTGGATCGATCATTAACTTCCATTCGTCTGGAAAGTGAATAATTACAGCAACTGGAATAATTAAATGTTCAAAACTATTTCGTCACGAGTAAAATACTTCTACAACTTCTGAAATTTCTTTTAAAAAACTTAATTAATCCGTTTTCAGATAAGATCCAACGTGACTTGTGCTAAATTAATATTGATTGTAGAAAATTGAGTAATATTTCCCAAGTGGCCGACTATCTTGAACATTAAGTTTTAATTGATCAATTTAACTTTAACGAGCCAGTTAGCATGTGATATGTTGAATGGTACTCGCACATTACAAGTTTTAAATTTAAAACATAACATACCAATTTTGATATCTGTGTGCCGTGATAGCTGACCTCTGCTTCCGATTCCGGAGGGTGTTTGTTCGAATCCGGTCCGGGGCATGCCAACTTTTCAGTTGTGTGCATTTTAAGAAATTAAATATCACCTGAAACCTCAAAACTGCATGCATATAAGAGAATTTGCGTGCTCTGCGTGTGTGAAGTCTGCCAATCAGCATTTGGCCCGCGTGGTGGACTATATATTTTTCTTTTTTTTTTGATTTTATTGTCTTAATCCCTATCATTCCGAGAGAAGACTCGAGCTCAGCAGTGAGCGGAATATGGGTTGATAATGACGATATAATTTGTATCCGCGGGATTTGTGAAAAATTTAATTTCAAGTCGCGGGCGCCCCGCTAGTGTTTTTTTTTAATTCGACAGTCATCAATTAAAGCCTATATTATAAGCCTATGTTCTTTACATTTTAATATCACAAACAAAAAATATAAAGGTCCAGGTATACCTGTAGTTCTAGGTCAGCGGAGAGTACCTACGCTATTTGATTTTACGTATTTTGCAGCCTAGAACATCATTCACTGCGTGTGAGGTCGAAACTGCCTCAAGGTAGACTTTACGCTGGTGCGCTTAGCATTAAAGACCATTATTTGAATTACTAAAGTTCAAGCTCAAGTGACTGCGATACTTGAATGTTGATAACAGGAGCTGCAGTAGCAATGTCGGTTATCACATCTTGCATATGCATGAACCATTGTCACGCGCACGAAGGGTTAATTGCCCGGACGTATTGCCATGAACTAACTATGAACAAGCTGAGAACATTGCTTTGATGACAAATTACTATATGGATGTGAGTTATATTTGAGGAAATTGTATTGTTCGTTGTGGAATAGTTAGGGTCACAGCTCATTAAAGCCACTCGACCATCAACACCTCGCCTGTTTATCATTATCAGCCTATTTTAACGGCCTATTCTATAGGGCCAGGCCCCCTTTATAGAAGACAGGATATGGAGCTTAGACCCACCACGCTGCTCCAATGCCGGTTGACGGGCTTGGGGTGATAAAGGGAGATTCATTTACGATCAATTAATGATAATGACCAGGACCAACGGCTTAACGTGTTTGTCCAGGCACGGGCGTGTAACATCACCAACATCGCAACTTCGGGCTAAGAATTTTTATAAGACGAAAGAAAAATTCATATTGACCGACCCAGGGTTCGAACTCAGGACCGACCACGTGATCCGAAACCTGTGTAGTTACCATTCTTTGTAAGTTATAATCATCGCGGGGCATAACGAACTTTTAATATTAATTGCAATGGATTAATTTAAAGTTTATTTTTAAAGAGCCGTGATAGCCCAGTGGATATGACCTCTGCCTCCGATTTCGGAGGGTGTGGGTTCGAATCCGGTCTGAGGCATGCACCTCCAACTTTTCAGTTGTGTGCATTTTAAGAAATTAAATATCACGTGTCTCAATCGGTGAAGGAAAACATCGTGAGGAAACCTGCATACCAGAGAATTTCTTAATTCTCTGCGTGTGTGAAGTCTGCCAATCCGCATTGGGCCAGCGTGGTGGACTATTGGCCTAACCCCTCTCATTCTGAGAGGAGACTCGAGCTCAGCAGTGAGCCGTATATGGGTTGATAACGACGAAAATTTATTTTACTAATAATAATTTCTTATCTATAATGTAATAATAATGGGTTTTTAATAGATTAAACAATATTGATATCAACATAATATATAAACTCTGTTGTACAGTCAATGCTCATGAGATAATTGGAGAACCCACAATGAAAACAGTAAGTCTTCTATTTAACTTGTTACAGTACCTAATTTATATTATTATGTTAGATAAATATCAACATTTTAAGCACAGTACAGGGCCAAGCCTTTTTCTTTATAGGAAAGGCAATATGCACCTATACTGTTGTGACTTGGACTTAGAGTTTGGACTATGGCAGCTTTCGAAGCTCTTAAGAGACCAGATTCTCAACCGTCTGTCCGTCACAACGTATATATTTTTTCTATTTTCCTCGACCTAGTAAGAGACATCATGTCCCCAGAAAAATTTTAAAGGTATCTAACAAAAAGTTACCATTAGGGTATAGTCAATGAAAACATAATTCCTCATGATATCCTGTAGAAATTGAGAATACTTAAAATAAATAAATAAATATACTTAAATAATACACATCACTATCTAGCCCCAAAGTAAGCATACAGAGAGATTTTTTTTTATTCTTTACAAGTTAGCCCTTGACTACAATCTCACCTGATGATGGAGTCTAAGATGGAAACGGGCTAACTCGTTAGGAGGAGGATGAAAATCCACACTCCTTTCGGTTTCTACACGACATCATACCGGAACGCTAAATCGCTTGGCGGTACGTCTTTGTCGGTAGGGTGGTAACTAGCCACGGCCGAAGCCTCCCACCAGCCAGACCTGAACCAATTAAGAAAATCTCAATCTGCCCAGCCGGGGATCGAACCCAGGACCTCCGTTTTGTAAATCCACCGCGCATACCACTGCGCCACGGAGGCCGTCAACAACTATATACAAATATATACAAATAGAACAGTGGAAGCACAGTAAAGCACTGATTTTCAATAAGTACTGTTCAGATGCCCAGGTGATGATTATTATCGTTATTTACAGTGGATCTGCATCGTGGTAGTTGCTTGCATATACGCGGCGTACACGTGGACTGATCTACAATTACCGACGGCAGGCGCTGGTGCTGTAAACTACGGAGGTTAAGCGCTACATTTGCAATGTATATTTATGCCAATAACTATTATTATTTTAAAATTGTTTATTATTATAAAATATACATATTGAAATTTTCAAATAAATTAAATTTATGCCGAACGCCTCCTCCTATGTCACATAATAACTTACGTTTCCTCTGTGCTGACATTTCTTTAGTTTACTCACACAAAGCCGTTTGTGTTCTCAACTTAACATTACATACAGGCCAAACCGACATCTCGATTTAGATTAACACATTCACGGGGTTTGAGGTCAAAACTGCCTCAAGGTAAACTTTAAACTGGAGCAGCGCGCTTAACTGTGCCTCAAAGCGTATTATTTGAATTAATAAAGTTCAAACTCAAGTGACTGTGATACTTGAATGTTGATAACAGGCGATGCATGAAGCAATGTCGGTTATCACATGCTGCATATGCATGAACCATTTTCATGCGCACGAAGAGTTAATTGCCAGGATGTATTGCCACGAACTAACTAACGAATATTACGATTGGTCTTCGGGCAGACCAACCTTGCGTGTTTTGGTGCTGAGAACATTGCTTTGTTTTTAAATTAGTAGTCTTGACGTGAGTTATAATTTGATAAAGATGCGTTGTTCATCATGGGATAGTTAAGTTGATAGCTCATTAGAGCGACTTGGCACATGACATTGCCTGTGTAGTAACCATTCTGTACACTTACTTAATAAACTTAGATAATAAACTGAGGTTTAAATTACCATAGAGCTGTAAAAAATCAAACGCAACAAAATATTGCAGTTTAGTGCATAATATTTTGACATTCTCAAGACAATAAAATTTTATGGGGTATTTTCTGTTGCCTAAGTACAACAAATATAGCAATGTTTTAAAAAACATTTACTTAGTCGAGGTTACTACACCATTGATGAGTTCCTTAATGATAAAGGTGTTTGGAGGCCGTTGGATCAGCTTCCACCTTCACACAGGAAGTGAAAGTACA